>NC_042618.1:460481358-460803340 GCF_901001135.1 Rhinatrema bivittatum | reverse complement strand
GCATACCTGGGAACGTTTGATATCCAGGTGTCCTGAGATTGTTCTGAATTAGCAGGAGGAGGGGTGGTTTGCTTGGAACTTTCTCCTCTCTCAGTCACATACCAGCGCTCTCTCTCACACTGGCTCTCAATGACACACCTATACACACATGCTCTCAGTCACTCACATATACAAATGTTTTTTCTCTCTCACTTATATAGGCTCTTAATTACACATTTACACACATGCTGTCTATCTTTTCACGCTTACACACACACAGGCTTTCAATCACATAAATACATGCTGTCTTTTTCTCTCACACACAGACTCTCATTCACATGCTTACAAACATGTCCTCTCTTTCTCTCATTTACACACAGGCTCTCAATCACATACTCACATGCTCCCTCACCTAAATCAGCTCTCAATCACACACAGACACACATGGTCTCTCTCTCTCATTTAAACACAGGCTCTCAATCACATACTCCCTCACCTAAACCAGCTGTCAATCAGACACAGACACACATGATCTCTCTCTTACTTATACACACAGGCTCTTAATCATACATACACATGATCTCTCTCACACACAAAGGATCTCAATCATACACACATACTCTTTCAAACAAACAGGTTTTCAATTACAAACTTACACATACAGGTTCCCAATGGTAAACTTACATTCATGCTCTCTCTCTCACAGGCAGGATCTCAATCACAGACATACTCTCTTTCACATATACAGGCTCTCAATCATTCACATACATGCAATCTCTCACTCACACACACAGGATCTCAAACACACATGCTTGCTCGCTCATTCACTCTCTCTCTCCCCCCCCCCCCCCCGGGAACTCGCGGCAGCAGCAGCCTCCTCCCAACGCTAACCTCCTTCATTTTCAGCCCTCGCGGAGGCGAAGGCGGAGTCCCATCGGCCGCGGTTGAAGATTTTCATTTTCCTCCGAGCCGCGCTGCAGTCTTCTTCCCGCGCAGGCACCCGATGACTCCAGCGCTGGCACCCGGCTGACACCCGATGACTCCCGCGCAGGCACCCGGATGACTCCAGTCGGCGTGCTCTCTTCTCCTCCCCCCCGCGGCCCGGAAGAGGAAGTGGAGAGCATCGGGTGCCTGCGCGGAAGAAGAGACCACGCTAGTGTGGTCTCTTCTTCCCGCGCAGGCACCCGATGCTCTCCACTTCCTCTTCCGGGCCGCGGGGGGGGGGGGGGAGGAGAAGAGAGCACGCCGGTGCCGCTGACTCCAGCTGTCCTGCCGCGTTCCGCCCGGGCTGACAGCATTTTAAGCCCGGGTGATGGAGGACCGGGGAGCAGCTGGGTCAGCGGGGAACCGCGAAGTATGGCGACACGTGTCTGCGAGCCAGATGCAGCCCTCAAAAGAGCCACATCTGGCTCGCGAGCCATGGGTTCCCGACCCCTGCTCTACACTATTGGCTTTGGCTCAGGGGGTGTGCACGGATCATCTCATTGGCTGCTGAAATCTATACCTCCTGACTTTGTCCTGCCTCTGACTAGGGAACACCCAGCCCCTCCCCCAGGAATTCAGGGCAGTCAGGTATCCTTTCCTAGGCAGAGAGGCTTAAGCACAAGTGATGCTTCAGGCAAGGCCAGGGAGAAGGGAAGATAGTGTAAAACCCTGAAATGGCTTGCTGGCAAAGCTTATAATTCCCACACTCCTCCCCCTCCCCAATTTTGCCATCTTAGGCACAAGCCTAGTAGGTCTGTGTGTAAATGGATGTCCTTTGAGGATAAAGGTAAGAGCGTGGCAGTGGGGCAGAGGGTGGGATAGTCAATGGAGGAAAAGGAGAGAGAGAGAGAGGGTAGGAGGGAATCAGTGGGGGAGAGTTGAAGCAGAGAGGGTGCCCAGCGGTCACTGGAGGAGGGAGAAAGAGAAGATGGGAAAGAATCAATAGAAGAGAGAAGTACAAGGGCATTGAATTTATTTATTTATTTTTAATTTTTATATACCGGAATTCCTGTATACAATACAAATCAGTCCGGTTTACATGGAACGAAAAGATAGCCCTGGTCTGGGAAGTCAGATCAGGGTTTTTTTTACAAAGAACATTGAACAATAACATATAATCCATTCATAATACAAAGAACATTGAACAATAACAATAATAATAATGAAGGAGAGAGAGAGAGCGAGGGCAGCGGTGGGTTGCTAGCACTACGTATCACTATGTTTTTATATATATGTGAATTTTTTTTCATAACCAAGCCCTACGTCATTTCCTGGCTTAGCCCTAATTATGCTGATCTTTTCAGCACTACTTACTTTGCACTGGAATCATGTAGATTTAACAATAGCATGAAGTTTGAGTTACCTGTTCAAATTATCGGCTTCATCTGTATTCATTGCTGACCTATGTCCTGTCTCGGGTTTTCCTGCATGCATAATACCGTATTTCCTTCCAGCTTGTGTAAAGGAAGAACATAAGAGAGGACAAAGTGGAATAAACAGCAACTGTTCCTTTCCCTAGTTGGCCAGCGCCCGCTGTGCACAGTGAGAGCTCAAAGCTTCCAAGATAGGAAGATGAGACGGCACCTCAGACCATGCTAATAACTTGGAATAGTTTACAGGAAAAATCAGAAGAGCTTATGATGATGGAGATCTTGCATTTCTGGCTTTAAGGGAACATGGTTTATTGAGTTCATATTCTCCAATTATTTCCTAGTTTCATTTTAGAGACGTAGCTATTAATTATATATACAGGAAATTAATATCCCTTACTTCTGTAATAAAAAAGTTTAGTTGCAGGAAATGCGCACTGTATTTCTGTTAGGAAATGGGTTTTTAATAGAGTTTGGCTTTAAAGATGTGAATCTGCTTTTTTTCTTTTGTTTATTTCCCCTTTTCATCTCTGAAGCTCCTCCACCACCCCAGGCGACATGAGTGGACAGCTCCAGAGAGCCCTTACTGGCCCCCGGGCTGGAGGCGCACACTCTGCACTGGTCCTTGGCTTGTATCATATCTTCCCTCCCTCATCAGGCTGGAGAACACCATCTCCACGGCTCGCCCAGGTCCTGCCGAGGGGGGGGGGATCCGTATCCAGATAGGGAAATACCTACAGTGCTCACAATCTAAGGGCCTCTCTTACTTAGCATTTTTTCCCATAGACACAGACTGGGAGGAAAGCCTTAGTAAATCAGGCCCTAAGTTTGCACCTGGAGCAATGGAACGGATTTTGAAGTGTTACAAAAGGTGGAATACAAATAACACTTTAAAAAAAAAATGAATATGCATGAGATATATATGCATACATGATTGGAGGCAGTGCCTGCAAATAGATCTCATGCATATTCATTCGGTCTGTCCTGAAAACCAGACTGGCTAGGGGTGGTGGGAACCACTAAAGCACTACTCAGATACGTGCGGTACATTCTTTTTTTGCTTTCTAAATAAAGTCATAAATCATAATATGCCGTGGATATCTTCTAAATAACAAGAATTGGATTAAGCAGCGCTGCTTTAGACATGGTTGAGGAGTTTTCATTTCCCAGCATGCCTGACCAACACCAGGATTTGAATTCATATTTAAAGATTGCAGTAGGCTGCCATATTATCCACTGGTACGTCCAAGAGACACTGTGAGAGGCAGGATGCTGGACTCCATGGACCATTGGTCTGACCTTTGACCCAGCATATGGCACACCTTTTATATTATCTGTTTATTTTTAAGAATAGAAATGTATCTTGTATTAGGAAAGCTCAGCTTCCTGTTGTCTCTTATTTATGTTGCAATTTTCAGTAGCTCTGCTAATGACTAGATACTCAGGTACCTTTGTATTCAAGTTTTAGCAAATTGTCAGGGAGAAAAGTCCCGGATAGGTTTCTTGTTGAAAATGAGTTCTAACTTTTTATGTGGGTAGAAATGTACCCGCACATGTGGTACCATCTATTTCTGCAGATGGAGTAGGTGCTAGAAAATATGTACATATATTAGAAAATTTGATGTACACCTGAATTCCCCCGCTCCCCCCCATCTTACCACGTCTTCAGAAGCATCTGTTTATGAGTGGCTCCACTTTCCAAATTTCTGAGCCAGCTGCCTGACTCTGTAGCTAGATTATTTTGAAGATCTGCTGCTTAATTTCTCAGACTTCCTTAGGGAAAACATCCAGAAGCGCCTATGCTGCCTAGCATGGGGGAGGGGGAACATGTGCTTCCTCTGCTTGAATAGATACTTAGTTTAGATAAGGATGAAACAGGTCTCCCCCATGTATTATAACAGCTGATGACAATGTTTCCTGTGGAATGTCTTGCAGAATAAAAACCAGCATGCCTGATAAGGGAGGATCTTCATTGAGATTTGGGAAGACAGAGTAGAATTTTAATTAGGCAACACTTTGTGGAGGAAGAGGAGGAAACCAATGGAGTTGTGGTTGATTTATTTCTAACTTGTTTACTTCTTCTGTTTAGGATGAGTCCTGTCTTGATCAGGAAGACAGATTATACCCCTGAGAAAATGCAATTTGAGAGTTTTAAGCAACAGACAAGGGACCCTACAGTACATGCTTTCTCTCCAGATACTATCAGTACATCCCTTTTATAATTACAAAATTCTGCATGGGGATGGAATATAAAAGTAGATGATATGGTCAGTCTGGTGCTATTTCTTCTGTTTCTGCTGTTTACAAGAGAGTCTGAGAAATCTGCTGGTGAAAAGGCGTGCCCTTAAATACAAATGGAAAGTTGGCCTGTGGTAGGATTTACAGCCATCTCTGATTATATGTATAGATGGGTGTATGTTTTGCATACTCTTGTTTGTATTATATTCCAATTTCAGTGCTTTTGGGTAATCGTTAAGTTTGTTTATCCTGTTGAGAAAATCCGGGCTAGTAGTCTACAACCAGGAAGGCATGGGGGAGTGATTTAACCTCCTGAATCTTCCCCTCATCCTGCAAAGTGTAAGGACGTATATGGCCTAGTACCCAGGTAGAGATGCATCAAGCTAGGGGAGAGAACATTGTAGAAATCTCATCTTTGTGCATTCATTGATGGGTACTGTGCTGGTCATATGCCTGACTGTGCATGTAAAATTAGCCCGAAAACCCTAGTCCACCACCAAAACCTCAACTTGAGTTACTAGATGACTCTCCTATAGTGGTATAAATAGTTTACTATGAGAGCCTTATAAAGAGTCTCTCTCTCTTTCTCAGGGCGGCTTAATGTGCGCCTACTCTTTTGCGTGGGTGGCCAAGAGGTAGGAAAATAGCATGCGCACGTGCAAAAATGTCATGCGCGCACACCTCTTTTCCTTCCCCCAATCTAAATGCACCTCTGGGAATGCCTCCTAGCAGTCTGGCTTGAAGTGCCTGTACCATGAAAGGCTGAACTTGCTTTTTAGCTGGTTCAAAGAAGGCAATTTTACCTATATATATGGCTTTGAAAATTCTCTTCTCCATTCCCCCCTCCAAAAAAAATCATTGCATAGTAGTAGACCCGTTGTTAATGTGCGTACTTTGCGCCATTGTTTTACAGAATGCAAAGATGCAGAGTAGTTTTAGCTGTGCTAGTAACCTAATATTCAACCACAATGGATGAAGGTATCCTGTATTCGAATATCTGTTGTTTTGTGCAGGCTTAAAAGTGCACATGTACTTTGGCTCTGGAGCACCCTATTGAAAATGTACCCTAACGGATAGCGCTATATCTGTCTTTTGATTATATTGATTATGGAATATGAGTGTTTATCTTGTAGTGCATGGCTATACATCTGGATTAAAAAGGCAGAAATAAAATTGCATATCAGCACAAAACCATCAGGCATGCTTTCATACTGAATTAGGTCAGCTGAATCACTAAACCTATCCAACGTGATTGTTCAAAGACCATTCCCTACAGGATTGGGCAGAGCTTCGTTTAACAGCTGGCTGACAGCTTCCACAGAGCGCCACCAGACTCTGTACTAAGTATATGGAGTTGTTTGAAATAATTGAGCTTGTCCGTCACCTGTTCTCATTTCCCAAAGGGTGTGTGAGTTCTCCCTCTTTCATTCACTACATTGTGGGCATCTGCTGGTGTGGTGAGGAGAAGCCGTCATGTATATGGAGAGGAAAGGAAGCCAAACTTGTAAACTGAAGTCAGCTGAATGAGTGCCAACAGAACTGATAAAAGGGGGGGAGGGGGGGTGTGATCAAGTAAGAAGGTTGAAAGGAGATTTAAGATCATATTTCCTGGACAAAAGCCCACAGCAGCACTTTGACCTGTAGTATCACAAGCACTGAAAGCCATGCATGCATTAATGTGACTAGGATTTTGTGGCCATGATTATACACGGACAGGAACGGCATCACTGGAATATCTACCTTGGTTTCTCCTCCTATGCACTCAGAGTACCTTTTATCAGGCTGTGCCAAATAAATTTTGGACCACATACCTAGTGAATGCTTCTTTTTATGACTTTTGTTGTTTAGGAAAATTATTTTGGACAAATCAAATCCCATGAGAATAAAAGCAAAGGTAAAGAATGAATGGCAGGTTGCTACTGCTGTCGCAGTTGCTTGGTATCCCAAGTTTTGATAGCAGTGGGTCTGCTCGTAGTGATATGATTAGGGCAGGGGGTGTATCTATAAAACCATGCATGGGAAGTTATGAAGTCTTTCAGAAAAATCAGAACGCATTTTAAATCTTTAAGGGTCACTATTTATTTGAAAATATTTATAGCCTGCTTTCTCCATAGTTCGGAGTGGGTTACAAAAAGTAAACATATTAAAACAAACATTAAATCATTAAAAAATATTACCAACATGTTTTATAACAATTATACAAAGAACAATGCTCATGAAAAGCAGAAGACCTACGGGAGAGGTCAGGCCCTTAGAGACTGAATTTCTGGAGGTCCTACCTATACTGTCTGAACATAAAATGCTAACTTAAAGAGGTGCGCTTTTAAGTTTTTTATAAAGTTTTTGCATCTTGGATGTTACGTAACTAAATGGGAGAGTTCCATAATAGACCGGCCACCGAGAAAGACTGCTCCCTAGTTTCATCAAGGTGCGCCAACTTGAATGAAGGAACATCTAGAATGCCCTGGTTGGTAGATCTCAGAGTTCACATGGTGGTATAGAGTTTGTGTTGAGGAGATCCAAGGTGCATTGAGATTGTTTAACAAGCTATAAATGATAAGTATTTTATATTCACCATGAAAACGGGGAGTCAGTGTGATGACGACAAAGCTGGGGTTATATGCTCACGCAATGGAGTACCTGTTAACAACTTGGCTGCTGAATTTTGAATCAATTGAAGTGATCTAATTGCAATTGCAGGTAGCCCGAGATAGAGAGAATTGCAATAATCCAAATGAGAAAATAACAGAGACTATTTGTATTACATTTTATAACTTTGCTATAAAATACATGCTGAGATATTTCACTAAGTTTGATCTAATGCTAGGGAAGGCCAAGCCACTCCAGTGCAATTGTCTTCTGCGTTAGTACGGACTCCTGCCACTTTGAAATATGAAACCTTTTGGAAAGAGGCTTATGGCTTGTCACTCATTTTCATTTTATAGATATGTGTATAAAACCTAACTTGTTTATCTTTTTTCTGTGTAGAATGTGTATGGGTGGAGAATTTTCATCTAGATGAAACAGAATTTTAATCCCTACCTTATACAAAATATTTTAAATCCACATGATCATTTTAATGGTATATGTTCTTTTTGCTTTCTTTTTTTTAAATTTTAATGAATTCACAAGATGTGTATAGTTTGAACGTAACTAACTCTTCTAGGAGGATACTGCCACCATATTGTATAACATAATGGGGCAGATTTTCAAATGGGTACACGCTTACCCCCCGAAAACCTGCCCCAAGTTCCCCATGCGCGCACCGAGCCTATGTTGAATAGGCTCGGCGACGCGCGCAAGTCCCAGGGCTTTCCTTGTGTGTGTGTGTGGGGGGGGGGTCGGGGACATGTCGGGGCGGCGCGTCATCTGGGGCGGAGCCGCCGGCATGGTTCCGGCCTGGGGGTGTTTCGGGGGCGTGTCAGAGACCTCGAAACCGCTCCTGGTCTGGGGAATTGCGTGCTGGCCAGCTGGCCAGTGCGCGCGAGTTACACCTGCCTCAGGCAGGCGTAACTTTTCGAACAAAGGTGGGGGGGGGGTTTAGATAGGGCTGGGGTGGGTTAGGTAGGGGAAGGTGCGGGGGGTGGAGGGAACTGAGGCAGGCTGCGCGGCTCGGCACATGCAGGCTGCCGATTTTGCGCAACCTTGCGCGCACCGACCCCGGATTTTAAGATACGCATGGCTACGCGCATATCTATTAAAATCCGGCGTACTTTTGTTTGCGCCAGTCGTGTGAACAAAAGTACGTGCGGGCGTAGTTTTTTAAATCTACCCCAATTTGTCTATACAACATTATCGTAGTATCAGCAACCAACATACATTGACCCGTTTGTGATATTTGCTGTGAACTGTAAAATTTACCTAGAGCAAACGCTTGGCTCTCTTAAGTTGCTGTCAGAGGAATCTGCTATTCAAACTTTCCTTCCCATACCCTGCATTTTTCACAAAAGACCTTGCGTCCTCCCAATAAGTCTAGAGACAGTAATCTAATTCTATATATTGGAAGCAGTCTTTAAGGAAACAAATTGCCTCCCATTTCTCTTCCATTCGTTGCTTTCCAGTCTCACTATCTCACTTATCGGAGGTATATTTCTGCATTTTGCTAATTTTCTTTCCCTGTCCTGTAAACATCCATCCTGCCATTTAATCCCATTCATTTCAACAAGCATACTATATATATATATATATAAGATTCACTTACTCAGACTTGCCTTCCTTAATCTTCTCTGCTGTCTTCCCCACACTGATCCATTATACCTGTGCTTTCTCTAGTTTTCCTTGATTTTCTCATCTCATCTGCAGTGTTTTTCATAAGGTGCCCTGGGAAGGATGCCGTATAAATCCATTGAATAAATAAATTAAATCTAGTAACGTTCATGCAAACAGAAACCTAATGCACTTTCCAGTCATGAAATGTAAGCAACTACATATGCGCAAGTGTTATAAAATCAGCTGTCCGCACATACATGTATGCACAATTTTATATTGACGCATGCCATGCCGTCTCGAGCGTATAAGTGGAGGGAATTTTAGTAGGTACGCACGGTGAAGCAATAGGACTTTTTACTAGTCCACTCCCAGTTTGCATAGTAAAGGAGAGGACTTCCTAAACCACTTAGCTAACTTGCCAATCTTTTACCCTATTAGCCCAGCTGACTAGCCTTGTTTTGTTTGCTACATGACTTGCACACCATCCATAGCAGAAGTAAAGTTAAGCAGTAGGGGACCCCGGAGCGCGCTGACTTCATGATGCAGTCCCAGCCTGCCCACGCCCCATCCCCTTTTCAGAAAACATTTCTATGTGCGTACCGGGAGATATGCTCATGGACGCTGGCCTTTTAAAATCCGCGTAGTGTGCGCCATCTCCAAGACACGTGCGTATCTCCTGGTTTGGTGCATGCAAGCCTTTGAAAATCGACCAGTTAATGTTTGATGTGAGACCAGCAGTATGTAGACACACTAAATAGTACATTTCCCTCACCACCTGCTAGATGTATATATTTTTTTTTCATGGAAAATAAATTTTTTTGGAATTTTGTTTAATTAAACATTTTGGGGCATAATATAAAAATGTTTGGTGGTTTATTGATATGTATAAATCTTTGGAATTGGGGACTTTTCCAAAGATACACACACAGACACAGGATAGTGGATACAAAAAAACAAAGCCCCAAAAAACTGAATGAATTTTGGCCTATAGAATGGAATTCTTCCAGTTTTGCATATGCAAATCGAAAGGGACCATATTTGGTAACTGTGCCCCAGTTGCATTTGGAGGAGATGTAGCTTGGGGCGTGTTTTGCAGGGGGGGGGGAGGGGGGGAGAGAGGAGTTAAATAATGCTCATAGCTTGCATTTCCAAGCTTACTCCTGTTATTTTCCATGAAAAATGAACACGAAGAAAAAGTTGATGCAAATGTTGATCTTTCGCAAGTTCTGAAGCGAAAGAATGAGTGGACTTTCGCTTTGAAATTAGGGCCGAAGTCTGCGAGAAAAAAAGCAGCTGTGGACTTTGACGCCAAAACCCGCAGACTCCCAATGGTTTCCTCTCTCCTGCTGGCTTTCATAGCTTTCTGCACAGAGCCGTTACAGCTCACGCACACTATATCCTCCTTGCTCAGGTATTTTGTGGAAGGCGCAGGATAGAAATGATTTCAATAAATAAAATAACTGCCCACAGATGCCTGCAAACTTTGCACAGTTTTCCAAAGGAAAGTAGGTGCATGCTTTCACTTTGAAAATGGTCCCACCAAACGTTACTCGTGCAGGTACGTGCCTGCTAATGTGGGCGCATAGCTTTTTCAAGGAAAAATGCGTTTATGCTTTTGAAAATGCAAAGGAGTGTGCGTTAGTGCAAAACCCTCCCCCCTGGACAGCCTGTGCCCGCTGTGGGTAAAAGTACCTGCATATGGGCCCCATGCACGTGCTTTTACCTGCCTGATTATATATTTAATGACATTGGATAAATCGCTTTCCTGATAAAAAAAAAATCGCCCGAAGCGATGCACAAAAATATATATAAAATACAATCACGAAAACAACTGCACAGACAACAGTAACATATCGGGGCAGGCAATTTCGTAAGCGCCCATTTCCATGGGCAAAGCAGTGTTTTAGATGTAGAAATGGCTTTTAAAATTATCCTCCTGCTATGTGCGGCTTGATTTTGCTTAAAAGTGAAAACAAAGGAGAGAGAATACAAAGAGCCATGATGCTACTGTGGGAGCTAGAATTGAGCTCGGAATATCAGCAACTGATTTGGCCGGGGGAGGGAGAGAGATTTTTTTTTTTTTAAGT
The DNA here is from genome assembly GCF_901001135.1 of Rhinatrema bivittatum. Taxonomy (NCBI): domain Eukaryota; kingdom Metazoa; phylum Chordata; class Amphibia; order Gymnophiona; family Rhinatrematidae; genus Rhinatrema; species Rhinatrema bivittatum. The sequence goes on along the minus strand of NC_042618.1, from coordinate 460,792,473 downwards.
GGACATTGGAGCCCTTCTTGAACGAATGGGTCTGCTACCAGCCCTGCGGGTCTGGTGATCGCAGTTTGTTGTGTTAGCAGAGGCATTTTCTTTTCCTTTTTATTTCTTACCAATAAGGGGAAGGCGCTTCGTTCTGACAATGCAATGCACTCTTCCCCCCTTCCTATGCACATAAAGCATTTCCTACTTCTGGTGCTGCGTATTGTGCTCCTCTGCTTTCAAATGAAACAGGCCCAGCTTTTATGAGAAGGAGGGGTTTGCCATACCTCGTAACCCTTTGAAAAAGCAAAGGAGGACCAAAACAGGGAAAAACACAGCGAAATCAGATAAAAGAGCAGCATTTATGAATGGGAAGCATTTCCAGAGCCCTGGGGTCTCCTAGCCAGGTAGCTCCTTGGAACCAATAAAATTGAATATCAGTAATTACCAGGTTGTTAAGATAACCTTGCATCTCTATTAAAATATATGTGAACTCTTTCTTACTATATTCCTTGGCTACTTGGGGAAATGCAAGTCACCCTCCTGCCTCAGATTGTGGAGGTCCTGAATCTGGCTGAGTATTCGGTCCCCATGTGCCTTCTTCCTTTTCTCATCCTTGTACACTTACACATCGTTCTGGGAGAGATTAATGGCCACGCTTTTTAAAATTTGTTTCTCATAGGCACTGAATAGGTAGGCGTCCTTTTATTTGAATAAAGCCCAAGGCTACATTATTGGTTATCCGCATACATTACATAGGTAGAGAAGTCACTATTTTACCCCCCCCCCCCCCCCCATTATAGTCTAATGTTACTATTCATCTGTGTGTTAAACCCGCAGTGAAATCAGTAAATCTCCCATACCAGATCTCCAGCAGCATAAACCAGAATACATAATCATTGATTTGGGATGAAGGTGACAGGAGGGGGGGGGGGGGGCTCCATAGCAGTACTGCCATGTTGAAGGGTCCTTGGTCCCCCTCCTGGACTGGATCTTCTGCACCCTGGCTCGGCTGGGGCTGGGGGCGCTGGGGATGCAGCATTTACAGCTCCGGGGAGAGAGAGAGAGAGACAAGGTCATTGCCCAGGGTGGCATCTGGTGATTAGATTCAGAGCCCAGGATGTGGGGCTCCTTCCGGAGCCTCGGGACCAGGTTAGGACCTGTGAGAGGGGGCGAGCCTCTTAAAGGAGGGGCATCATCCCCCGGCGACTGTCAAGAAAGGCTCGTGGAATCGCAATTCCAGCCATGGTTATTTTTGAGCTGGAAGGAAAAGGAGAAACCTCCCGCTCCCATCCCCCCTCAAAAAGAAGAAGAATGAAAGGAATAGACTCAAACAAGAAGCCAGTCCTGAATTATCTCCGTCAGAAACAATTTGTTACACGATGAACTGCAAAACAGTTTTTTCCTGCGGCCAAGAAGAGGTGGAACTGCAGGTGGCACAAGGCCTGCCTGAGGCAAGGGGTGTGAGATGGTGCTCCCCCCTCCCCCTCCCCCGCCCCTCGTCCAAGGCGCACAGCACAGGTCAGGACCATTGAGAGGACCAAGGAGGAGGAGGCGGAAATGCTGAGAAATGGAAGAAAGCAGAGGTCAGAGTTTCCAGGGGAGAGGCGGATTGTCGGTGATATTTCTCCGGAAGCCGCAGCCTTGCCCCCTCCCAGGAATCCTACGGACCTGCACCTCCTCACTTTCCCCAGCATTTGCCTCCTGGAGAAATGGGACGTGGGAGAATGATAGGGGTCGGTGTGGCACATGCTTTCTGGGCCAGTGCAAAGGTATTAGGCACCTTAGCCAAACTTTATAGCCTCGCGCCCCTCCCCCCCCCAGCCCTCACCATAGACAATTAAAAATTATGCATTTATAACAGTTTTCACATGAAAAACGATATTCAAAGTACAGTCTTCTGAGGTAAAAATATTACAATATGGATATTGGGGCCGATATTCAACTGACAGCCGAATAAGAAGGACTTATCTAGCTATCTAGCAGCTTCTGAATATCCGCTTAACTTCTGCAGCCGCTAGGTAGCTGGATAAATCACTTATCTGGCTATCTAGTTAACCAGATAAAAGGTGGCTGGGCAAGGGGTGGATCAGGGCTGCACTACTTAGCCAAATAAGTTATCTGGCTTAAGTAGCAGTATTCAGCCTACTCAGTAGCAGGTCTAAACCTAGACGGATCTAAGTAGTGCTTTTAACAGGGATATTCCGCCTCATAGCCATGCCATGGAATATCCTTCCACTCTTCTTTCCTTTCACTTATATCCCCTTCCCTTGCCTTCCCTCCCCCCTTCCCTCTCCTTCTTCTCACTCACCCCTTTGCCTCTTCACCCCTCCTCATTTACCCCTCTCTTCTCACATCTTTCCTCCCGCTTGCTTCTCCTCACTCACTCATCTCTCCCTTCTCACTCATACCCCTTACCTTTTTTTCTCACTCACATCTCTCCTCCCCTCTAACACACTCACACCCTTCCCTTGCCTCCTTTCTTACTCACCCCTCTCTCTTCTCGCTCACCTCCCTCTTCCCTTCCCCTATCTCCATGCTTTCTTAGCCGTCTTCCCTTCTTTCCCCCAAATCTTCTTTTTTTTTTCTTCCTGCCAGTGGGGTATGGAAAACTTACCAGCCTGAAATCCATTTTCCCGCACCACCGCAGGATCCTGTAGGCACATTATCTTTCTGTGCTGCCGCTGTGGGTCTTTCTTCCTTGCTGCGGGGTGAGGGACCTCTGCAGGCACATCATAAAACACTTGTGGCAAGGTTTTTTGTTGTTTTTATTGGGGGGGGGGGGGCACTTTTTGCTGCCCCAAAATTTTGCTTGAGGCAGCTGCCTCTCTCCGCCTAATGATAGAACCACCCCTGAATGGAAATCCAATACTTCATTGTAGAGTAAGTTGTAAAAGAATAGTTGCCTGGAAAATACACTGGGGACACGCTGCTTTCCAGTTATCAAGTGCTTATTGAAAAATCCGTGTGCATTTATCAGAGTATGTCAGCAGAGATCAAAAAAGGCAAACATGTAATCCATTAAATGTAACTGGTAAGCAGGTGCTGCTGCTGCTGGAGCAGACTGTTAGATTTGCAGATGTTAAATACAAGAACATTTTCTCTAATGCTAATATTTCAGCATTTGAAGTACAGCTGGTCATAATGAAAGAAAGAAAAAAAAAAAGTTCAAAGCCCGGAGTCTTTTTAGAAAGTCTGGGGTCTATTTACTCAGGTGTGGTGTGCAGCTATGCGTGTTTCTGGTGCATAGGCTCCCTTAGAAGTATGGGGAGCCGTGGTGAATAATGCGCACCACACCTCAGTAAACAGATCTTCTATTCTAGACTCCTCGTCACAGAACGCACTCTCCGGCACTGAGGAGCAGGTGTTCGGCTGGAGCTTCATAGCGCTTTACCATGAGATTCTGCTTTCGTAATACTCTCTGACTGATTTATGGATTTCCCTTCTACACAAACACTCGCCTTGTTCCTTTTAATCTTGCAGATCAGAATTAATTATTGAGTTTGGCTTCATGCAGAAGTTTGTTGTTCACAGGGTGCCAGAAATAACGTTTCGAATATGGTCACAATCCGCACACAATGTGCTGCGATTACCATGAGAGCTACACAATTCCGTGATTCCCGTTTTGCTAAAAAGCCTTCTCTTAAGGCAGGAAGTATTGGTTTAAAGCGAAGGTGGATATGTAAATACAAGAAATCCATCAATATCTGGAAGAGCTATGTTCCTGTATTTTCTTCCTTATACTGAAACTTGTTTGCCCCATTCAGTTCCATTGTGAATCTGTAGATGCGTTCCCACATAAAGCAAAGAGATACCTCTACGATAAAAAGTCCTTCCCACGACATATACAGTAAATTAATGTCGAACATTATCTTCAGGTATTTTACCCATTACTTCTGACTCTCTTGTGGGGTCATTTTCAGGGTCCTTGTTCATTATTTTCTTCTAACCAAATTCCATTGTAACAATTCTCAATTCGGTTATAATGAGTCTCAATTCCATAAATCAAATTTAGGCTCCAAAAAGTGTATTTCATTGTAGTGACGTTCTGCTGAGTGAGATTCCATTTAATGCTGGATTGCTATACATAATTTTTTTAACTCCCCCCCCCCCATCCCCCCCAATCCCTGATTGCTTCTTGTGCCCTGTGGCAAGTGTACACATTATCTCTTGTATACTGTGCAACTCATTTGCATGGCAGTAAGCTGCTTTATGTGCATTTTCATGATGGCGAAACCGAACGACGGGATATAAAACTCGATAAATAAATAAATAAAACATCTCATACGCTTTTAGGGTCAAGAATGAAAGCGCAGAGCTTGCAAATTCCATGCCTTTCCCTCCCATTTTTTTTCTGCGCTAACATACGTTGCTGTGCAGTAAATGCTGCTTCCCACGCGCGGCTTTGTGAACAGGACCCGCGGTCGATATAACGATCGCAACTAATGAAAGCCTTGTTCGTAATCTTCTGCACCTTACAGAATAGATTTTTTACCAAGACCGAGGAAATGTCGTTGCACGAGTACACCAGGAAGAAAAGGCACTTCATGAGGGGAAGAGCTAGTGGAGAACAGGATATCTGTAAGTTTTATTTTTGCTGTTTGAAGGGATTCATTGTTTAGGAAAGGAAGCGGAGGTTAGGAAAAGGGTACAGCTGCGTGCTGGCGAACTCTGCCTCTAGGAAGGTCCAAAAACAGCTTGGTTCCGGCTCTTTCTCTGATGAAACACTCCAAGATCCTTCGTGTAAACACACAGAGTTGGGCATCGACAGTAGACGGGGATAGGTTTATCCAACTTTTCCCCACTAAACGAAGCACTCGGAGAGCATGAATGTATATGGATACCAGATTTTACTAAACAAAACCTTCCCCACACATTTCTTTCTACGCTTTCTGCCAAGAAAATAAGCCGCTTCTCTGAGAGCAGAGGATGCCAGTTAATAGTGGCTTTTAGCATATGCCTTTCAGTTTTCACATCCATTCAGATGTCTGGGAGGTTCTTTTAAGATGGAAACCACAAATTGTGTGTGTTTTGGGGGGTGTGTGTGTGTGGATGCATTGTAATCATAATTCACTTACATCTCTCTAAAATCAGTACTCTTCCCTACAAGCTAGTAATTATGCATGGGGCAATGCCTTGAATAGCAAAACGACCTAGCTCTTAGTAAAGGGCAAGCTTGGCAGCAGATGTCTAGAGGGGCCAGTTTAGAAAATAGCACGTAAGATGATTGTTTGGCTTACAGATGAGAGAACTGTGAGGCGTTCTGGGTTTCATGAAATCTCTCTCTGAAGCACTCTAGATGCATCATAAAACCTGGGTTTTGTGTAGCACTTTTTTTTTTTTCCCCAAGATCCTCGGTGGTTCTTTCAGGGATGCCACACAGGCACACAGTGGAAGCTTCCATGTGCCAAGCAGGATGTTTATTGTTAATCTTTTCTTCAGCCTGTGCCATCTATACTGTTGGTAAACCCGCCTGTCTCCCACTGCTTAGAGCTGATATCGGATATCCTGAAGAGAGAAAGCAGCTGCAAGATAAGCAGGGGAATCTCCACCGTTATGTTTTGGAGAAAAATATTGCAATAAACATAGTAACATGGAATATAACAGCAGATAAAGGACCCTAAGGCCCATCTAGTCTGCTAAATTTCCGTCCTGTTGCAGTACCACCAACCCTACCAGATCTCTTCACTTCATCACAATTAAGGATCTGTTTTCCTTATTCCATTGCGTTCTTGAATCCTGCCACTGATTTTGCCTCAGCACCTCTGCCGGAAGGCCGTTCCCTGCACAGATTCTGTATAGGGGGAAACTGTTGTGGTGTTAACACAGAAATTCGGTTTAGCATCAGTTAGCAGATTTTACAAAATATTAACCAGCACAGTCTTGTAGCCAAGAAAATATTGAAGTGTCAGTGGAAAAGTTACGATATTTGTGGAGAGCTCTACTTTGAACATAGTAAAGATGAACCACAGTGCTCTCATAAAGGAGCTGACTGTTGTAGAGATAATGACAATTAATTTTTGTAACCTCATACAATACAATGGTGTCATCAGTATGAGGCAGCTTGTTCTGTAGTACGATGGCATATTATTTCCAAATTAAATGGGATTTGAAAATGGTAGAAACATTATGATCACCAGTTTTAGGTGTTGCCATGAATGCAGTGTTTCCTTTTAACCTTCTTTCCTGGCCACTCCTTTTCGTCCTCCAGGGTTGTAGGTGACAGCACAGTCAGCCTTGGTTGTGCCAAAAGATCTTGAAATCAAATCCAGACATGTCCTTGAGAAAGAAACAGGATTGATAACTTTGTGTGATGTAAAATGTAATAATAACATAAGTCAGTACTATGAAACCCCAAAGTGTAAAAATAACACACAGACACCAATAATGATCCTACTTTGAAAATATATATATATATCAAAGAATATGAATGACCATCATATAGCACAGGTATAAGCACGCTAAGGGCTGCTTTATAACCTCAACTTTGTGCTGGAAGTTTGAATCATCAGTCATTCATGATTTGGACATAGGTATGCCCCTACCTTTTGCTTATTTTTCAAGATTTTTTAAGCTGCAAATAAAACATCAAAAGATTCTTTGACCAGTTTTGTGTAAATAAAATTTTTCTGCAGAAGTTAGCATGCGGGGGGGGGGGGGGGGGGGGGGGGGGGCCTTGGGTGTGGCAAAGGCAGCGAGGAGGAGCTTGACAAGGCTAGTGACAAGGCACACTGAGGGCCTCTGCTGGTGAGGAGGTGTCATGAAGGTAGGATAAGGCTGTATAACAGGTGAAATCCTAACCGTGATGTGTTTTGAGGAGAGTTTGTGCACATACATTCCCGCTCCCTTCCCTCCCACTAATCCATGACGATCTCAGGGTGATTGGAAATCAAAAGCTTTTTTCTGTATTCCTTTTCCTGATTGTATGTTTTTATTTGCTGTTCCTTGCTTTAAGCACTGAAGTGGTAAAGCATGATATAAATAGTATTGTGTTATGTTTCCAAATAATTCCTAATGTTCTGTTTGCTTTTCTTGGCCACTGCTACACACTGAGCTGAGGATTTCAACATGTTGCCCACAATGACTCCAAGATCCTTTTCCCGCGTGGTAACCCCTAATGTGCATTGGTGTACATATAGCTAGGATTATTTATTCCTATATGCATCACTTGCACTTGTCCACATTAAATTTAATTTGCCATTTAGATGCCCAGTTCCTCAATCTCACAATTAACTCCTGCAGTTCCTCACAATCTGCTGGATTTGATTACTTTGAATAATTTTGTGCCATCTGCAGATTTGATCACTTCGCTCACTGCATCCTTTTCCAGATAGTTAATAGATAAGTTAAACAACACTGGTCCTAGGAGAGATCCCCGGGGGTTGTCTTTTGCCAGATGTTGATCCCTAATTGTTAAGAACACTAAGAAACAAGAAAGTTTTTTTTTAATTCCATGGCTGGTTGCAAGCGCCCTGTACTAGTTTGTTGGTTGGTTACAGGAGTCTGAAAGACGTGTCTCGGGGTTGCTGACATCTGGACTTTGCAATCAGACCTTTCGTTTGTATCCACTTGGCTGTCAGACCAGAGGAGGAAATGCTGAGAAACAAGACATCGGTAACGATCTGGGGCAGGAGGAGTAAAGATGCTGAGGTTGCAGGGCAAAGGAGGCCAATGTTTGGTGCATCTCAGTTGGATGCTGTGATAAAGAGGGCACCCTGAGAGGTCACTTAGCGCATTGAAACTTTTCCTGGGCAGTGCATGGCCAACCAGTGCATATCAGTAGCCTCTCTGCCCTTTCATTGTGCAGTCAGTGTTTGCATGTGTAAGTACATCTGCTTTGTTACAAGTTGTGAGTATACAGCAATGAGTCTCATTTTCAAAAACTTTTTTTTTTCTGTGAGTGTGCCAGGCCTTTCAAGGACTTAGAACCTAATATGTTTCATGCAGAGAATTTTCTGTGATCGCTGTTGCATATAAACTGAGGTTTTTAACTGCTTCCAGACTTGGGGCTGAAGGCTAATCCCTTCCTGCAAACCTGATTCATGGGGTGATTAATATGTATGTTTCTTCATGGCTTCTTCCTGCTGATTGTGGAATGAATGAGACTTCTTACTCATTGTCAGTAATTTGTCAGTGTTGTCCATCGATCTCCTGCGAGTGGGGGAGAAAACTGTAACGAGATCTCTCTTATTTGGCTTTGCTGTGTGGGAGGTTCTTAAGCAGAGTGACCACATGAAAAAGAGTCAGAATGAGGAAAAAAATTGGGATGTGTGCCACAGATTTGTGCTATTATGGCACAGCAGCTCCAGCCCTGCCAGCCAAATCCTGCCGCCTCTCCACATGAGAAGTTCAGGATCCGCATGAGACCGACGAAATCTGCAAGGTGCTTGCAGGTCAGGGCTTTGCAATGGCGTGGCGCCCACATGAAGGGGTTTTCTGGCGGCCGAGGATGAGTGCTTCTAACCATCCCTCCCCCTGCTGTGTTCATTCTCATTCCTGATTTTATGCAGGTTGCCCATATCTTTGAATGCCCAAGGCATGGGGGAGTTCCCGCCTACTGCCTTCCTTATATCCAATACAGGGATTGAATGAAATAGTACTGCCACATCAGCAGGAACAGTGTCTCTTCAGATTTAAAAAAAAAAAAAGATTTCTTCCTCTCTTTCCTGCTTCTCCCACCCTCTCTCAGCCTCCTTAGGAAGGTGAGATTGCCAGTTGGCCAAGGGCTAGATGTAGGGTTACATATAAATGTGGAATATGATGGCAGATGAGGATTGAAAGGCCCATCGCTTTAGGGATACTAAGCCAGTCCTTTTTTCTCAGATTGGATGTGTGGAGCCGGAGTCCTGCCTTTCGGTGGAAGGCATAGCCTAAATCCAGGACAGGCTCAGCCAGGCTGGGTAATATGGAGCCGGTTTGCAAACCAAGTCAGGAAGGAAGTGTTCTTTAAAACTGATCCTTTCCATATACGTCAGGTGGTCGGCAGGGGTGGTTCTCGCAACAATCTGTCCTAATCTGTGGGTTTTTCTGCAGGAGTGGTTTATGGGAGAAGGATCCTAGATCCTTCTCCCATAAACCACTCCTGCAGAATAAGAACTTTTGAAATTGGAGAAAAGCATAATCCCTAAAACTTCAGGGATTTTGAAGTCTCTTCTGTCCCCCTGTCTCCCTCCACCAGCTTTTCCATTTTCAAGGATTGCTGTTGTCATCTGCGATCTGGCGGCGATAAAAACCCAGCTGCAGGAAAACTCTGGAATTAAAGCTGGGGTTTAGGATCATAATCTTAAATTGAAATTTTAATATCCTTTTCTTGTTTAGTTTTCCTGTCTAGGTTCCGTGGGCGATGTCTCTCAGTGTGAGCAATCCAAGAGGAAGTAATTGTGGAAAAAAGTGTGACCAAGAGCACACTGTCAATGGTTTCTTACTTTGCACTGAGAAACGTTAACTCTCTCATTGATTTGCAGCCACAGAAAATGTGTGCATGTGCTGGAGAAGTAATACAGATAAATTTGTATTCAGAATTGCGTTCCACAAAGAAGGTGACCTGAGAACCTCAAGGCTGGCAGCTAGGGATCCCCTCATGAGAGTGCTATCTGCATGCAAAATACTTACATAGTTTTTTCCACATTTTAACAGTTCAGGAGGGGCAAAAAAATTGTTTGAACACTGAATTGACAATGAGAGACTGCACATGCTCAGATAGTTTAATTACTGTTTTTAAGAGAGCTCTGTGTTCCTGTCTGAATGTTAAGTGTAACCTGCACCTTCCTTCCGTGCTGGATTAAGGCTAACTGATGCCCTTAGCACAGCCCAGCAATGGTGCCCCCTCGGCCCTTCCATTGCTTAACTGACGAGGCATTAAGACTCAATTGGGGCCGATGTAATATTGTGCGCTTAGGCTAGCGCACAGCTTTACCAGAGCTTGGACGCGCTAGGCTAACGCTTGATGCAGTAAGGGACTAGCATGTCCAAAGCACGCGTCCAAACTCGTGCTCACATGTAAATGCCATGTAGCTGAGGCTATTGGCTATTACCCCCGATGCAAAAAACTGCCGTGCGCCTGACATGCACTTTTTAACATGGAAAATTTCACACCAGCCCCGGAGCTGGCATTGTCTTGCCATGTGTCAAGGGCCCACTAAAAGACAAAAAAATCCTGCTTTCTATGGTTCCTCCTAATTTTAGTATCATCGTGATACTAAGTAGGAGGAACCACAGAAAGCAGCAATATGGGAAAAAAAAAGTCTTGATGGCGGCCCAGTGTTAGTTTTCCTAACCTGTGGCTGTGTGCGGGTTAGAAAAATGGATGCTCTTACGTTTCCTGGGCTCCCGATGTCAAGGACACGTTAGGAAGCACAATTGATCCCTAGCGCGTCCTTTTTAGCTTGGCACCTCATTACCATACTGATTCAGGTGCCCAGGAGTCATGGCTGTGCGTGCATTAAAAAAATGGGCACCCAGTTTGGATGCACGTTTTTACGCATGGCTTATTGCATCAGCTTCAGTAAGTGCTGAAGGTGAAATAGATTAACAATTCAGTTTCTTCTAGGCCAGACCCCATAGCTATATTAACTATCAACTTTAATAAAAATTGTATTTATTTAACACTAAATAGCAGTAAGCAATATAAGCAAATTATTTACTTATAACTAGGGGGCAACAAAAAAAAAAACAATTTTCAGCATTCTGTGGTACCTCCCATCACTTGGTGCCCTATGCATGTGCCTAGTTTGCTTTCTGGATTGTGTATAAAGTAGAAGGAAGATTTAGCTTTAGCAGAGAAGTGCAGGGCTTCTGGATGCACACACATGCACATGTACACATCTTTCTCTGTCTGTCTGTATCTGTCTATCTTTGTGGGGGCCTATTTACAAGCCTGAATTAAATCAACACTTAGGGGCCGATGCAATACACCCTGCAGTTGGACGCAGGTTGTATAGGCGCTAACTAATCCCCTTATGCATGTATATTGGCGCACCCAGATACGAGGCCATTTTATAACTTGCACGCGGAGATGTGCGCATGTTGTAAATTGGCCTGACTGCGCTCAATTTTAAGTGGCTGCATGTCTATGCGTGTAAATCCTGCTTCTACCGTGTAAGTTGGGGAGTTTTAAAAGGGGTGCCCATCCATGCCATTGCCAGTTTCACCAGACCCTTTAAACCTCCAAGAAATTGCTCTTTCTTTTTATTCATAAACTTATACCTCATCCCTAGCAGAAGTAAATTTTCGCGACAGGGGATCTGGATGCGCACCCGGGAGTGTAAGAATTTACGTGCACAACTCTAGGCCATGCCCCAAAACGCCCATGTCCTTCCCACATCTCGTCCCTTTTAGAAAACGTTTGAGATGTGTGTGCAGCAGGAGATATGCGCATATCTGGGCGTCTTTTGAAATTCGGTGGGCATGCGCAAGCCTGACTTGTGCGCATATCCCCTGATTTTGACATGTGCCAGGCTTTTAAAATTCACCTCTTAGGGTAAAAACTACCCCCTGAGGTTTGCCTTGACTGTGGGTAGTTTATCTACCCTTATATGTATAAATATATGTATGTACATATACGATTTATTAGTTTTTAAATCCTATTTGCTATAAATACTTAGCATGAGTAAGTGGTGCTGTATACCTTTAAAATTAAGAACAGAAAAACACTCTAAAATTAAATGCTCCGCTTCCCCCAGAGATTTTAGTACTGTTAGTTGATGTATACACCGGAACTATTGACGGGAAATGCCATGGCCAGGAGAAACTTATGGAAGATCATCTTCTCACCTCGTTCGAAGGGCTAATGCAACACAATGCATGTCTTTTGCATTTAGCGAAGGACTTGATTCTGTTGAAGAGTTTCAGCTGCTTAGGTGTCTGCATTAGCTGCCGTGGAAATCCAAACTATGATGTGTGCGTCTCTTTAACAAGAAGTTCATCATCCTATTCAGTGAACCCGATCCATTGACTAACATTGCTATAAATAATTGGCTACCATCAAATAGGTTAGTCCTTAACCTAAAAAAATTGGAAAATTTCCTGTTTGCTTGTTTCCCAGTCTCAGAGTTGCCAATAGTGTTGTGGTACGATGACACACAGATCCGTACTATTCATCAGTGTAGAAATTTGGGCGTACTCTGACTCCGCACAATTTTTTTGTCATCATGTTAAAACGTGCCTTTTGGAAAATTCAACAGATTTGTAATATTAAACCATTCTTGGGAGAATCTGACCATAGAACTCTTATTCAGGCATTGATTATGGCACCGTTTGACTACTGTAATGATTTGCTGTTGGGTTTACTGCAGTCATCATTGAAAACCCTTCAGCTTTTTCAGAACTCAGCTGCTTGTATGATCTCTGGAGCTTTGTCCAGAGAACATATTACACCATTTCTTAAAAAATTACATATGCCATATGTGGCGAGTCAGGTTTCAAGGTACTTAGGCTGATTTTTAAAACCCTCATTGGCTTGCTTCTGCTATTACCTGGCTCATGTTTTTTTCAGTCCTGTTTTTGAAATCTATTGTCCGTTCCTTCTATTAAGCTTATTAGACTAGGAGAGTTTTGCGATTCTATGATTGCGGTGGCAGGACCTATGCTCTGGAGTATGTTACCAGAAGAGCTCAAAAATGGTTTTGCTATCTTCTTTTAGAAAGAAGCTGGAAGCCTTTTTATTTGAACAGGAATTCAGATACTAACGATGCTGTACTGGGAACTGTTTGCAACTAAAGTAATCTTTTGCATTGGATAGAGTTGAAGAATGTGTGTGGGGTTATTAAATCTAATATTGTAGCTGAGGCTGTACAATGATTTGAACTGGTGGAGCCATTTTATATATATGTTTGTTTTATTATGCCCAAATGATTTTATAAATGTAAACTGTAAAGCGCAGAGGATTGTGGATCAGGCAGGTCTAAATTTTATGCAATAAGGGGATTAGCGCCTACATAACACGCGTCCACATGAGGCGAAACTAATAGCGCTCATCACATGCAAATGCATGTTGGTGAGGCTATTAACAATCACCTGCATTGCAAAAAAAAGAATGTGCATCTAAGACGTACATTTTTACGCTTAAATTGCTGAGAACTCTCAAAAGTTGTACAGAAAAGCAGAAAATACTGCTTTTCTGTACATCCTCCTACTTAGTATCAGTGAGATATTAAGTAGGAGGAACAAAATCTTAAAGCAAATAATAAAAAAAAAAAAAAAAAGTTAAAAAAAAAGTGCCGATGGTCGGGTTCAGGAAACGGACGCTCAGTTAAAAAGCATCTATTTTCTGAACCCCTGGCTGTGCACCGATTAGGGTAAATTCGGCATCCGTTTTCTAAACCAGCATAAAGCCAACCGCTCGCGGGCTCCTAATTTAAATATTGCACCCCCAGGAGGAGTGCCTTAGGAAAGCGGGTGCTGAGTGTTCAGTGCCCGCTTTTAGCACATTTTAATTGCATCAGCCCCAAAGTATTTTCTGCCTGTGTCATGCATTGATTGCAAAGTTATTCTGTGTCAGCTAATGAAGGGTTACAACCAAGGAGGTGTAAAATGTTTAGTTTTTCATTCCATGCACACACTGATGAATATTCTGCAGAATTTGCAAAACTGCATATTTGTCAGAAAATTTCCATACCAGAGGCAGAAAATGGCAAAAATCACTAGTTTGGCAAAATTTATCTGCTTAAATTTAAAAAAATAAAATAAATTACAAATGCAGTAAAGGAAAACCAACAAATAGCCCAGGTCTCGTAGTACCATCCAGTGGCTTGGAGGCAGGTTGCTGGTCATCTGCCCAGCAGTCTCCAGGTTCAAGACCCAACAGGACCTTTTGGCACTCACAGAATCAGAACATTAAGTCAGTGTTTTACAACCCTGTCGTGGAGACACATATAACCAGTTGGGTTTTCAGGAGATCCTTAATGAATATGCATGAAATAGATTTGCATACATTGGAGACTAAGAGTATGTAAATCTATCTCATGCATATATTCATTGTGGCAATATTGAAATCCTGACTGGATAGTTGTATCTTGAGGAGAAGGTTGGGAAACACTGCATTGTCATGCTATTTCTGTAACGCTATCACCATGTTCAATAAGAATTAAAGAGTAACAAATCATCTGGACTGGATGGTATGCACCCCAGGGTTCTGAAGGAACTAAAAAATGAAATTTCAGATTATTAGTTAAAATTTGTAACCTATCATTATTGTATCTGAAGACTTGAGGGTGGCCAGTGCAACCCCAATATTTAAAAAGGGCTCCATGGATGATCCAAGAAACTATAGACCGGTGAGCCTGACTTCAGTGGCAGGACAAATGTTCGAAACTATTCTAAAGATCAAAATCACAGAGCACATAAAAAGACATGGTTTAATGGAACAAAGTCAGCATGGATTTACCCAAGGGCGGTCTTGCCTCACATATCTGCTTCATTTTTTTGAAGAGGGTTAATAAACACATGGATAAAGGTGAACTGGTAGATGTAGTGTATTCGGATTTTCAGAAGGCATTTGACAAAGTCCCTCATGAGAGGCTTCTAAGAAAACTAAAAAGTCATGGGATAGGAGGCAATGTCCTTTTGTAGATTACAACCTGTTTAAAAGACAGGAGACAGAGAGTAGGATTAAATGGTCAATTTCTCAGTGGAAAAGGGTAAACAGTGGAGTGCCTCAGGGATCTGTACTTGGACCAGTGCTTTTCAATATATATATAAATAACCTGGAAAGGGATATGATGAGTGAGGTGATCAAATTTGCAGATGATACAAAATTATTTAGTTTAGTTAAATCACATGTGGATTATGATAAATTGCAGGAGGACCTTGTGAGACAGGAAGATTGAGCATCAAAATCGCAAATGAAATTGAATGTGGACAAGCTCAAGGTGATACAATGTTAGGTTCCATATTAGGAGTTACCACCCAGGAAAAAGATCTAGGCATCATAGTGAATAATACATTGAAATCATTGGCTCAATGTGCTGCAGCAGACAAAAAAGCAAAGAGAATGTTGGGAATTATTAGGAAGGGAATGGTTAATAGAACGGAAAATGTCATAATGCCTCTGTAACGCTCCATGGTGAGATCATACCTTGAGTTCCTTCTACAATTCTGGTCGCTGCATCTCAAAAAAGATATAGTTGCACTGGAGAAGGTACAGAGAAGGGTGACCAAAATGATAAATGGGATAGAACAGCTCCTCTATGAGGAAAGGCTAAAGAGGTTAGGGCTGTTCAGCTTGGAGAAGAGTTGGCTGGGGGGGGGGGGGGGGGGGGGGGGGGGGGCATATGATAGAGGTCTATAAAATCATGAAAGGACTTGAACGGGTAAATGTGAATCGGTTATTTACTCTTCCGGATAATACAAGCACTAGGGGGCACTCCATGAAGTTAGCAAGTAGCACATTTAAAACAAATTAGAGAAAATTATTTCACTCAACACACAATTGAGTTGTGGAATTTATTGCTACAGGATGTGGTTAGTGCAGTTAGTGAAACTGGGTTTAAAAAAGATTTGGAAATGTTCCTGGAGGAGAAGTCCATTAACTGCTATTAATCAAGCTGACTTATAAGTAAATTTTAAAAGCCCTGTGCATGTGAATTACGGAGGTTACGTAAAGGGGCAGGGTGGGGGCGAGGCGGGACAGCGCCATTAGACTCTGTCCCAGGGAAGCGCGAGCTGGCAGCCGGCCGGCGAGCAGGGTTTACTTCTGCTCCCGAGGAACAGTAAGTAGAAAAAAAAAAAAATTGGGGCTAGGTAGGGTTAGGGGTTGGGGAGGAGAGGGGAAGAGGGAGAAAAGATAGGGTTAGAATTAGGGAAGTTCCCTCCCAGTCTGCTCCTTAATTGCAGCGGACTGGGAGGGACCTGGGAAAAAGGGTGATTGCGTTGCCGTGCATAACTTGAAAATCTCTCCCCTGTGCACGAGTCACGGGCCGCCCGCACATACTTGCCATGGACCTTGTATTTTATAACATGTGCGCATGTTATAGAATTGGCGCACCCATGTGTGCGTGCCGGGAACTGCACGCACATGGATGCACGTGCGGGTCTTAATATCGACCCCTAAGGGAATAGCCACTGCTATTACTGACTTTACTAGCATGGCATCTACTTAATGTTTGGGTACTTGCCAGGTACTTGTGACTTGGATTGGCCACTGTTGGAAACAGGATACGGGGCTTGATGTCCCTCAGTCTAACCCAGTATGGCAACTTCTTATGTTCTTATTCATGCAGAAATACTGTATCTAAATTTCAAACCTCTATGTAAAGAGTAAAAAAGACTATTTAACCCTTCTCTCACGCTCTTCAACATGGTGAATAAAATATTGACCCAGAAGTAATAACTTGTCATGTGTAGCCATATCACTGTTCAGTGGATAGATGTGAAATCTTAAATTTTATGATAGCTGCTCATTTAAAAACATTTTCAGCTATACTGCATGAAAACCCTGCAGCTATGGAGATGGTACAATTTTTTTTTTGCAGGTTCCCTGTTGAAGGCACAAGAAATTAAATTTTTTGTGCAAAATGTGGATTTTTCTTGCAATAAAATCTCGCACTTTAGTGAGTCCACCCCAGATGGTGGCAGCAATTTGCAGAGCTAGACATATTTTATGGTACATTTGTGTGGGGTCAGTCTGTATCTTGGGTCGTGTGAAAGCACGTGAGGACTTTCAAGAAGTGCAAACGTTTAGCCACGTTACAGAGAGACTTTCCTGGCTGGATGCTGACGGTGTTATTAATTTTGTTTTTCCTTTTTGCTTGTTTTTTTTTCTTGTAATATTGTTCACACTATATGGCTTATTATTTCCTGTCAAGTATGTTTCTTGGCATTGTTGCAAAATTTAAAAAATTAATAACAATCGAAGAGGGGTTTGTGGAGGGGGAGCTGCCGGTGTTTCTCGGGGCATGACTGGAAACTGTGCACATACCTCTGTGGAGCGCTTTTGAAATCCTGCAGGGTGCTTGCAGGCCTGTGGCTAATCGGTTTTGCAGCCATTATTTATTTATTTAAATAGAGTTGTATTCTGCATTTCTGCACATTGTGTTGAAAGTGGATTACATACAGATACATACATAATAAAAAAAACAAAACTTGTGCAATAAATGAACAGAAACACATAAGAGGACCTCGACCATTCCCTCCTTAAAGAAGGCCGTTACTAACATCATTACCTTGACTATGCAAGTACTGTGGCCACTGCAACCTCTCGCATTTTCCAGGCACACAAAAACAGTTGTATTATAGATAGTATGTCCTATTGGGGACCCCCCCCCCTGTGGATAAACTCCTAATGATTGTGTCTAAGCCTAAGTGCCATTTAGCTGGGTGATGGAGGTGGGGCGGGGCTACTTATCTAGCTAATGTAGCCAGATAGGTTAGGATATTCAGCCAAATCCAGCTAACAAGCAGATGCAATGTAGTGTGCTCGGCTGAATGCACGGCTTTACAGGTGCTTGATCGTGAGTTTTGGATGCGCACCCAAAACTTCTTATGCAATAAAAGGTAGATTTTAAGAGTCGCACGCGGGCGCACATGGACGTGCCGATTTTATAACAAGCGCGTCTATGCAGTTATAAAATCCGTTACCCGAGCACACATGCATGTACGACTTTATATCAACGCATACATGTGCGCGTGAATCCCGTCTCGAGCGCATGAGGGGCGACGCAAGAGGTCTATTTCCCAGTTCCCTTCCAATTTGCCCCAGTAAACTTCCTAAACTTCCTAAAGCCCCTAACTTGCCTCCCTTTTACCCTTCTAGCCCCATGCCTATTTTTACTCTTAAAAATAAAAAATGAACACCTGCCCTGGAGAAGTGCTAATTATTGAGGAACGCCAAAACTTTACAGAAAAGCAGAAAATACTGCTTTTCAATAGTTCCTCCTGCATAATATCGTGGTGATATTAGTTGGAGGAACCTAAAAAAGGGTAACCTAAAAAAAAAAGTGTTGCCGGTGGTCAGATTAGGAAAACGGATGCTCAGTTAACGAGCATTCATTTTCCTAACCCATGGCTGTGCACAGGTTAGGAAAACAGACGCTCGTAAAATTGATCATCCTTTTTCTTAACTCGATGACAGCCACCTCTCCTGGGCGCCTGATGCCGAAGAGGTGCTAGGAATGTAAAATTTTCCCTAGTTTCTCCTTTATACCTCAGCAACATTTTGAATATTAAATTGGGCACCCAGGAGATATGGATCGGCGCGCTCGATCATGAGCATCCGTTTAATACGCACCAGTCTTGCATTGGCCTGTAAGTTAGCTGGATACGTTAGCAAGTCTAATGTTAGCTGGACAAACTTATCCGGCTAACTTTTATATAGCCATGTATATTCAGCCACTATATATATCCCAGTTCAGTTAGCCGGTTGTGTTTCAGCCGTTAGTTAATGAATATCTACCTCCTAAGTGGCTAAATGAGCAGTGATGACAAGGACAGTGGTTGGTGAGCAGTCTTGGAGAGGAGCAAAATCGGAGAGGAGCAGGAGTGGTACCTGTTCCTTGGCAAGGATCATGGTACCCCAGCAAGTATAACTTATCAGTTTTGGAGGACCTAGCTAAGTGTACAGCCAGAAGTGCGAGTTACATGAGAATTATCCCACAAGTGTAGAAGCTGGATGGTGCTTCATCCAGGTCCGGGGATCTGGGTATGAATGCAAATCCAGTGAGAATCAAAAGAAGGTGCTCACAGGGAAACAGGAAGCAGCTAACTGCTGAAAAAGCCTGAATTCTTTGGTGGGGATAGAGCAGGACCAACCACGGTGCCCGAGACAGAAAATTCTCTAAAGTGGAGCAGACGTGTTCTTGGGGCTCTGGTCGAGTAAGAAAAGAAGCACTTTTTTTTTTTTTTTTGCTTTCTAACCCTCGGACAGTGTTTTGTATTGTATTGTATTATGAAATAATAAAAATTGTTTGAACCTAAAAGGGATTGATGTCCGTTTGTTTGCCCATCCATCTGTAGGCATGATAACTCCCCAAAAAGGGATGGAAATTCAGAAAATTTGGCTTGCAGGCTGAAAATTTGAATATCTCAAAGAAGTTCGAAAACCAGAAAAATTGGGTGGTCAGTATTGTCAGAGAACTGAAGCTCCCAAAAACTCCCTTCTACTTTCAATGGGAAACTGTTAGAATGCTGAGCAATACACCGTCCCAAATGCCCCCCTCAACCCTACCGGCACTTTACCACAGAGCAACACAGACAGAGAACCGTACATCTCTCCCCCTCAAAATAACCAAAACCAAACAAAAAACCCCACACACATGCCTACCCCTCCTACCCAGCCTACACATAGAGACAGAGATGGGGAAAAATGACTGAAGCAGCTAGGGCTGGATGATACAAGAGGTACCTTCAAAGCCACCTATGTACACTTCCAATCCACAAGCACTCCGTGCTCTCATGTACCCCACCTCTCGCACCTACTCCAAACACGGACACACACACTATACATCACATCCCCCCATACCTGCCGCCCCCTCCACACACACTTCTACCCAGCCCCTCACACCCCTTTCACTCTATACTCCCTCATCCACCCACACCTTCCATTCACCCTATACACACCCCCACACATCCAAAAGGACATGGCAGTGTGGATCTGATATCCTTCCTACTCTCCTTTGTATGGTATCTGATGATCCATGGATGTTTATTACCCTATGGACAGAGCTGGAATGGTGGAAAGATCCTGGATGGCAAATAAACAGCCATGGTCACTCAACACACAATTAAACTCTGGAATTTGTTGCCAGAGGATGTGGTTAGTGCAGTTAGTGTAGCTGGGTTCAAAAAAGGATTGGATAAGTTCTTGGAGGAGAAGTCCATTACCTGCTATTAATTGAGTTGACTTAGAAAATAGCCACTTCTTTTACTAGCAACAGTAACATGGGATAGACTTAGTTTTTGGGTACTTGCCAGGTTCTTATGGCCTGGATTGGCCACTGTTGGAAACAGGATGCTGGGCTTGATGGACCCTTGGTCTGACCCAGCATGGCATGATCTTATGGTCCAGTCAAGGAGGGAGATAACAATCCTCCCCGTGGAGCTTGCATTTGCATGCTGGGACTGCAGGCTTGTTTTCCAAGGGAAACTCTTTGTGTAGTTTCCCTTGGAAAATGTTGCCAGCATGCAGAAGACAGGTACAGATACCTGCATTAAGGCAGGCACAAAGCAGGTGCCGAAATGATGATGAAATCTATCTCTTCCTGAGCCCATCCCTGCCCCTTTTTCTCGCAGGTAAAATGTGCACATTGGGCCAGATTTTCAAAGGGTTACGCGCCGAGCCTATGTCCCGGGGCTTTGTGAAAGGGGTGGGGGCGGGGCCTCCGTCACAGCGGCCGTGCCGGGGGATCGTGCGCCGGCACTCGGCCAGCAGGCACAACTTATTAAACAAAGGTGAGGGGGAAGCTTAGATAGGGCTGGGGGGCGGGTTAGGTAGGGGAAGGTGGGGGGGGGGGGGGCGAGGGAATGGGGAAAGCCATTGGGGCTCCCCTAGGGCTCGGCGCGTGCAGGGTGCACAAGTGTGCACCCCCTTGCGCGCGCCGACCCCAGATTTTATAACGTGCTTGCGGCTGCGTGCACAAATGTACGCCTGTGCGTACCTCTTAAAATCCGGACCACTATGAATGGGCAGAGAGCAATAATCAAACTCGTTTTCCATGAGTAAACCCAGGTTTATAAACAGAAAACTTCTGATTGTTGCCTCCCAGATAGTTTGTGCACAGAATCACATAGGAGAGTAATATGGGTCATGCCCGGATGCCTCCGGCATGACAGAAAGAGTGAGAATATTCTTCAGTCCTTCTGCTAGGAATCAAACTGTTTACTCAGTGGTTTTAACTTTGCTGCATTAGCAGCAGTCGGAAAAGAGGCAGGAAATCATCTGAATATCAGAGCTGGCCAACTTTCCTCAGTCCTTATTCTCTACTGCTATGAAATTAAGAAAAAGCTGCAGTTTCTTTTGTGCAGAAAGATCTTGCCTTTTACCTAGCAAGCACTGAGCGACAGCTAGGAATCTTTTGAAGCAAAGAGGGACCCGCGTCAACCAAATATCTGTCTTTATTAAGAATGGAAGGTCGTTCTCCAAGAGATTGCCTGGACATGCACATGTTTGCTAGGAATGAAATGCCCTTTGCTGCTGATTGGCTAGCAGAATGCTTCCAATTTTCCATGGGAAATGGACTGCAGGCCGCGCGGGCCATTCTGCTGATGCCTTCGTTGCTGTGCACCCTTGGTGTCATCGCGGCTCTTGTCTGAGCTGTGCATAATTGAAAGATCCTGTTTTGAGGCAGGCTGGTTACAGGATTAGGTTGAGAGGTTTTCATTTGAACTTATTGCCATTGCCTGGTGGTTTGGGAGTGGTTTTCTTGGCGTATAACATGCTTCTTCTAGGGTATGTTTGTTTGCATCTGTGATGTTTGGAGGACAAGTCACTAGAGTTCATGCAAATTTGTTTTTAGCATGCATGCTATAAAGACAGTTAATGTCCCTGTCACTAATGTAATGATATGAACAGCATGCACGCACTGAAAAGCCCATTCTAAGGGAAGCATGCTGTACATATTGAAATCCCTTGCACTAGCTAGTCCAAAGTGAAAGGGCTGGTTAGCACAAGGAACTTGCTTCCACCCATCCTCCGACACAAAGGTAACCCCCTCTGGGGGCTGGCTGAACTCCCCACCCTAGCCCTGTGGAAAACAGAGGCTCTTCTGTGGGCAGCCTGAACCTTTCTCAGCTCACCAATCAAATAAATCAGTTCCTCCTATCTCGTGATCCCCCACCAGCCCCCTAATTCATAGATAGAGGTCCCCCCAAACTCTGCTTTCTCCTCCAACCTCCCTGATTGATAAGTACTGGTTTCGGCCCCTCCCCCCCCCAGGCCTACACAGTTCTCCAGCTTCCTACCCCCAGACCCCCAAATTCATCCTGTGTTCCAACTCGGCAGACCAAGCGGTGAGGTCAAGGTTGAAGCACTGGTAGGTGGTGCGATATGGAGGTGTGTGTGTTCCCTCATGCCAGTGAAGTTTGGGGTCTGGTGATGGGGAGGGTCTAGGGATGAAGCTGTGCTTTATTCTGTTTATATTTACATTTATGAATTACCTCGTCTACAAGTGACTCTAAGCAATTTATAGCAATCAAAAGCTTAGCATAGCACAATATTTACACAAATCATAAGTTCATAAAAATTTATACCCATGAGCCATAAAATCATAAATGGTCTATAAAATACATTATACACATCGTATAAAATCTGATCGTTGTTAATGCAACCTTCTTACTATTTGTGCCTTCTCTAAGTATCCTTATGAACTGGGGAAGGTGCCAGGAGATGTACTTATGGATTGGAGATGGGTGCCTGGGGTGGGGGTTTACACATTTGTCAGGAGGAGGGTCATCCAGGCCCAGAGGGGCTTGTACTACTTATGGGCATGGATAAGGGATCTGGACCCTGAATTTATGGATTTGGAGTGGACAGGTAAGGGAGGAGTGCGAGAACCTAGAAGCCCCTATGTTAAATGTTAGTGTATCAGTGCTGCTGGCATGCTATCATTTAATATCTATCTTCAAGATGGGGATAAACTTACCATGATCAGAAATCCTTGGAAAATTTGCAGCTGTTAGTGAATAGAGTGATAATAGCTAATGAACTTATTACTCTGTTTGCATCCACCTATTCGCTAACTTTTTGCATGCAGGCAGATGCTTCCTGTAGCATGGCTCTTCACCTGCACAGAATCATTTGTGGCTAAGCCACCGTTTAACGTGCATGCTAAAAGGGTTTGGTTGAGCGTGCACAATAAATGATAGCAGCCTTTGGGGAGTCGACCCCAAAATGTTCTCTGGATTGTGGTACACAACACATTGTAGCCTGAGAGTTGTGATTGGTCCTGGAGAAAACTGGATTTGCTGAGGGCTATGATTTTTTACTTGACCACCATAAGGCATATCCAAAGATGTTGCATGTGAGCCTTTGAGTCCACGTTTGAGGATGTGGTCTTAAAAGCTCATAGACAGCATCCTTGGTTAAGTGTTACATTGGTCCAATAAAAGGTATACTCACCTCACCTGCCAGTATTCTATTGCTGCCAGCCAAGCTTGCTCATCTTCCGAGACTCATCTGGCTGGAGTCTTTTAGGGCTAGTGTGGGTGGGTTTCCTTTCTCCCTGGGACCCCCAGCTCACCCCCCCCCCCCCCAGATTTGCAAAGAACTGAAGTTATATGTTAGAATGCAGTTGTCTGAGGTTTGTTAAATGTGAAGCACAATTGAAGGAGCTCGATTTTCATGTGCTGTTTACGGGGAACTCATTTGCCTCTTGGTGTGCTCTCAGTTAAACCCCATCTTCATTCAAAACCCCAAATTCTGTGTGGAAATAACTCATTTTTATGCACCTTACACAGTAGGAAGCAAATTGCTTCTGTCCTTTTCCAAGCTGGAGTTAAGATGATTTGAAGTCATTTCAAATTCAGCTGTAATGTTGCTGTAAGATTCATGGACCCTTCATGTTGTGGGGAGGTCGGCTCAACCTATGGGGGAGGCCCCGTAGGCCCTCACCGACAGCTAGCGGAGCTACGCAGGGAAGAGACGGGACAGGAGCTTCATCTATATCAACTCCTTCCCCTTGGGTTGAACCCTCGGGTTCTGGGGGCTTGCAGGTCTTAGACGAGAGTCTTTATGGTAGTGGTATAGGTGAAAGTCTAGGGCCAAGCTAGGGTCAGAGGCGGGTGTCAAGTTAGAAGGATCAATGTCCAGGCAGGGATCAGTGGCAGGCAACAAACAAGAATGGTCAAAATCCGGGCTAGGGTCAGATCCAGAAGTAAGTCCAAGGGCAGGCTTAGGAGAGAGAGAGAAGAACTGACACAGCAGGGCAGGCAGGAAGGCAAGGGCTGGATAAGACGAGGCAGGCATGGAATCAGGAATGCAGGAGTCAGGAAGCAGCACCTCAGTACACACAAGATGCAGGTGACCTAGTGCTGAGTTGTCTGATGAGAGTCTGCAGTGGCCTTTTATATCAGGAGCGGGAAATATCATCAGCAGACGCCAAAGCTCGGTTTCCTGCCTCTGGCCCTTTAAGATGAGATGCACACCTGTACGCAGGCGCCTATAGAGACTGCCAGGAAGGGCCGGAGCATGGTGAGGAGGCATGACGGAGGGAGCTGGGGCCTGCTTGTACCATGTGGCATCATGGGTGAGAGCTGCGGATCATGGAGCCAGCCTGCGAACCACGAAACGTAACAGTTGCATCTGAAAATTGGCACACTGGTTACTTGATTCAGGATGAAATACCTGCTTTTCATCACAGTGAGAAAGTGCGCTGTTTTGCAGACTGTGTATCCCTGGAAACAGTTTCTCAGCCGAATGTTTCTTGTATTGCAAGACTATTAGACTTTGATGGCTAATTCTGTTGGAAAGTTACTGCTGAGGGCGCTGCTTTTGAGCCTACTTTCTGAAGGAAAAAAAAGGCCAGATCGTCATATTGTGTGCCCTCCCCCCCCCCCCCCCCCACACACACACAAATATATTTGTGTTTGGCGTCTTATCCACATGAAAGGATACTGATGGGATTTATTTGTATGCACAGATGTGAGGGTGTACACGTATCCCGAAAACAAGGCTCTATTAATTCTGCGTGGAATCACTTGGGCTTTTTAATGTTCCTGTTTTTCCCTCTTCAGCTTTCCTAGCTCAGGCCTACCCTAGGAACAGAAGCTGGGTTTGGGAATCAAATCCATGTTTCGCACATGGTGCCCCTGCCTCTGAACTACTGAGCCGGCTGAAAGCAGTTAGTTGGCACTGACGCGTTGGAATGGAACATGCCCCCTTCCCACCGCCCCTCCTGCCCATGAATGGTATGAATGCTGAAGACAACAGGAAGAGAGAGAGAGAGCAAGGAGACACTCTAGGCCTGAAGTTCCCACTAGGGTGTAGGCAAGCGCCTAGGGGTGTCCATCCCGGTGACACTTTCCTCTGAACGCTCTTCGGACTGAGCAGCTGAGTCCTGTCGGGCCGGTGGCTTTCAGAGCATAATGGAACTGTGGATGGCTCACCCGTGCATTCAGCGGGACACTGCTGCTGCTCAGGTTGAGCAGTAATTGATAGGGGGGCTGCCTCGTGGAGGAGAAGACACCCCTTTCACCATGCCACTAATTCTGGAGGACTCTCCCCTCTAGAGGTGCCAAAGAGCTAAAACTTGCACAGTTTGCCTAAGTGATTATGTACAGTATCGAACATCTGCCTGGGCACAGTGGAGAGTTCACGAGACAGTACAGGACCCATGTTCTCAGGGTTCCTCCTGCACGGGGAGGGAGTCTTTCAAGGCCCTTAAGGTTTTTTCCTCACCAGGAGATCTTTTACAAACCATCCTGTCAGGGTAAAAAAAAAACCCTACTTCATACAGTTGCTGCTGTTCAAAATAAAGAATCTTTTACTGGTCACTGAATACAGGGAAACAAAAATCCACAGCAGTACAACTATAACGTAGTGCACAGTTCAATTCAGAAAAAGCAGAAAAATGATATTGGGTTCTCACAGCAGCACTTTCTACACGCAAGGTCAGGTAGGCTCGCTAGGTCAGGCTCCGCTTCCTTCTGGGTACTTCCCTTGTTACCTGCTTCTAGGCATGAGATCATTTTGTAATCCAATAGCAAGCTATAACGTCCTCTGATTAATTCAGGAACTTCTGAGTGGATGCAGCAGCTCTTAGACCTCCAATCCTGTCCGTCTTCACTCTGTTCCCAGCTTAGATGCATGATGAGGGGAACAGACTTACTTCTCTCTTCCTCGTGCCTTCTCAAAACTCAGGAAATTACTCTTTCTGCTTAGGAAGAAATCAGATTCGGTAACTTCAGTGGCATGACAGCTTTCCATGTGTTACCAAAGCAATATACAGAAGGATTAAAATAAAAGGGAAAAATTACAAAGCGATCTCCACCCTCGGCATAACATCTTGCTAACAGAGGAGGAAAGCTCAGCATAGCTGTTTCAACTCAGGCAATTTTAGCACCAAAGAGTCACGTGATCAACAACTGGCCAATCGGAGGAAAAGGAAAACCCAAAGTCAATCAAAGGGCCGGCCAACATTGAGGAAAACCACACAAAGGAAGGTGTGTGTGTATGTGTATGTGTGTGTGTGTGTGTGAACAAAAATGAAGAAGAGAGCAATAAAATGGTTTTCCTTAATGTTGGCCGGCCCTTTGATTGGCTTTGGGTTTTCCTTTTCTTCAACTGGCCAGTTGTTAATCACGTTACTCTGGTGCTAAAATTGTCTGAGTTGAAACAGCTATGCTGGGCTTTCTCCTCTGTTCCTGAAGGTGATGTAGCTTGTTATCTATATTGATTTTGTTTCTGTTTTATTGTGCAGTTTAATAATGTTTTATCTTTATTCTTTTTATAGAAGCTTTGTTTCACCCCCTCAATGCAGCTACAGCGAAACAAGGCCTGCGTTTGGGGTTTATCTGTTTATGGAATTGAATCTCATGTGCTGTAATTACAAAGTCAGATGTTTTGTTAATTTTGGGATAGGAGTTCATTATGATTACAATCTGGTCACTGTTATTCAGTCGCTGATTCATTGGCCTATGGAGCAATTTTTTTTTTGTTTTGTATGAGTGGCTCCTTCTCTGATCTGAAGTTGACTTCTAGCAATTTTTCTCTATTGGACAAAATAAATTACTATCACTACCCCTCCTATCTTGCTGCTACTTCTACTACTATTTAACTTTTATATCATGCTACTTTAAAAAAGCAGCATTGTACAGATATGTAAAATGTAAGTAGTCGGGGAGCCCAAGATGCTGTCTGGTGAGGATGCTATGTAAGAGCCCTCTGTAATATTTCCTCTTTTACCTTTTTTTCTGCCTTTCGAAATGGTAAAATGACGCGGAAGACTTCGAGGACATCCCCCTGCCCCTTTGTCTAATATCTTACCGCATCAGTCGACAGTCCCGGAGTTGCTCTGTATTTCAACTCCGTCGGGGCCAGCCTTCATTGCCTCTGTCCCCGAAGGAGCGGAGCATTGGCCTGAAGTGGTTCTGGACATCTTTCAGCCCCGAAGATAAATTGCTGCCTTCCCGGTCACGGCTGCAGGAAATGCCGCTGTCCCTCGATGTTACTCTGGGCCGGGACAGCCCAGAGTTTGATCGAGGGTGCCGACAGCGGTTGTCCAAAGCCAAGGCAAGCAGGGACATGGCACAAGAATGTTGCAGACCTGTCGGGGCTGAGGAACATCTCAACCTTCCTTTGGATCTCCAGCCACAGTCGTTGAGTCTTTTGCAGGTGGAATTTCAATCAATTTACATCAAGGTGAGCCTGCTGCAATTTCTGGTTGGAGCTCTTCCTTTCAAGCCTCCTCTCCTATAACCTTGGAGAATATCTGGACAGTCCTTGCTTCTGTGCAGCAGTCTCTTACATCTTTAAATGCCACACTGAATACTTTTGTATCCAGAATACAGATTCAGGAGATTCTTGCCTCTGTTCATATGGAAAAAATATCTGTTTTGGAAAGAGACTTGGGTAAAGTTTCTTCTCTTCATTAATTCAAAATAATTCTGTAATGCATTGAAGGTTGGAGTCTCTAGAGAATTTCGGTCGATCAGCAAATCTCGGGATATTAAATTTCCCAATGGTCTCGATGATATCTCCTTCCGAACTCTTTAAGGACCTATATGAAAGATGTTCTTGGCCTTTCTCAGTCTGCTCTTCCATTGATCCGTAAGGCCTATTAGCTTTTTCCAATTAAGAGGCCTATTGGATCAGGTGATGCTCAAGACGTTCGGAGTCCTGGAGATGAATCCTTGAATTTTTACTATTCTTGAGACTTCAATAGAAGATGTATTCCATAGATCTACTTTAATCGTGACTTTTTCTTCTAATCTTGATCAGGACTTAATTCTTTGTTTATTTCATGGGTGAGAGACTTCAAATTTTTCCTGATTTTTCCAGGGCCACTCAGGCTTGTAGGAAAGCCTTTCTGGATATGCGACAATAGGTTGTTGATTTAGGGACTCAGTTCTTTTTGCATTTTCCATGTATTGTTAATTTTTCCTCCGAGAAGTTTGTTTTCCTGGATCGTATTCAGCTTAGACCCTTTATTAACTCTCAAGTTCCGAATCAAGTTTAATATGGGATTTGTTTCTCTGTTAGAGGGTATCTTGGTATGGGTGGGCTCTCTTTCTATCTTTATTTGATAGATACACGTTGTGTTCTCACTGGAAGATCCTTTTATCCTATAAAGTGAATTATTCTTTTCCTTTATATTACTCCCTTTCTGGGTCTTTCTCCTCTTTATGGTGGTCTGTTAGCTCGGATGTGATTTTCCTATTTCTTTATTTTCTTTGTGATTATTATCATTTAATTGGCTATTTCTGTTTGCAGTTGAATGCTTGTGTATTATATTTAAAATCATAAGTAAAATGTATTTTAAAAAAATGGAAGTAGTCCCTTGCAATCTAGTTGAGGCACTTAGGTAAGACAATTTCTAGTAATCACTTAAGTATTAACAGTAACACATGTTTACCATGAGAGGGTCAAGATCAGGAAGTTTCAGGGGGTTTGGATTTAAAATCCTTCTCAATGAGGTAAGTCTTTAAGTGCGACTCAGACATAGCCAGAGATGGAGCAAGACTCACAACTCATGGGGGGTAGGGGGCTGTTCCAGGTACTTGGTGCTGCAAGACAAAAAGCATAGAGTCTGGAGTTAGCAATGGAGGAGAAGGGCACAGAGGAGCAGCTTGTCTGATGAACTGAGGTCATAAGGAAGGATGTAGGGGAGATACAGAGCAAATGCACTTGTAGGCAAGAAGCGATAGTTTGAATTGAATATTGAAAGATAGGGAGCCCATGTAGCGCCATGAAAAGAGGAGCCACACAGTAATAAACACAATGATGGGCAGGACGGGGTTTATAGCAGCAGTGGGCACTGTTTTTCTCAAAATATCAGTTTCCCCTATACCCTGGCTTCGTTTCACATCGCACAAGTTGTTGCAATCTGGGGTTGCCTTTCTAGTTTGCCCAAGCTTATTTTAGTTGAGCCATGTGTTGTTTTTTAGGAAGATAGATACTCTGCTGCATTCCTTCACCTAATGTATTTTGCATATGATGATTGGTGCAGGATTTTGAGGCTAAAATACGCCAGCACTTTCCTTCTAAGGTGCCGCTTTCCAAGTTTCTCACACATCTCTCTCCTCCGTGCTAGCACTTCCATTAGGAGAAACTAGGTGATCGCCTAGAGCACCAGCCCTTAGGGGATGGCTAAATTGCCAGGACAAGTCCCTGCCAGCCAAAGAGACAAAGCAGATAGGCCCAGAGAAAGTTCCAGCAGGACCGTGGATGGAGCCTATTCTACCTGTAGTGGAAGAAGTCATGGAGAGGCTTGGAGTGAAAGAGCAAAAGACTGTGCTTTTATGTGAGTGAGAGAGAGCCTGCGTATACAAGAGTGAGAGAGGCTTTGTTTGTGAGAGAGAGAGGGAGCATTTGCAAGGGTGTGTTTGTGAGTGAGACAGAGAGGGAGCCTGTGAAGTTATATGTGGTTAAGAACATAAGAACATAAGAAAATGCCATACTGGGTCAGACCAAGGGTCCATCAAGCCCAGCATCCTGTTTCCAACAGTGGCCAATCCAGGCCATAAGAACCTGGCAAGTACCCAAAAACTAAGTCTATTCCATGTTACCATTGCTAATGGCAGTGGCCATTCTCTAAGAGAACTTAATAGCAGGTAATGGACTTCTCCTCCAAGAACTTATCCAATCCTTTTTTAAACACAGCTATACTAACTGACTAACCACATCCTCTGGCAACAAATTCCAGAGTTTAATTGTGCGTTGAGTAAAAAAGAACTTTCTCCGATTAGTTTTAAATGTACCCCATGCTAACTTCATGGAGTGCCCCCTAGTCTTTCTACTATCCGAAAGAGTAAATAACCGATTCACATCTACCCGTTCTAGACCTCTCATGATTTTAAACACCTCTATCATATCCCCCCTCAGTCGTCTCTTCTCCAAGCTGAAAAGTCCTAACCTCTTTAGTCTTTCCTCATAGGGGAGTTGTTCCATTCCCCTTATCATTTTGGTAGCCCTTCTCTGCACCTTCTCCATCACAATTATATCTTTTTTGAGATGTGGCGACCAGAATTGTACACAGTATTGAAGGTGCGGTCTCACCATGGAGCGATACAGAGGCATTATGACATTTTCCATTTTATTCACCATTCCCTTTCTAATAATTCCCAACATTCTGTTTGCTTTTTTGACTGCCGCAGCACACTGAACCAACGATTTCAATGTGTTATCCACTATGACACCTAGATCTCTTTCTTGGGTTGTAGCACCTAATATGGAACCCAACATTGTGTAATTATAGCATGGGTTATTTTTCCCTATATGCATCACCTTGCACTTATCCACATTAAATTTCATCTGCCATTTGGATGCCCAATTTTCCAGTCTCACAAGGTCTTCCTGCAATTTATCACAATCTGCTTGTGATTTAACTACTCTGAACAATTTTGTGTCATCTGCAAATTTGATTATTTCACTAGTTGTATTTCTTTCCAGATCATTTATAAATATATTGAAAAGTAAGGGTCCCAATACAGATCCCTGAGGCACTCCACTTTCCACTCCCTTCCACTGAGAAAATTGTCCATTTAATCCTACTCTCTGTTTCCTAACTTTTAGCCAGTTTGCAATCCATGAAAGGACATCGCCACCTGTTACGGGCGCGTCCACCACGCCGCTGACGGGCCGAGGGTTTGGAGGCCCTCAGGTACTATCGTAGGCGCGAGGAGCACGTCCGCCTCTAGAGCAGGTGGTGTGAGCCCTTGGGCCACGGCGAGACCTAGGGAGGAGCCCCAAGCCACACCATGGGAGGTGAGCCGGTGCAGGCATGGTGAGCCAGGCAGGTACTGAAGCAGGGTTAAGGAGCGGAGTCTGACCCTCAGCCGGACCTGCACGCCCATGGCAACCAGCAACGCAATGTTGGTTGATGAACGGTCCTCCGACTGTTCCAAGCCCTTTTGGACCTGCCGCTGGGTAACAGCAAAGGGCGGTAGGCCGGACAGAGAATGAGGGCAGACAGAGTCCTTAGTACACAGAAGACATCTTAGACGAGGGCTGGTGCAGAGACATCGGAGACGAGGGCTGGTGCAGAGACATCATAGACAAGGCTGGAAAGGGAGACATGGGCACTGTCCCTCAGGGCGCCCTACACAGCCCAGGAAGGCTGGTCGCGGACCACGCTGAGATCGGGAGAGCACTGGGAAGAAGAAGCGGTGGATTACTGCACTCCTGGCAGCTCAAGGCAGGTTTGCTGCACTCCTGGCAGCTCAAGGCAGGAACTGGATCAGGAACAGACATCAGGCAACATCAGGAACAGACATCAAGGCAACTTCAGAGACAGGACAGGACAGGGAGCCATCAAAGCACGGAGGACCTGGATCAGCAGACAGGACACAGCGATGTGCAAAGCCAATCCGAAGGCAACAGGAAGTGGAATGAAAGTCCTTTTATACTGCAGTATGCAGGCAACTCCCTGGGAGGAGTTCACTTGGACCGCCCCTTGCTGGCCCTATAACTGAGGTGGAGTGCCGCGGGCAGGCCCCTAGGGAGAAGGGCGTGGCCGGAACCAGGAAGTCCAAGCGAGCACAAGCAAGCCACAGGCAGTCCTCAAGAACAGCTAGGCCTCCCAGGCCCTGGAGCAAATCCTGGATGGTACACAGGCGAGGCCCTGGCTTCGGAGCGGCCTCCGGGGGAGAAGGTGAGATACCTCCTGTAGCGCAGCAACAGGGGGAATCATAACAGCCACTATCCCATGACTTTTTACTTTTCCTAGAAGCCTCTCATGAGGAACTTTGTCTAACGCCTTCTGAAAATCCAAGTATACTATATCTACCGGTTCACTTTTATCCACATGTTTATTAACTCCTTCAAAAACGTGAAGCAGATTTGTGAGGCAAGACTTGCCCTGGGTAAAGCCATGCTGACTTTGTTCCATTAAACCATGTCTTTCTATATGTTCTGTGATTTTGATGTTAAGAACACTTTCCACTATTTTTTCTGGCACTGAAGTCAGGCTAACCGGTCTGTAGTTTCTCGGATCGCCCCTGGAGCCCTTTTTAAATATTGGGGTTACATTTGCTATCCTCCAGTCTTCAGGTACAATGGATGATTTTAATGATAAGTTACAAATTTTTACTAATAGGTCTGAAATTTCATTTTTTAGTTCCTTCAGAACTCTGGGGTGTATACCATCCGGTCCGGGTGATTTATTACTTTTCAGTTTGTCAATCAGGCCTACCACATCTTCTAGGTTCACCGTGATTTGATTCAGTCCATCTGAATCATTACCCATGAAAACCTTCTCCATTACGGGTACCTCCCCAACATCCTCTTCAGTAAACACCGAAGCAAAGAAATCATTTAATCTTTCTGCGATGGCCTTATCTTCTCTAAGTGCCCCTTTAACCCCTCGATCATCTAACGGTCCAATTGACTCCCTCACAGGCTTTCTGCTTCTGATATATTTTTTAAAAGTTTTTACCGTGAGTTTTTGCCTCTACAGCCAACTTCTTTTCAAATTCTCTCTTAGCCTGTCTTATCAATGTCTTACATTTAACTTGCCAACAAGCAAGGCTTCTTTCACCTCCCCTGTTAACCATGCCGGTAATCGTTTTGCCTTCTTTCCACCTTTCTTAATGTGTGGAATACATCTGGACTGTGCTTCTAGAATGGTATTTTTTAACAATGACCATGCCTCTTGGACATTTTTTACTTTTGTAGCTGCTCCTTTCAGTTTTTTTCTAACAATTTTTCTCATTTTATCAAAGTTTCCCTTTTGAAAGTTTAGCACGAGAGCCTTGGATTTGCACACTGTTCCTCTTCCAGTCAAATCAAATTTGATCATATTATGATCACTATTGCCAAGCGGCCCCACCATCGTTACCTCTCTCACCAAGTCCTGTGCTCCACTGAGAATTAGATCTAAAATTGCTCCCTCTCTCGTTGGTTCCTGAACCAATTGCTCCATAAAGCTATCATTTATTCCATCCAGGAACGTTATCTCTCTAGCGTGACCCGATGATACATTTTACCCAGTCAATATTGGGGTAATTGAAGTCTCCCATTATTACTGCACTACCAATTTGGTTAGCTTCCCTAATTTCTCTTAGCATTACACTGTCCATCTCACCATCTTGACCAGGTGGACGGTAGTATACCCCTATCACTATAGTCTTCCCCGACACACAAGGGATTTCTACCCATAAAGATTCAATTTTATATTTAGTCTCATGTAGGATGTTTATCCTGTTGGACCCTATGCCATCCCGGACATAAAGCGCCACACCTCCTCCTGAGTGCTCCTCTCTGTCATTGCGATATAATTTGTACCCTGGTATAGCACTGTCCCATTGGTTATCCTCTTTCCACCATGTCTCTGAGATGCCAATTAAGTCTATGTCATCATTCACTGCTATACATTCTAATTCTCCCATCTTACTTCAGAGAGCCTGAGTGAGGGTGGATATGTGTGAGAAAGGGAGCCTATGAGAGTGAGTTGAGGGTATGTGCTTGAGTGAGAGAAGAAACCTGTATGTGTGAGTGAGTGAGTGTCTGTGAGTGTGCATGTGTGGGGCTGCCTTTGTATAGGTGTGTATGGAGATAACATGTGTGTGGGTGTGAGAGAAGAAAAGGTTTGTGTGCAACAGCCCCTCTGTCCCACACCACCAGCTAATCCACGACAATCTCAGAGCATCTGGAAATTAAAAGTTCCCAGGCATGGAGAGTGGATGATTTTTTATCCTTGTTAGTTTTAATCATTGGAGGTTATCTGACACTTAACCTGCCCGAATGCATCTCTCCCCCCTCCTCATACCTCCCTCCTTCCTATCCTCCCTCCCCCGACCCTCCCCCCCTGCCCACCCTCCCCTTACTTCCTTCAATCAACCCTGATACCTAAATTATTTTATCATCAAGACATAATGTACATATGTTATATGCCATAATATTATTTTTTCGATATATTCCTGTTATAATTGTTACCATGTTATTTTTGTTATCATGTTATAATGTAAAATAGGGCAGAACTCACCCTATCCGCTCAGTTACCTGTAAACCGATGTGATATCTCGATTGAATGTCGGTATATAAAAGAAATAAAATACAAAAAATAAATAAATCTGATGTGTGTGCAGTTTTGCAATTTTTTTGGCATTTGGAGCAATTTTTTTTTGAGTTTTTAATTATTGAATGTTATTTTATTTGTCAGGTCTTGAAATATTCTTTTTAATAGTATAGTTTCATATTTAATTGAAGTTTCATATTTCTTGATTTTCTTGTTTGATATTGTAATCCCCTCTTCGACTGTAAACCAGAATGCAGGGTCCTCACTGTTCCGAACCCCAAGCTTCTTCTCTCCATTCAACACCAGTGTCAGTCTCTAGGTTGCCGGGGTCCACTGGCAGGGAAGAGTGCAAGCCTCCGGGGCCCTGGGTGTAGAATGGTCTCTCCAGTCCCACGCGACCTTCCTCACAAGGGTACTCACTCCAGTAGATCTCAGCAGGCTGGTTCCTAATTCAGAAAGAGCAGGCTAGAGGCCTGAAGTGGAATTCAAAGCAAACATTTGCTGGAACTTAGAAGAACTTGATCATAACATCAAATAAAAGTTTGTGATACAGCAAGGGATGCCCTTAGTCTCTTTTTCTCTTTATTCAGCTCTGTCAATGTCCTTTCTTTGGTAAGGAGAAGTCAAAAGTCCTCTCTCTGAAGTGGGATAGGAACTGGGTGGTAAAATAAAAGCAATTCTCTCCCATAAAGATTGGGAAGAAGAATTCGTCTCACAACAAATCTTCCTCTCTTCTGGGTGACTGCAAAACTCACTGGTGACTGACTGAAGCAGCCTATCCTCTTCCCCTCAGCAGGGGTGAACGCCCTCCGTAACCAACACTCTTTCTCAGGAGAGTCCCTCGTCCAGATTTGGAGAGGCAGAGCAAGGCCCTACCCCTCTTGGACAGGCTGTGGGCTCTGAAATGGGGAAATCACCCTTCTTTGCTCGCCAAAACTCAAGAAGCAAACCACAACTGCTCCTGCTCAGCCTGGACCAAAGCCAGCACCTAAGGCAGGATGGTCCTAAAGTACCAAATCCTCTCCCTGAAGATGGACAAGGAGAATTTAGTGGTAAGGGAACGAAGCCTTCCTCACAATATTTAATGAGGAATGGCGATGTTTCTTGTTTTCCTTTGTTGGCTTCTTGTGGTTTCCAGTTCAGTTTTTGTCTGCACATTTACATTTTTACTTTAGGGTCTCTTTATTCTGTTTTAATTTTGGTGAGGGTTTGTCTGTGTTCTTCACATGTGGCC
The DNA here is from genome assembly GCF_901001135.1 of Rhinatrema bivittatum. NCBI lineage: Eukaryota > Metazoa > Chordata > Amphibia > Gymnophiona > Rhinatrematidae > Rhinatrema > Rhinatrema bivittatum. The sequence goes on along the minus strand of NC_042618.1, from coordinate 460,757,160 downwards.
AAGGTGAGGTATTCTGCTAGCGTGTAGTTCCTGTATAGGGATCTGTAGCGCCCTGGCTTGTTCTGTTTTTGTAATAGGAGGTTTAATCTGTGGCGCCCTGGCTTGTTCTGTTTTTGTAATAGGAGGTTTAGTGGTGTTTTACAGTCTGGTGTAATACTCGCAGAGTTGCCTTTTCGTAGGTAGGGTTGTTACTGTTTGAGTGTTTGTACTTAGTGCTGTTTTGGCATGGGAAGTTTACTAGATGGTAATTTGGTTTACTTTTGGCTTTCTGAGAACCAAGCCCACACCCACACGTGTTACAATTGGCCTAATACCACATGGGTTCCAAGCGTCGTCTTTGAGTTGTAGCAGGGCTTTGAATGTCCTTTTTCATGTAAAATCTGTTACAAATGCCTCATTTTAATTTTGGATGGGTTGGGCAACATTGAAGGTTCGCCTAGGTTGCCTAATACCTTTGCACTGGCCCTGTCTCTCCTCTAGAATGCAATTTACCTCTAGAAGAGCAAAGGGGAATCTTGATGGTCCATCAGTGTTTCATTTCCGATTGAGTTTGTCTTTGCTGACAGTTCTCTCTGCTGCTGGAGGAAGGGGAAGGTAAGTAGAAAGATGTTTTTCTTGTCATGTCTTCTCCAGGCACATACTGATGTTCAGACTCTAGTATTTCTGATGGGACTGGGCAGAAATGCAGCTTATTTGGGTTGACGCCAGTATGATGTACAAAGGGAGGGAATCTGTTCGGAGAATATAGAGCCATGCTGGCTTTTTTGTTCCGGAAGAAATACTTCCGTTATATCGGCGGATTAGAAGGGAATGTGGGTAAAGGGCTGCCGAGGAAGGCTGTGCCAGCCCACTCTCTCCCCATTCACCAGGGTGAATTGTTCTTACAAACGGGAGAAGGAGGAGGTGTTCAGATAAATCACTTTGCCAGCCACACGCTCTGCGGCCTTGAGATTACTGTGTGTTTGCATTTTGCCCTTGGGTCAGGCATAATTTGTGACCCACAGGAAATAAATGAAGCTTCCTTACAAGTCCCTGATTTATAGCTTTTGGCTTTCCCTGCTCCTCCCACCCTCCCCTCCTTCTCCCAGCAACAAGGCACTGAAGCAGTAATGAGGGGGAAGTAAAACCAAGAAACTCAGGACTGGGATAATTAAAAGCCCTAGGACTGGTGGCATCTGGAGACCGATTAGCATCCCCCCTGTTAATAGCAGCCTGGAGAGCAGTGGCTGTCAGGTCACTGGAGCCCAGCTGCTTATTCTGCCGAGGAGACAGATGCACGCACAGGGTTGTGTGTGTGTATGAACGTTTGCAGAAAGGCTACATCAAAGTTACTTCCAGGGGCTAGGGTTACGCTATAGTTCCAGATCTGTGGGGCAAGATTGAGCCCCACAGATCTGGTTCCTTTCCCCCACTGCATCCTGGGACTTGTAGTCCCTGTTCCTCATGAAATTCGAGCTACAAGTTATATGTCTGCAACAAAAGCAAAACCAGGGCTGGCTTGGTCTTTCCCTAATTGGGAATCTGTTTAAAGCTTATCTGGATCCACAAGCAGGTATTTAAATAAAAACAGCTCTGGCACTAAACCTTGCCGTCTGGTGGCTCCTTTGTAAATGACCTAATGAAGCCGTAGTGCAGCCTGTGCTGAAGCTGATTCATGTTTGCAGTAATGTGAAGCTAGGCAGAGCCCGCTTTTCCATTAGAGTTCAGCAATTCTGGGGGCGGCACACAGGTCTCTGCTCCATCAGTTTCAGGCAGCACACAAAGCAAATGAAGGAAGTGCTGTTCTGTTCCCTAATTCTGTTTTGATGATCGCTTTAGACTGTATAGCACTGTTTTACTACTGTGTATGGATGTTGTAATCTGCTGATCTGCACTTCAGCGGGCTATCAATTTGAAAAAATAATAACCTAGCCCCTTCCCACCTGTTGCTTCTCCCCTCCCTTCCTGTTGTGCGGAGAACAGGATGGGAGGGTGTGAGGCTAAAGCAGACAGAACAAGGCAATGAAGAGCCACTCTGCTCCCTGATTGAATCCCTCTTCTCTCCTATCCTGCAGAGGGGAAGGGGGAGGGTGGAGTGGCAGAGTTTGATTTTGGCTATATATTGCTATTTCTAATTTGTGTTCACTTACTCTTTTTTTTTCTGCTGAGGGTTTTTTTGTGTTATATGTGTGAGACCAACATGAAGTACTCTGCTAACATGTAGTTTCTGTGTATTCCAGCGTGTTCTTTTTTCCCAACAGGAAGTATCTATTACTAATGATGCATTTTGGTTTTTAGCTTGCCTGTCCAAATATTACTCAAGGTGGCTTATGACATTTTTAGAATTCAGGTACAGCAAGTTCATGCCCCCATAAGCTTATGGGAAATAAAGTGACTTGCTCAGGGTCGCAAGGAGAATTGGTTTCCATGGTTCTCAGCCCATTCCTTTTCCCTGCTGGGAAGAACAGTAATTCTGTTCTAGGGGCCAGTGCAATATTTGCATTGCTGCTTTTTCAGAGGTAGGCTTTTGCTGTTTGAGTTCTGGGAGTTAGTGCTATTTTAGTATGGCAGGCTTGCTATAAAGTTTGTGTGACTTCTTTGCAGGGTTTTATGTTGATGGTAATGGAAGAAACATATGTTTCAGAAATCATGTCACAGTGAATGTGTCATCTGTCATTTTTGGGGGTAGACTGCAAAAATAAATAAATAAAATCAAGAAATATGCAGTTAAAATAAATCCATACTGCATTGGCTGAAGGTAGTCTTTGAAACGACTGGTTGAATGAGCTGAACTGGGCTGATTCCTCTTATTACTCACCACACGATTAAAATTCATAGTCTTCTGACACCTCTGTAACAGTAACCAAAACATTATGAGGTCTGTATTCAGACACAGTCCTGATAGCAAAGTTAGCCAGATAAACTTATCCCGCTAATTTTGGAGGCATATTCAACAATGTAGCCACGCTACTGAATATAGCTAGTTAGCTGGATAACCATAGCCGGTTAACTTTAGGTCAGCTACTTAGCCGGCTGTTATCTGGCTAACTCTGAGCATTGGAGATAGCCGGTTAACTTAGCCAGCTAATTCAACTCCTCTCAATTACACCCCTGGACCACCCCCAACTTATCGGGCTAAATTCTAGCCACCTAACTTATTAACCGGCTGGAGGTTAGCTAGGTAAAGGCTGAATATAGCCGGGTATGCCATTTAGATGGAAAACTAATGGCTTTTGAATATGGACCTCTCTATGTAATCGCACAAAGCAAAGTTTAATGTTAAAGCACTGAAGGCGCTTTTTAAAGCTGTACATTTTGGTTCAGATTCACAAGTACTTTTACCTGCGGACTTTGCACCACTTCTCAAAGGGAAAGTATGAGCAGAGCTTCCCTTTGAACGTTTAGGCCCTTTTAGAGGGGACAAGTTTTCGAAAAACCGTATTATCCCTGAAAATTGGTATTTACCCATGTGCATGGCTTTGAAAATTGTGCTCGGTTATGTGTTTTTAAAGGATGGTTCTGGGAGGGGGTGGCAGTGGGATCATCAGGACTGTAGAGTTTAATTGTCCAAATCTCAGAGGACACGGGGGCGCAGTCCAAGTGAAGGATCGCCTAGGGTGCCTTGCACCCGCCCTGGAGCTATAAAGAAACAAAAGGCCTCATTTATTAAGGCTTTCTCCCGTTCTATGTCTTAGGAGAACAAGTGGGGAGAAGCAAGAGCATAATGTTGGCCCCTTTTCTCCTCTTTTACTTGACAGATGCACCGATATGGTGGGTCAGTGGCAGATTCCACGTGCTCTCCTACCACGTGCATTGGGGTTTCTCGCCGTGCTTCGACCCTGGCTAAAATTTAGCAGGAGTGCTCCCACATCAGCAAAGACCCACCTACTCAATTTCAGGGAAATTTCTGTACGAAGAGAGACCCCCAATACATACAGATGGTCAGGCAGAGCGGCCTTTGCACTGATGAAATGTGCCTCCCTCCCCCCTATAAATATGATCAAGCAGGCCCCAAGCTTAGAATCCAGTCTGCTCGCTTGGCGATGGTAATGTTACTGCTGTATAAATCTGGCTCCCCCCAGTGGCATTTTCTTGCCACTGCATGTTCCCTCCAGTATATCGCCTGCCATGAGCTAGTCTAGTGCATAGCCATGAATGTGGCTAGACTATAAATCAGCCCATCTGACTTCTGCAAACAGTGAAAGGATTGTCCTGGTTACCTAAGGTGCTCCTTGTACAAGATGCATCTCCCTACAGTGAAAAGCAAAACACAAGAAGTAATCAGAGTCCCGGCGGCAAATGCTGCAGAGTTGACTGGGGTGCATAATTTAGCTGCCTATGATAGAAACCAGTATGTGCTGGCCTCCCCACAGCAGCAGCGGCTGATTAAAAGAATCAGGATTTGCTGTGTACTGGGAAGAGAATAAAAGCAAGAAGTCACCACAATCGTTTTTGGAACGAATAGACATTCCGTCTGCAACTGCACCTTGAAGAGCACATGGCGGCTGCAGAAGTGTAGTAGCAGAGGTGAAAGCTCTTTCCAGCTCCCTTCAGCAGCAGTGGCACAGAGGACTGCTGTAACGTTACCTGTCTTCTGGCTGCTTACAGTGAGTCTCCCTTTTTTTTCCCTCTCTTTAAATTTTCATTGAGAAGGGTTGGAAGCTGGTTGATGCTACCTATTCCTCCTCAAAAATCAAAGCCCAACTTGTGGAGGCATTTTTATTTATTTATTTTTTTTAACTACATGATGCTTTCTGCATGGAGTATTCTCTGTATTAAATGGTCATTTTTCTTGTTTTGGGCAGCTGGGATTCTGAAACTTGCTTTCTTTTTGCTGTAAATTACTAACCTTTGAATATTTAGCTCTGTAAATCACCTTGGCTTCTATCTTTATAGTGTAAGATGCAGGACTGTGCCAGTCATTTTCTAAGTCCTTTTTCCTCTAGTTTGATTTATGCCCATCGCAGTTTTATTTTGGTTTTTTTTTTGTTAGCATGAGGGCACAGAAATGGAAGGACTAGTGAGGGTCTGAAAGGAAACCTCTGTAGCACAGGGCTGGGGCTGCCGGAAGTGAGCTAGCTGCGGCTTAGGGTGACTTGATGGTGTACAGGATTGATTTTTTTTTTAGCCATGCACAAGGCCATTCTTGGTTACATGCTTGATTGACATTGATAGCTCGTTTAACATTTTGATCTCACAACATGTAATAATGCACTTTAATAGTGTACATTGTAAATTAGTTAATTTTTATGTGAAAGTGTATGGGTGTAAGCAGAAAGCAAGTTGTAAAAGTTTAACAAGAGGAAGCCCTCTACCAAGCCCCCAAGGCCTTGATCTGCCGTTGGCTATCATCGGAACCCTGCCACCACCACTGCCACCTGTTCCTAGCCGCAGTGTTCCTCTCTTGCGACCACAGCACGGCCAATCCTGTCTCATGATGCCGGCTTCCTCCTGCCTGAGGAAGACTGTAATCAGACACAGGATTTTATTGCTTTTCTCTTCTAGTAATTTACTCAAAGGAAAAGTGCAATTTTTGTTTTCCTATTGTGTGTCTTGCTCTTTTCTGTACCCTCTCCCCTGTCTCTCTGCTCTTTCCTGTCCCTCCCTGTGTGAGGGAAGAGTAAAGACAAGACATACAAGGAGGAAGGGGACAGAGGAGCCTGGAGGGAACAAGAAGAGCAGAGACACCTGGGAGAAGGAAAATTCTTTTCGGTGGAGGTGAGCTTACTACAGCTGGAGTAAAGGCCCCTTTAACAAGGGGAGCTCCCTTTTTTTTTGTTAACCAGGAGAAGGGTGTGCCCTCCTCTCTTCTCCACCCATTTGAACCATGACTATAAGATTTGAGGGCAATAGGAAGGGGGGTTGGACAGGAGTGATGTGATACCAAAGTTTCAAATATGCAGCATATATAATTTAAAGTAGTAAAGACAAAATTTTTTCCATAAGGGGACCCATAATATAAAGTGGAAAGAGGGAGGCTCAGAGGAAATAATTTAAAAATATTTTTAATAAAACTTTTGCTTTAATCACTAGAACAAATACAATCAAAAACTGCAAAGTATACATACAAGCTATCAGAGAGGGAAAGATGTCCCATACAAAGAAAGCAATATAAATAAAAACCCTGAACTCAATCAACACAAGATGACATATAAGAGGAAAGTCCTAAGTCTCTCATTCAGACACTTGCTCCCCACCTAGTCCAATACAGACCCCACACCTGCTCATATCCTTTCATCCGGTTCTTTAGCAAATAAGTAATCTTCTGCAGGGATGCAATCTCTGTCACTACAGTCCTCCAATAATCCAAAATTTGTGTCAATTTTTAATAAAAAAATATATATATTTACACGAGCCGTATGTAAAAAGTGTGAAACCAGTTGCCTAGAAGAAGTAGTCTTTAGCCCTGCTCCCATCACCCCAGAAGAGGGTGATGGGCTAAAGGGGAAAGTAGCCAACTGTCGCCTGCATATCTTTATGTATATCCTGCCACAATCCTCTAACCAAAGAACATTCCCACCACATATGTATGTAAGAGGCATCTATACCACCCTTTTGCAAACAGAGAGGGCTCCAGTTATTGAATTTAGAAAACTGCAGTGGATACCTATAAGACCTTATGGAAACGAGGTGATTCCCACAGGCCTGGAAACAAAACTAGCTTGACTCCAACCTTTCTTAAACATAATCTTTATTCACAGCTTCACTCATATACACAATAGACTGATGTTACCTTCAGACAGTGTACACTCTCTACTCATAGTTTGTACTGCTTTGTCTCAGTTCATTGTTTGGACAGTGTTACGTTACAGGAGCTGCCTTCCTTCTGGAGACCTGGTTATCCCCACCTGGATCCCAACTCTTATTCCCAAATCTCTGGTTATGCCCTCTGACCCCCATTTGCCCCGCAGGATCCTGCCCATAGAACACACTCTCTTTAATGAATATAGGGTGGATCAGGTGACTAGCCTGGTCCTGCACAGGTACATAGAGGAACACTAGGGGCACTGCCTCACATATCCCTCCCCTCAGATTGGACTCATTGGGTCAAGCATCTCTCCTCCCTCTTGGATTCCATCCAGGAGAGTCCAAGACATCCCATTCCCCTTTCTCTGGCTTCCCATCAGCTACGCTTGGGAACAGGGACCTAGTGACATGCTCACCCCCATCTCTTAGGGTTACACACGCCAATGTCACAACCACCACTCAGTGTGCCTTTCGCACAGTGCACATTCCCAATCCTTCAAGTCCTTTGCTGTCTCTGGGTTCGAATTCCACCCCAATGGAGCTATATAGACTGACTGGGGAACCACCAATGCTGTTTCCTCTATAACCAGCTGCACCTGCTTCTTGGCATCTGGTATCTCTGATGTAGAATCCTTCCTTGGCTCCTCTGTATCCTCAGTTGCTGGAGTCTCCACAGTGCCTCCCTCTAGGCTCTCCTCAGTTTCTACCTCTGTACACTCTGGCCACTCGCCCACACTGGTCGCGGATTCCTCTGTAGTCTCACTCGCTGGTGTCTCCGCAGCGCCAACCTCTGGGCTCTCCATGGTATCTATCACTAGTCTTTCCATGCCCCCCTCTCTCTGGATTTCTCATGGGAGTTGTCTTTGGACTCCCAATGGTGTTTGGGCACCCTACAGGGTCTTCCTCGGGACTTTCTGTAGCACCAAAATCCAACTTCTCATACTGTCTTTTCCTGGGCAGTCTGTGTTGCTCTCTCTCCAGGATTCTCTGTGACTCCTCTCTCAGGGTTCTTCACCACCCACTTCTCAGGGCTTCTCACGGGAACAGTCTCTGGACTCCTGGTAGTGTTTGGGCACTCCACAGGGTCTTCCTCAGAACCACATGTAGTTCCATCATCTGGCCAATGGGTGCTGCAGCCCACTGCCCACTCTGCAGTGACCCTTCCTGGGCACTCCGTGTCACCACTTCTTGACAAGGCCACAAGGCTCCACTCCAAATAGAAGTTGACCATGGCCCAGTGTGCTTCCTGGTTCCATTTTTGCTCATCCCAGGCCCGCTGACTCCTGGTAAGGCTCTCTTGTAACTTCCTATCTCCCTCCTGGAGATTCTGTATCAGGAGGGAGATTCTGTATCCAGCTTCCTTCAGTCATGCTCTGACTGCTGCATTCTGGTGCTGCAGTACCCTGGCTGCTCAATTCCAGGTTTTCTTGTGGCTGCACATCTTCCTTGCAGAGTAGCTTGCTTGCTGGAAGACGGCCCCCACCTGTTTCCATTCACTGCACTTGCAGCCCCCTCTGGCAACTTTTCCAGGGCCATAAGCTGTTCAGCACAGTCCTGCTGCACCAGTGTTCCTTCCTCTTCTTTATTCAAGGCAAAAAAGCATGCATAACCAGCAATAACTAAATCACTTTTAATCCTTAACTACCTTCAGCCAGACTTCTCCTGTTAGCTGGTACAAACCTACCACTTCCTGGATGTCCCTGCAACCAGGCCCACTCACAGTTTCTTCTCTACCTGAAACTTTTAAACTTTTTTTTTCTTCAATGCAGCTTCTGAGCCATATCCTTTCACATAAACTGCTGTGCTTTGTGGACCCCTGTGCTCTGTACTTTGTTTTAGAGTCACAAGCTCCCTGTGTTCTATAGTATGTTTAGAACCACAGGTCCTCTTCACCACTTTCTGTACTCCAAATAAAAACGTTCTTGGAGGCTGGCTTTTATTTTTCTGTGCAAAGTTTTAGAAAAATCCCATGCATGACACCATATGTGGCAACCAGCTGTGATTCCCACATGCCTGGAGACAAAATAGCCTGACTCCAGCCTTTCTTAAAATATTCTTTATTCATAGCTTCAGTTATATACATAACAGTAGACTGCCTTTCAGTCAATGTACCCTCTCTACTCACAGTTTGTACTACTTCATCTCAGCTCAGTGTTTGGACAGTGTTACATTACAGGAGCTGCCTTCCTCCTGGAGGCCTGGGCCTGGTCTGGTTATCCCCACCTGGATCCCAGCTTTCATTGCCCAATCTCTAGTTATACCCTCTGAGCCTCCTTCCCTGCAGGATCCCACCCATAGAGCATACACCCCTTAAGGAATTTAAGGTGGACCAGACGTCTAGTCTGGTCCTGCACAGGTAAATAGGGGAACACTCGGGGCACTGTCTCACAGACTTGTGCAGTAACTTAAACATCAGTTCTGTGAAATTGTTTCAAATAGAAAGTTTATGAATCACACCCCAAATAGTATGCCAAACATTCACATGCAGCTCTAAGGAAAGATCAGAATAGCTGTCTATTTGTCTCCATATCATTTAACTGCTCATTAAATACCCATAAAATTGAGACAGAAGCATAGCTGGAGACCTTTTGAAAAGCATCCTTTCTAAACCATTCTTTTTCCATAACTTGCTCTCATACCATCTAGTGCGAAAAATGTCTCTACGGCGCTAAGATACAGGAAGCAAGGGTGCTGAGAAATATGAAATTCCTCCCTAAGATCATCAAAAGATTTAAAAGCACCCCTCTTCTTGATCTCTCCTAAAAACTGTACCCCTTATCTCTCCCAGCTAGAGTCCATTTATTTATTGTATTCTTCTTTTCAGTACTTCAAAACAGATTACTGTCAGGTACTGTAGGTATTTCCCTTTCCCCAGGGGGCTTACAATCTAAGGGGGTCATTTTTCAAAATGCGGTAAGGCGTTTTCGCATGCGTTAAGGGCTTATCGCATGCGAAAAGCCCCGTTTTCACATGCGATAGGCCTTTAACGCATGCGAAAATGTGTTTACCGCATGCGATCGCACCATATCGTATGGTGCGATGCAAATTCTAAAAATAGGAGGAGTTAGGGGTGGAGAGTGGGCTGGGCTAGCCTGTCTGCGAAGAGCTATCGCACAGTCATAACGCAGATTTTAACTACACCTCTTTCAAATGCGTTAGCAGCCGTGACCATGCGCTGAGGTTTCATCGCCATTTGCGATGTGTCCCGTAAAGCTTATTTCAGACGATTTGAAGGCTCCAGAGCCCTGAGAGAGAGAGAGAGAGAGACTGGCCATAATATCATGGCCCATAGGCAGGTATTTGTATCCCTAGGGTAGGCCCACCTAGTAACTCGAGGTGGGGATTAGGTAAGTGTGTAGGGGGCAATGTTCTCTCAACCTAGCTTGATCAACCTAGCTTGATCAAGCTAGGTTGAGAGAACATTGCCCAAATCTCATCTTGGAGTGAGTTTCCTCACTCCGAAGGCCAGCTAATCTTCAAAAGAGACCACTGTTCTGTTCGTAGGTGTCACGTAGCATGTCAAAGTGGCCCCTAACCCCCTACACACTTACCTAATCCCCACCTCGAGTTACTTCTCATTTGTTTAGATATAGTAGATGTTTCATGCATTTGACCTGCGCCACCATACTGATTGGGTTGAGTTGGGAGAAGGAGGAGGGGGATGGCGCGTGAGAGGGAGAGACGCTACATTCGCTCCAGGGGGAGCTCTGTACAGAGCCTGTCATGGGGACAGAATTTTTTTTTTTCTTATTTTGCTCCTCTAAATCCGAGGTGCGTCTTATGGTCAGGGATGTCTTAAGGACCGCAAAATACGGTAGTTGGTGCGTTAGGATTTTGTGAAACAGGTAGAGTGATTTAATGACTATAAAATAAGTTATTGAGTTTCACACTATTGGGAACTATAATATTTTTGTAAACACAATATTTTGCAGTTGTATAATTTTGAGCTTTTGAGGTGTTATATAATTATATAAGTAGTTACAAATGTGACAGGACTATGGTTCCTTTGCCACTAAAGATATGAATGCACCTGTTTTTCACTTCCATTTTTATTAAAGCTGTTATGAAAGTAGTTGAGAAAATTGTTTGGAAACTAATATTTAGTCCCCTTTTTTCCATTTGTATTACTCATTGTGGGTGGACTGTTTGTCCTTCATTTGTATATTATCTTGTGGAAAAGACCATGTACCATTATTAGCCATGTAGACATGGGAAAGCCATTGCTTATTCCTGCTTGTGAGCAACAAAGATTGGATCTATTCTTTGTGACCTGGATTGGCCACTGTCGGAGACCGGATGCTGGACTTGATGGACCCATGGACTGATCCAGTATGGCATCATTTATGTAAGCTCTTTGGGGAAGGCACCTCATGCTTCTCTGGTTTGCTGCGTAAGGTCTGCCATCCCCTTCAAGATGCTGTCCTGCAGTTCCTGCCTGGCCAGCAGTCCCGTTACCAGCTGTTCTCCCAGGTCTTAAATCCAGAGTAGCGTGAGGCGACAGCGATAGGCAGTTGTATATACAGTGGGGTAGATTTTAAGAGGCGCGCGAACAGCCTACTTTTGCTTGCGCATCAGACTCAAGCAAAAGTACGCTGGATTTTAGTAGATACGCGCGGAGCCGCGCGTATCCACTAAAATCCTGGATCGGCGCGCGCAAGGCTATCGATTTTGTATAGCCTGCGCGCGCCGAGCCGCGCTGCCTCCCCCCGTTCCCTCCAAGGCCGCTCCGAAATCGGAGCGGCCTCGGAGGGAACTTTCCTTTGCCCTCCCCTCACCTTACCCTCCCTTCCCCTACCTAACCCACCCACCCGGCCCTGTCTACACCCCCCCCCTTACCGTTGTCGGGGGATTTACGCCTCCCGGAGGGAGACGTAAATCCCCGCGCGCCAGCGGGCCTGCTGCGCGCCGGGCCGCGACCTGGGGGCGGGTACGGAGGGCGCGGCCACGCCCCCGGGCCGTAGCCACGCCCCGTACCCGCCCCCAAAACGCGGCCGACACGCCCCCGAAACGCCGCGTCGACCGGGCCCGCCCCCGACACGCCCCCGACACGCCCCCCTCCGAAAACCCCGGGACGTACGCGAGTCCCGGGGTCTGCGCGCGCCGGTAGGCCTATGTAAAATAGGCTTCCCGGCGCGCAGGGCCCTGCTCGCCTAAATCCGCCCGGTTTTGGGCGGATTTAGGCGAGCAGGGCGCTGAAAATCCGCCCCAGTGAGCACTGCATGATGGTGACAGTTGTGCTGCTATTCGTGCCTGCCCAAAGAGCTTACATAAAGATATTTTGCATCTCTGGCTTGGGGATCCCATTGGTCCTGAGGCAAAGGATCTTTAGCACGAGATCCAGGACTTGGGTACCCCTGTGCGTAGCCAGTTTATTTTGGGTTTGGAAATGTAACTTCTGGGGCTGGGATGGAGTAAAGTTAACTCTAATTTCTGGGGCCACTCTGTTGTTGTGCCAGCTTGGTCCCACCCTTGAGGGCAGTGGGTCTCCTGAATCCAGGGTGAACTATTGCTCTGAGGGCTGGGACCAGGAACTCTGTCTGGAACTGCACTTGCACAACACCATGGCATAGACCAACACTAGCCCTGGAAATGTGAGCTAACTTTTCTCCACTTCAGACCAAGAGTTAAATGTTGGCTTTAAGGCACTCCTCTGCATTGAGGAGTAGTAGCTAACGTGTTCATTATCATTGGATCTGCACGTACAGTGTTAACACGTCTGCATGGCTTTCACACACCATGAAGCAGGCCGATGCAATACCAACAAGCTAAAAACTTGCATCCAAACTGCTCTCGCTTTTTTTTTAACACGCAGATAAAAAAATCTCTCCTAGATGCTTGATGCAATAGGCAAATGAGCTGCCGCACTAAAAAGGACCCGCTTGGGATAAATTGTGCATCCCTAGCACATCCATAACATCGAGTGCCCAGGAGACGTTGCTGTGCGCAGGTTAGGGAAATGGACACTCGTAAATTGAGCGTCTCTTTTTCTAATTTGACCATTTTAAAGACTCTTTTTTCTGCTTCTGTAGTTACTCCTACTTAGTATTGTGACAATATTAAGTCAGAGAAACCACAGAAAAGCAGTATTTTCTGCTTCTCTGTGAATGGCTTGAGGAGCCTCAAACCTTAATGCCAGCTCCAGGGCTGCTGTTAATTTTTGAGCATAAAAATGTGTGCATTCAGCCCATGGTAACTTTTTACGTCAGGCACAGGGCCGGAGGAACCTCTAGGCGAGCTAGGCCTGTGCCTAGGGCGCCAAGACTTAGGGGGTGCTGCGGCAGAATTTTGAAAGGACAAAAAAGTGCCCTTTCGAAATTCTGCCAGCCCCCCCGCCTCTCCCCCCAGTGCCACCCTCCCGACGCCCCCCTGGGATCCATCTGCCGCTCCTGGGGTCTCGGCTGCCACTAAGCAAAATGGCGCCGGTGGCCTTTAGCCCCTACCATGTGACAGGAGCCAACCAATGGCACCGGTAGCTCCTGTCACATGGTAGGGGCTGAAGGCCACCGGCGCCATTTCGATTAGTGGCAGCCGACGACCCGGGGGCGGCAGATGGATCCCGGGCCCCCCGCTGGACCACTAGGTGATTTGTGAGTTTTCTTTTGGGGGAGTCGGGGCTGCGAAAGGTTGAAGGTGCCTAGGGCACCCAACCCCCTTGCACCGGCCCTGATCAGGCATTCTAGCTAATAGGCTCATCAACATGCATTTACATGTGATGAGTGCTGCTAACTACCTGCTGGTTTAAACACCTGCTTTAGACGCGCTAATCCTGGTATTGTATCAGGTGGAAATCTAAGGCATCCAAAAACGCAAAGTCCAACCGCGCAAAACTCCTTGTTAAATCAGGAGTAAAGATCAGTGGCGTAGCCACGGGTGGGCCTGGGTGGGCAGGTGCCCACCCAACTTAGACCCAGGCCCACCCAACTGGCACCGGAACTGCAAGGCTGTCGCGGGATCCCATCCCCGCGACAGCGAACAAGAGAACCCACGCCTCGTGCGCCATCACGGCACACGTGGGGAAGCGCTGCTGCGGCCGTATGGCCAACCGGTCTTCCTGTTCGGGGGGGGGGGGGGGGGGAGTGGAAGCGCCTCGCGCAGCTTCCGCTTCCTCCCCCAATGAAGGAAGATCAGCTGCCTCTCCTGCTGCCACCGGCCTCCTGCTATCTTCGGGCGTCGGACCGTACTGCCCGCCGATTTTCCTGCTTGGGGGGGGGAGGGAGGAAGCGGACGTTGTGCGCTGTGCTTCCGCTCCCCCCCCCCCAACAGGAAGTTCGGCGGGCAGTACGGTCCGACGCCCGAAGATAGCAGGAGGCCGGTGGCAGCAGGAGAGGCAGCTGATCTTCCTGCTCTGGGGGAGAAAGCGGAAGCTGTGCACGTGCTTGAATGTGTATGTGTGGATGAGAATGGGAGTGTGTGTGGATGAGAATGGGAGTGTGTGTGGGTGAAAACTGGAGCCTGGGTGTGTATGTGGGTGAAAATGGAAGCTTGAATATGTGGGTGAATGGGAGCTCGAATGTGTGTATGTGTGGTTGAGAATGGGAGCCTGGGTTTGTGTGTGGGTGAATGGGAGCTCGAATGTGTGTATGTGTGGTTGAGAATGGGAGCCTGGGTTGTGGGTGGGTGAGAATGGGAGCTTGAATGTGTGTATATATGGGTGAGAATGAGAGCCTGGGTTTGTGTGGGTGGGTGAGAATGGAAGCTTGAATATGTGGATAAGAATGGGTGCTTGAATGTGTGTATGTGTGGGTGAGAATAGGACCTTAAATGTGTATATGTATGGATGAGAATGGGAGCTTGAATATGTGTGGGTGAGACTGGGAGCATGGGTTTGTGGGTGAGAATGGGAGTCTGGGTTTATGTGTGTGGGTGAGAATGGGTGCCTGGATGTACGTCTGTGTGTGCATAAGAATATAAGCCTGGGGAGGGGTGAGAAAGTGAGAACTTGTATGTGTGTCTGCAGAGAATGTGAGCTTGTGGGGGTGGGGGGGAGAGCAAGTGAGAGTGACAGCTTGAGTGTGTGAGAGGGAGTCTGTGAGAGAAAGCGTGTATGTGTGTGTGTGTGTGTGTGTGAAAGGGAAGAAGACAGTAATAGAAGAAAGACACTGAAAAGGAATTAGGAAATGAGCTATAAGGGAAAAAGAGACCAGGACCAACTGATTAGAAAAATACAAAGATCAGACAACAAAGGTAAAAATATATATCTATATTTTGAGATGTTAGCAATTTAAATATAAGCAACACAACCGCTCTCTCAAAATTTATGGACAGGTAGGAGCCGTGTATAAAATCATAATAATAAGAAGGCTAAAGTACCACAAATCACCGTGAATTATGTTTGTATCATTAAGTAAACCTCATACTTAGGCGTAGATGTGAATGCTATGCTGCATAATTTGGCATTATTTATCAGTAAAAAAACAACTAGTAGACCTGCATGCCTACAGCCCACCCATGTTAACCTTGTGCCCACCCAAAAAATCAATTCTGGCTACGCCACTGGTAAAGATGCGCGTACAGCCGCACGCTCATGTGCGCAGAGCATAAGGCACCTTTTTACATTGACGTAAGAGAAGGGACGTTAACATCAACTAGTGCAGTGATGTTAGTACAGCATCTCCTTAGAGCAGAAGGAAGGCAGCGGCTTTCCCAGCCCTCACGGTAGCCTCCCGTTTGACAGGCGTAACATATACCGAGCTCTCTTCCTGCAAACCTTGCCAGGCGTCGGTCCGTCTTTCATGAGTGGGTGTCATTTAAGGATGAAGTTCACTGCCCTAGTTGAGTATCTGAAATAGCAGTTGAAAAAGAGAACAGGGAAGGGGGGAACAAATGTAACTTGAAACTAGACCAGCCCTGAGACGAAATTAGTTCAGACAGCCCTGTTTCGGTTCGAACCTTCTCAGGTTACAGGAGCTGGAAAGCGCTGCAGTTCCCGGAGCCCGGAGAGGGACGAGCAGACAATTCCAGGGGCGCGCGCTCTCTCCCTCTCCTGACGCCTGCATGGGGGGGTTTTCCCGCTGCTGGAGATTACTCACGCGCCACATGTGTTAATGCTCGGGTCCCCATGGCTGCTTATTCAGAGCGTGTTCAGAACAGCAGGAAGCAGGGGCATTTGTTTAAGGAAGTGAGTGAGTCAGCAGTCCATGAATAAGGCGACATTAACATATTAAGTGAATGAGTGTGAGAGGGAGGATGAGGCTGACTAATCAGGGGATCAAGATCTAGGTTCTCCTTTTAACCTTTTGCAGCCTGGGGTTTGGATTTTATGGGCTGTGAAATGGATAACAATTAGTGGTGGATTGTAAAACCTGAAAAAAAAACAAAACAATAGTAATGGGGGAGGGAGCAGAAACGTTGTCGATAAAACAAACCATAGAAGGGGACCTGCATGGTCACAGGAACTGAAGACCAAGACAAAAACAACTTGCAAAGCTCAGATTCTTTATTATTTTTTCTGTTTCCTCATATCCAATGGGCAGCATTCTTTCTCTCTTTATTATTTGGGGTCTAAATAGCTATTACGCAGAATTTCCGGTCACCGGAGAAAAGAAAGTTGTAGTGGTAGCCTTGTAGCTTAACATTCCTGAATGGTACTAAAGCAACTTATCGGACAACGTACAGAGATCTGCCTAGCAACCCTTGTTGGATTTATTGTCAACTGGCTGCTCTGATGTAAAAAGAAGGGTGTTGAGAGTAGGATTTGCCTGCTAGAGAATTGGGATATCAAGGAAAACAGCCAAATTATTTTAGAGTGCAAATAAGCATTTTGATGTGTTTTGTTTTATTTGTTTTTTTTTTTTTTTTACTACAAAGGTTTCCCAAGCAGATTTTCAGGCTATCCACAATGAATATTCACGCACTATGGAAATGTGCATTAGATTTAAGAGCAGGTTGATTGTGTATTTTAGTTCTCTTGGAAAGCAGAGCTGGTCAGTGATACCAGTGGTCGAGTCTGGGAAAGCCTGGTTTTACAGGATCATCTCTGCAACGCTGGGTCTCAGGTATCGGGGATAGTTCCTATAGCTGTACAGATAAATCTGGTCTCCTATTAGAAAGGAAGGGCCCATATTCAGTGGCATTTAGCCAGATTACTTGTGAGTTATCTGGCAAAATGCCAATTTTTGAATATTTTGAGCATTTATCTGGCTAAACCTTAGCTGGAAAATGTAGGGGTATTCCAGAGACCTTTCTAGGTGGAGATAGCTGGATAATGTAGCCAGCTAACTTTGGATGTTTTGTAGAGCAGTCTTAAAGTTACCTAGATAAATTTATTCAGCAGTGCATCTACACCAAGGAATATCCCTCCAAAGTTAGCCTGTTAAGTTTATCTGGCTAACTTTGCAATCTGGCCAATGACTGAATATGGACCTCTAAATTCTGAGGTTAACCCCCAAGGGAGTTGTAGGAGATTTGTAAACAAAAGGCAGCAAATCAAATGTTTTAAACAAAATGTTAAACCAGGACTGGAGCTGCCTGTCCCTGTGGGCAATGTTGGCCAGAAACAAAGAGGTGCTTAGATTTTTTATTTGTTTAAGTGTATTTTTCCAGCTTATGTCTTTTGCAATTAATCATTATCACTGCGGTTTTGGTTTTGTGCTTTTCTTTCAATTCAGGTTTGAGTTTTAAATTTCCATTCTGGTTGTAAGTTTGCAAGATTTATGCCCCGCTGCTCGTGCGACCCCACACAGCCACCAGAATACCTGCAGTAGTCACTGAGAGGCTCAGGTTCTATGAGGGAGAGAGCTGCCGAGTGTCACAGCTTGTTAGGTTCAGCCCATTCCGAGTCTTTTCCACATCAATAAATGTCATTGCTTTATGCAAATGGAAAGCAAAACGGAATGGTTTTGCAATTTCTGTGTTTATCTTTGTTGGATGTGTTTGTTCTTGGAAGAGGTCCTGGCCTGGTTATCAAGCTACAAACCTGGTGCCACGTGCACTGCGGTATGTACAGTTCATTCCAGGGATGTGCCCATGACCACTCTTAACCCGTTGTTGACATACATGGCTACAGCACTCTATAGCGTATACTTCACATCCCTACCGAATGCACATACTGCCGTGCGATCAGTCACTGCCCCCAAAGAGCTTACTGTCTAAATGGGTGCCTAAGGCAAGCGGAGGTCAGGGGACTCTCCTGAGTTCACAAGGGGCGTCAGTGGGAGGTGCAGGATCTGAATCCTGATGTTCCTAGTTTCTGGTCTTTTGCTTTGGTCAGCAGCACTTTCTCCGGGAAATACATTTGTGGTACGTGAAGGGACATCACTGCCCATGCCCAGCAGGAGTTGCATCCTCTGTGGATGTGCTTGCGGTGGCCCATTCCTCTCGCTGCACCCTCACAGCACGTGCTTAGGGCTCTCTTGACAAAAAAGCACAGTACGGGAGCCCCCCCCCCCCCCCCCCCCCAGACAAAAAAAAAAAGAATCCCTGCTGCTCACTTCTCTAGGCAGAGATCATAGCTAATGGGCATTATCCTCTGTCCCGTATGCGTTACCTGCTGGAAGAGGCCAGTGTGCCCGCTGCGGCATTATCTGGCTTCTTTCTGTCATGCAAATCCTCTTTCCCCGAGTACATCGGGTCGCCTGATCTCACGCTATCGCATGGCATCACTTCAGGAAGTGGGCTGCCCAGCGAGGGGAACTAACCAGGCTGAATATGTAGACGAGAAACCAGCTCTGCAACCCCACCCGCACATTTACGAATGGCCAGGCTAATGTTACCTGGGACAGCAACCACAAAATCAGAATTACGGGTTTAATCCTTTTCCATCCCCCTCTCTGATAAATCAGCTGGCTGCAGGCAGGTCGGGTGAAAGAGAAGTGATGGATTTGCAACAGGAGTTTCTTTGCACAGCATGAAGGGAGTTTACGTTACTTGTGTGGTCAGAGAAGTGAGACAGCCCTCGCTGTAAAAACAAAGTGAGTCACGATAAGCAGAAAGAGAGAGAGAGAGAAAAAAAGGGGGAAAAAATAGCCCTTGAAAAATGTATCTGAGCTATTTCCTCCTGACTTTGAGGCGGAATGTGATCTGGAATAATCCTGCGGCAGAAGCCAGTGTTCATTTGTCTTAAAAGTTTTCTCGTTTTTAACTCCTCTCCCTTTCTTCTCTCCCCCCTGCTAGATCTACACGGACTGGGCTAACCACTACCTAGCCAAATCTGGCCACAAGAGACTGATCAAGGACCTGCAGCAGGACATCGCAGACGGAGTTCTACTGGCAGAAATTATCCAGATCATTGGTAAGAGGGTGACAGCGGAGGAGAGGGGCGGGAGAGCAGGGAAGCCCTCTGTACTCAGGCTCGCAGGGGTCCCTGTGGCCGTTGGATTGATGGAGCACTCCCTTGGGGCCATTTAAAGATGAGCAAGCTTGCAAGTGAAACCCCCCACACACATGCACACACCTTCCAGAAATAAGTGTCTCACATGTGTGCATTTTACTGGCTGGAGTGGCTCATAACTTTTTTTTTTTTTTCAAGGATGCCTTGAAACTCTACCCCTGATCCCCAGCAGAGACAGTTGTGGAGGATTTCATGGCAGCAGTCCTTGGGTGCAGGGGGGGGGGGGGGGTGCTGCAAGATTAGCAGACGGCTTCCTTCAGTGCAGGAGGCGGCTGGCGCAGACAAAGTCGTGCCGTGAGGGGGACAGGTCAGGCAGGGGGAGCTCAGTGACAGCAAGGTCTGATGCCCTGGCTTTTCTTTGTGTTTTGTTTTAATTCTGGGATTTTACCTCGGTCATTGTTTGTTCTTCTGCTTTCTTTTTTATTCATTTCATTGCTTTCTTTTAGCCAATGAAAAGGTTGAAGATATCAATGTCTGCCCCAGGAGTCATTCACAAATGGTAAGAGTACAATATGCTCTCGATCTGTTGTGGCATCCTGTTTCTTTTTTTTTTCCCCTATATTTGCATTTGCCTGAACATATCACCGTGTGGATTCATTTGGCACCAAGCCGCAGAAACCTTTCCGCCTGGCTTCAGCCAGCTGAAACCAAGGGGTTGCAGAGACGCAGAACAGTCAGGGCAACAGAATTTCCTGTGTCCAGTTTTCATGTGCTGTCTTCCTGCTTAACTCTGCATGGGCAAGTTGGGACTTTTAAAGGCAATAAATCATAGAATAAAATGAAGCTATCTTAAGTGGAGACTCTGAGTCTGGACATATGGCTGAGCACCAGGACTTAGCAACTGCTCTTTGAGTATAAATAGCCTTTCATATATGCTGTCCATGCTACGATGTAGTCTCCAGCCTTTCAGACCTAACATCTATTTCTGCTACTGGCACTGTGGCTTGTCTTCGAGTCGGCTATAGACGCTCACACTGCGAGCCCAGGTAGCTAGAGATGGTCTGGTTTACGCAGGAAACTGGTGTCTGAGCTAGCCTTTTCTGCTTTCAGGAAATGAGAAGATGAGAGCAAAGGGTTTGCATGCATATGTATGTATGTATGTATGTTCTGTTTTTATGCCACCATCATGTGGTGCCTAATCATTCAGTTCTGTCAGATCCTTGTTATCAGTGGCCTGCTCTCTGCTGTGCTGGGGTTTCACTTCCTTCTGCACATCCAAAGTAGGACGCAGATCAGCTTGTTGCTGGCAAGCTGGTCTGTAACCAGGACGAGAAACTGGCAGTTTGTTTGGGCTGCGCATCGTGCAGACTGTGGAAGAAAGCATCAGAGGATTGCCATCTCTCACCCAGGTCAGCCTAGAGAGACCGAGCCAGTTCTAGGTCCTCATTCACTACTGCTACATCTTTTCTGCCATTCTTTATTTATTTAGATTAGGTCACGCCTTTTTCATTGGTGGCTCAAGGCGAGTAACTTTCAGGTACTGAAGGTATTTCTCTGTCCCCAGAGGGCTCACAAGCTAAGGGGGTTATTTACTAAAGCTTTATTGCGTGGGTTAGGGCCTTATCGCACGCGAAAAGAGCCTTTTCGCATGCGATATAATGCAAATTAGGGGGCGGGGAGGAGTTGGAGGGGGTGGAGTCGGCCGCGCCACAGCGCTGCCCGCGATAATGTGAGGAACATTATCGCCGGCAGTAGCTCGGCGAATAGCACCACCTTTTACAGTGGCGCTATTTGTGCGAAAGGCTGCAGCCGGCCGCAGTGCGGCTGGCGAAATCGCACCGTCTCGGTGCGAACGGCTGCGGCCTTTTGCAGGCCTGCCCCCCCCCCCCCCGCTCCCTTTTTCCCGGGATTCATCATTCTGCAAAGAATGATGAATCCAGCCCTAAGTTTGTACCCGAGGTAATGGAGGGTAAAGTGACTTGCCCAAGGTCACAAGGAGCAGCAGCGGGATTTGAACCCTGAATTCCCTGGTTCTTAGGCTATTCCTCCACTTCATTCTGCATTTATTGTTTGGGGAGTGGCAGGGAAGGGGGAAGCTTAGTAAATCAGGCCCCTGGTATTGCCCTTCTATGTGTGCAATAGTGCAAAACCAGGATTGGATCAGCCTGTTTGTGTTGTCCCCAGTGAGAGACAGCAGTCCTTGAACACGTCACGATTATGGTTTTACCGCATGATTCCTGTAAACTCCTGAGACAGAACCTAAAGATGAAAACTGGGACATGACTGTTAATTTTAGGAAGCTAGTGGGTGTCTCAGTTTTTGAGATTGTTTAGTTCTAGTTACGCCTGAGAGAGATTTTGCAGTGGAGAGAGACTCATAAGCACGTTCTAATAAATCAGAGCTTTATTTACGTTTTCTTTACCCATACGTTCTCAAACTTTCAACCATCTCCATATGAGATTTTATTCATTTTCAGTGGAATGGAAATATCCCATACTCAGAAATACCATTCCAGCGTGAACTAATCAAATTAGCATTGACGAGCTCATCATTATAAGCATTTATAATAATGATAGTGGTATGATGAGGCCTGTGTACTGAAGCTTAGCTTGCACATTAATGCTATATAGAATGCACACAAATTAGCCTGCTGGGCACCAGAGGGCCAGTTTTGAGGAGTGCTTCATTCTAGGCAGCCCAGATTTTGCAAGGTGATGACTTCAGTGCAGGTCAGCAGTGCCAGCAGGAGGGGATATTATGTGAGGGCAGAAAATCATCCAGAATTGTGATCTGAGATTCCAGAGGAGTGTGGATGGCCCTGGGGATCTTCCGGGAGAGGAGGGAGGCGCTGAAGGATTGTTGCACTGTGGCCGTGATCTCTGGCTCTGGGCATAGGGATAACATTTAGATTTAGGGCGGCTATTCCTGCAGCTAGCTTTGGCCTGGAAATCAGTACTAAATCGCTAAATTTCCTCCCGTAACTTAACTCCACCTACCTCCCCACCCATTTTTTTTAGATGCATTGCAAATTTAGGGGAGAATTTTCATTTAGGACTATTTAGTAGCCTTGATCTTTGTAATATCGGGTATAAGGCTGCATTGTGCACTCTAAGCCAGGGGCAAAAGATGTTAGCAGATATGTTCTAAAATTAAGTGAGAAATATTGTATGCAAAGCAGGCTTTAGCATGTACATGGGAGATAGTGTGGTATGCTCACATCCATCAGCCACTTACATACCTTGCTAAGAACAAGCATTGCAGCCCCCAGATGGAGGAGATGTAGAAGAGATGGCACTGTAAAAGTTTAGCCACAGGCCTTTCAGCCATAACCTATCTTCCTGCACGTCACTTTGTAAAAGGAGAAAGACACCAACTTGTGCCTGAACCCTTCCAAAATAAATCTGTATCTATTTACACAGTGCAAATGAATTTCCACACAAAAGGTTCACAGAGGACAACCGGTTTTTTGTTTTTTTTTTCCTAACATTGTTGTAAACTTCCAAATGTCCCCTGCAGAAGACATCAAGGGGAGGATGCAGGATGGTCGGGAGGCAACCTCTGCTCACTAACGGGCTGATACAGTACAGTGCGCTCCGGGCACCGGGAAAGTGCACAGGAAAGCAGTAAAAACTGCTTTTCTGTGCACCCTCTGACTTAATATCATGGCGATATTAAGTCGGAGGTCCCGAAAGTTTAAAAAAGTAAAAAAAAAAAAAAAAAAAAAAAAAATTTAATATGGGCCCGGGGCTGGCGGGTCGAAAACCGGACGCTCAATTTTGCCGGCGTCTGGTTTCCGAACCCGTGGCTGTCAGCGGGCTCGAGAACAGACGCTGGCAAAATTGAGCCTCTGCTGTCAAACCTGCTGACAGCCGCCACTTCCGTCAAAAAAGAGGCGCTAGGGACGCGCTAGTGTCCCTAGCGCCTCTTTTTACTGCCGGGCCTAATTTAAATAAATTAAAATTCTGTATCACGCGCACAGGAGAGTGGCCTGTGCGCCCGCTCTCCCGCGATTTTACTTTATCAGCCCGTTAATCTGATCTGTGGCTATTTGAGGTGGCTGCATGGCATGGATGCTTACTAATAGCGATTTCACTCTATGGAGGATATTTTTTTACATGCACAGGCTAAAATGTAGGGTATCGCCCTTTAAGTAGTGTGCACATTAAATGTTTAACAAGAGTTGTGCACAGGCCCCAGCGTTTATGCAGTCAGGATCCCAGTGTGCTTTGCTGTCAAGGCAGGCCTAGAGACATGTGTGCAGCTAGGCAGGTGCCAGTCTCTTCACAAGAGGTGCATCGCTGGATTCAAGGAACCTGGTAAGAATCTACAGCCTCGTTAAACTGCTCTGGCGAACCTTTTCTAAGGCAAAAGCCATATCTGTGGCAAACTCTGCAGCAAATCTGTGAAAACCTTAACGTGTGGTACTCCACTGGCGCTAGTTTGATATTTGTTTCCTGTTTAGCTTGGAATGGTTGGCACGGCTGTATTTGCCCTCATCTCTGGGATGGACATCTCAGTGGTTGTTCTCAGTGGTTTTGACACAGCATGGCCACTTCTGAAGGGTAGAGAAGAGAAAAAAAACAATATGATGATTGCCCAGTGCCAATAGTTGAACTGAGCGAAGGGAGGCAAAATGACTGATATGGGTTCTTATGTAGAGAGTCAATGGCAGAGTCATATCCTGCCTCCCATTCCTTCTTTTCCTTTTAGACCTTGCCCTGCTGAGATCACGATTCTTTCAGTGCGCTTGTTACCAGTACTGGCTCTACATACCCAGGCATCCATAATTAATGGGGAGAAGGTAGATTCTCTTTTTATGGTGGAGCTGAACATCTTCCGGCTTGTGTGCTGGAAGGTTGTGATGCACGATCACACATGATGCTGGTTGAGTTTACACCTAATTTAGCAAAGAACCTTCTACAATTAGAGCCTGATTTTTAATTTTTCCAAAAGACATAGAATGGGTGAAAAGCCTTTGGAGGCCTTTGCAATAAAACTCAACACAAAACCATGGACTCACGTTTTTTGTTTTTTTTAGTAAGTGACAGGCACCTTCAAATTCTACTTATCGAGTGATGCAAAAAAGATTGAACAGACTGTCAGTAAAAGGAAAATGTCAGAAATAGCATACTCACGCTACCCTCATGCACAGAAATTCCCAAATACATGGGCTAAATAGCATGAGGATGCTATCAGGGCTGATGCAAGGTATTAGACACCCTAGGTGAGCCTTACCTACCCCCCCCCCCCCCCCCCCCACACACACACAATACAAAATTATAATTTATAGTAACAGATTTTCCATGAAAAAAGACAGTGCAGTCTTCTGAGAAACATTGAACTTATTGGCAAATAAAGACCATCTGGCCCAACCAGTCTGACCATCCACATCTTCTGCTGAGCTTTATAATCCCTCCTTCTCCCTAAGAGATCATCTGCACTTGTTATATGCTCTTTTGAGTTCTGATACTCTCCTTGATTCCACCACATCTTAGCTTACTCCGGTGTCTACCCCCTTTCATCCTCATCCCAGGACCCCTGGTTTGAGAACCTCCTTTCTGTTGAAAGAAGCTCACCTCCTGTACATTTATTCCTTGGAACTCTTTAAATGTCTCTATCATGTCTCCTCTTTCTCTCCTTTCCTCCAAGGCGTACATGTTTAAATCTTCGACTGTCCCCATATGCTTTATGATGAAGATGGTTGACTATTTTAGAGGCTGCCCTCTGGATAGGACTCTTTGGTTTATTTCCTGAGGTAAAAATATCACTCATAAGGACATGTACATTGTATTTACATGCACTGCTTGGTGCCAGCAAAAACCCTGCAAAAAGGACACATAACCAAATGGCAAACCTACCATACTAAAACAGCACTGACTGCCAGCGCTCAAACAGCAACAATCTTACCTAGGAAAAGGCAGCACTGTAAATAGAAATGTATACCCTAGAGCATTAGTATACCTCCAGAACAAGGTAGACTGCTATAGATCCCTACATGCTAGCAGAATACCTCACTTTGGCCACACGTGGAGAACACAGGCAAACCCTCATCAAATACAGAATAAGTGACCACAAATAAAAAATATAAATGTGCAGACAAAAATGGAAGCGGAAACTGCAAGAAGCCAGAGACTATGCAGTGCAGCAATGCAGAAGAAGAAATGCTACCATTTTGTACACTTCTGCGACCCCTGCATAGCATCTCCCCCTTCCCCCTCCTTTGACTGCAGCTCGCTTTCCTGTGGAAGTGGCAGCTCCACTTGCGCTCTCCCAACTTCTGCTCAGCATAGTCTTCCTCTCTCTTCCTGCCCTGGGTTCAGCATTCATCCCTTTCTCTGTCTCTCCTTCTCAGCATCCATCAATAGCATCCTCCTCCTCTTTCTTCCCTTATCCTCAGAAAGATATGTCCACCTCTCACCCCTCTTCAACGGCAGCATCCGCTCTGACACAGCCTCTCCCACCCTCTCTACCCTACCGACCCACCCCCTGCTCAGTCCCTGTAACATCCAGATTTCCTTCTCTCCCTACCTGCGGCAGCAGCATCAATATTCCCCTCTCACCGTAGCACCATCCAGGTTCTCCTCTCTCCCTGCTGCCACAGCAGCACCCCTCTTTCTCTCTCTCTCTAGCAGCTTGCAGATTCCCCTCATCTCTCCACACTGCAGCAACATCCCCTCCTCTTCCCACCCACCACCGCAGCAGCATCCCTCCTCTCTCGCCCCCTAGCCCATCAGTATCCAGATCCCCTCCTCTTCCCACCCACCACCACCCCAGCAGCATCCCTCCTCTCTCGCCCCCTAGACCATCAGTATCCAGATCCCCTCCTCTTCCCACCCACCACCGCAGCAGCATCCCTCCTCTCTCGCCCCCTAGCCCATCAGTATCCAGATCCCCTCCTCTTCCCACCCACCATCGCAGCAGCATCCCTCCTCTCTCGCCCCCTAGCCCATCAGTATCCAGATCCCCTCCTCTTCCCACCCACCATCGCAGCAGCATCCCTCCTCTCTCGCCCCCTAGACCATCAGTATCCAGATCCCCTCCTCTTCCCACCCACCACCGCAGCCGCATCCCTCCTCTCTCGCCCCCTAGCCCATCAGTATCCAGATCCCCTCCTCTTCCCACCCACCATCGCAGCAGCATCCCTCCTCTCTCGCCCCCTAGCCCATCAGTATCCAGATCCCCTCCTCTTCCCACCCACCATCGCAGCAGCATCCCTCCTCTCTCGCCCCCTAGCCCATCAGTATCCAGATCCCCTCCTCTTCCCACCCACCACCACCCCAGCAGCATCCCTCCTCTCTCGCCCCCTAGACCATCAGTATCCAGATCCCCTCCTCTTCCCACCCACCACCACCGCAGCAGCATCCCTCCTCTCTCGCCCCCTAGCCCATCAGTATCCAGATCCCCTCCTCTTCCCACCCACCACCACCCCAGCAGCATCCCTCCTCTCTCGCCCCCTAGCCCATCAGTATCCAGATCCCCCTCCTCTTCCCACCCACCATCGCAGCAGCATCCCTTCCTTTTCTCTTTTCCCCCAGTCCCTGCGGCATCCAGATTCCCCTGTCTTTCCCTGCCCCCCCAGCCCCAGCAGCATCCAACCTCCCCCCTCCTCTTAGCTGCTACCCACAATGCTCTCTGCTCTGGCATGAGCAGACGCAGGCTGCAGCTTTCCCTTTCCCCTGGGACTGGTGTCTTGAGTCTAGATGGCCACAGGTCCCACCATAGCAATGGTGCAGCAGCAGCTTGGGCCACCTGGCTCCAGTCTCCTGCAGACTGTGCACAGAGCAGGCAACCTTTGTGCGACTTCCTCCCTCTTCCGCCGTGTGCTGTCACCTCTGCCGGCATGCCCCCTGACAGGAGCATTGGATTCCAGTCGCAGGGCACACACAAGCACAGCATGCCACCTGCGGGATATGTGCTCCTGGCATGCTTGCCTCCTTTCTTTCAGGATGGGAGTTGGGCCCATGCGGGCTGCCCTCTGCATTAGTGGATGGGCCGATGCAATGCCAGGCCTGCTGCAGTGCCTCGGTCACCCCCAAAATGTGGCTGCTTAGTGTGTTTTGTGCGTCCATCAGCTCTGCATGCTACAGACCGAGGGCATGCTAAATAGCGGGAGCATGCTGAAGTGAGCATGCTCAATTCTCTTTTCCGCTAACCTCCTTTTTTTTGTTCTCTTTCCTCTTTGAGTCACATGGAGAAATTCTCTGCTCAGAAATGCTTTATATCATTGTCAAGTGCAAGAAAATGTGGATAATTCAACGAGGTATCCGAGAGACATGCCCTGAATGACATGGTTATAAAAGAGTATTTTGTAAATCCTTGCATTGTGCATTATCTCCGTTGTTTGAGTTTTCTGAGTACTAGTGAACAATATTAGTTCTGAAGAAATCATTTGTCACATCATTAAGCCTTTTGTGAGAGTACCTGGATGCCGGAGAATATTGTCACGTAGTACAAAGAAAGCCCAGGAAGAAAATAATCATCATGTTAATTAGAAAATGAATTTTCAAACTACATTAAGCACAAAAGAAAGGGTATAAATAGGGAAAATAATGCAGTTGCTGCTGAGAGCACCTGTTGAGCAGTGGAATGAACAGTTGTGTTCCTCTGGATTCACTCTGTCACGTTTCTCGGGACCCTCCTAGGCTCCTGCAAGGAAAGAGCAGAGGCATGCTCTAAATGCCTTCCAAATGTCTAGCATGCCTTCTCAACTTAAAAATAACAAAACATTAAAGCAATTGGGAGTCTAGGAAGTTCAAAGGAACGAGGAAAGTAGATTGACATAGTTACTTTACAGACTGATGCAGAAAAATTGAATGCTAAATTTGACTGGGCATTCATTTTCTGTATCAATGAATTAACTTGTTTGTTCTTTGGTGAACAGCTGTCAAATAGGGAAATGATGATACTAAGGTGGAGAGTGCGTTTCAAAGACATTTTACCAGCAGCGGTAATTATTTAACTGGGTATAAATGGCTCTGTCTGAAAAGGAACAGTGTTTGTGCGTGGTCTTCTTGAGTGATGTTGAAAGAGAAATGGGCAGGTTTCATTGGGTCAACGTGTCCACGCGCTTCGTAGCTACACAGGCTGAAAGTTGCTTCCTCATTGAGCAAGGTAGGGCTGGACTTCAGGATGAGGCAAAAATCCTGCAGACGCTATTAACGCATCTGTGGCTGCACTCTCTTTTTATTTGTAAAGAGAGGTTTTCCTGGTGTCATTTTAAGCCGTTGACTAAACTTATACTCTTTTGATATTTTTTTTCAAGTTGAGTTCTGGCAGTTTTGCTCCATTTCCTAATGGATCGTAAAGTGGTTTGCAAGGGAAGCACCTCTCCGCTTTTTATAAAAGTGCATTTACAAGCATAGAACTTGATGGCGGAAAGTGCCTGGATTGGATCTCTGGCTTCACCTTTGCTTCTCCCATGTACCTTAGATTCTGTTGTTAGTACCTCCATTGAGAGATAGCGTGTGTTATACTTTTGTGACATGGTTCCTGCCGCTTGAATGAACCACACACCAGTTTTGCACTGCTTTCAGATATTTATCACTCCAGCAGATTAGGAATGAATTAGGAAGTATAAAAACAATCAGTAAATGTCGGCAGAAAACGAGCATTTGGTCTGCCCACTTTTGTCCACCTACTGTCTTATTCGGGGCGGCTCAAGGCCATCTACTGCCTGAGGCGAAGGATGAGATGGCACCCACATGAAAGCACCCTCACTCATGCTCTCACACACCCCCCAAGCACCCTCACACATGCTCTCTCACCCCCCAGCCAAGCTCTCCCTCTCACATACACACAACCAAGCAAGCTGCTTCTCTCTCACGTGGGGCTTCTCTCTGTTCAGCTGCCACTGGTCTGATCTCCGCTGGCGACCCCAGCCTCTCTCTGTTCTTCTTCAGCTCAGTAGCATAGCCAGAATGGAATTTGTTTGGGGGGGGGGGGGGCAAGGATAACATGGGTGGGCAGTAGACATCCAGATCTAGGCCCTACTAATTATATCTTATCGATAAATGTCATCTAGCATGCACCCAAAAATGGATTTCTGAGTAGTTTGCAACAGCCATCATGCTTGAGTGACATTTTAAAATATTTTAATTCTGTTACTTCAAGCACTTACCAACATTAAAAATGCCTTATTTATATTAACTTATTTTATATTTATTGCATTTTATAAATACACGATATCATGTACAAAATAAAGAACATTTCAGAAACATCTGATCCAATCACATTATAAAACAAATATCAATATATTCTTTTATGAATCCTCTTTCCAAAAATGCATAAAACTGCAATAAAATAGCAATAATCATAATAATCATCATAAAAAGATTTGCAACAGGTGCAGAGCAGAATTAGGACATGCAAAAAAAAAATTCAAATTCTGGTGTCACCTCAATGATAGCAAAACACATTCCCTTCACTGCCAAACACTTTGTGAAGTAACACAAACCCTGTAAATAAATAAATGAATAAATAAAACTTTACCATATCATAACAGCAGTAACTCTCAGAACTCAAACAGCAGCAACTTTATCTATGAAAAGGCAGCAAAGCAAACATTACCGGAGGCCATAGAACCCTAATACACTACCTAATGGGCAAACAGAACAAACCAGACTACTACAGATTCCTACAGAGAAACTAGATGCTAGCCAAAATAGTGCATCTCTGTCACACATGCGCAAAACAAACAGACCCTTATGTAAGACAGAATAAGAGACTACAAATTAGAAACAAACATGCAAACAAAACTGAAATGGAAAGCCTGAGAAACCAGACTCTGAGCACTGGAATACTGAAGAAAAAGCTAAAAACAAATATATAAGAAGTGCACATTCCCAAAGATGGCATATTCCAATTGCTGAAAGGCAAAATAACTTTTTTTACCTTTGTTGTCTGATCTTAATTTTCTAATCAGTTGGTCCCAGTCTTTTCCCCTTGTCTGTCTTTTCCTTTTCCAGGGTCTCTTTTATTCTGTCTTCTTTCCTTCCTCCTTCATACAAACAGACTCTCTCTCATGTTATCACACACACATGCTTTCTCTGACACAGGATCCCACTCTTTCATGCTCCTTCTCACAAACAGACAGGGACTCATTCCTACACACGCATACACATAGGCTCTCACTCTAGCTTTCTCACTTTCTCACAGGCTCCCACTCCTACAAACACACACACAGGCTCTCACTCTTATATGCAGGCTATCACTCTCACAAAAACACATAGGCTCCCATTCTCACATGCTTTTTCTCACATGCAGGCTCCCTCCCATATCGCAAGTTCTCACTCCTACATGCTCGCTCTCTCTCTCTCTCTCACGCACCCCCTCAGGTAGGCTCTTATTCACACACACACACACACACACCCCCAGGCAGGCTCCATTCACTCACAGCCCCAGGCAGGCTATCAGTCACACACACAAACACAGGAACAGGTAGCTGCCGCTCCTCATGTGTCTGCCTGAAGTATTGAAAACTTGCACAGCTAGCATTCCTCTGTGCTGGTCTCGCAATACACAGGATCAGCATAGAGAGCTTACTTGGCCGCAAGGGTTTTGAATATGCAAGGCTGGCACAAGTGGAGGAGCAGAAGAATGGGCGCCTTTCTGTGAAGGTTTTTTTTCTTTGAATGCTAGCGTTTCGGGCCACCTCCTCTTCTTGGTGGCATTGCGGGCCTCTTCCTCCTTTTGACTGGCATGTTCACTGCGGCCTTGTGACAGGGGCTCTCTTCTTGGGCTACCGGATAACGTTGATTGGGTAGGGATGATCCCAAAGTGGGTGGGCCATGGCCCACCTGTGGCTACGCCACTGCTTCAGCCACCGCCGGCCTGAGCTCTGTCGGTGGCCCCAGCCTCTCTCCGTTCTTCTTCAGCCGCTGCTGGCCTGAGCTGAGGCAGCCACGGCAGGGCAGGCAGAGTGAAGTGGATGTCACAGTGGCGTTCTGAGAGAGGCATTTTTTGCCGCCTCAAAATTCTGCCACCTGAAGCGGCCGCTTCACCCTGCCTCATTATAGAACCGCCTCTGGTCTTACTCCATCTGTGATTTTCTCCCTCCCTTTGGTTCTGTCCTATGCATATAGGTATTAATTGATATATTCTTTCTCCATTTTCCTCTTCACTTGACTGTGCTTCACTTTTAGCTGGAATAGGTGCTCATGTTAAGTAAACATACACTAGTAAGTTCTATGTGACTTAATGTCTACATATTCTAATTCAACTTTCTCGTAAAGCAGCAGTTTTTCAGCATGCTACTATGTTGTACAAACGACAGGTCAGAGCTTTCCTCTACTTTTTACGTCTCACCCCTGCCAGATTTGCGTTTGGCAGCGGAAGACATACCGGACTTTGTCTGAATGCCCGTTTTTATCTTCTGACTAACTCTCAGCAGCTTAACCCCATCAACCTCCTGAAACTGTTCCCTGATTGGATAAAGACAAAAACAGAAAGCACATTTTAGAAAATGGACTTTACAATGCTGCATCCTGTGAATGCGGGTAGAGTTTTTGGTAGGAGAATATTAGCTACAAGGGTTCACTTGTCTCAAATTCTGTTGAGCTACATATCAGGATTTATAGCTTGTTAGTTTAGTTTTTAAATTGAGCTAAACATTTTAGTTATGGATTAGCTTTATTGACTTGAGTATTTTCTGTGACAACATTACCAAACCTGATGGTACACAATGGGCTCAGTATGATCACACTATGATCTGAAATGGTTACCACCCTAAAATCGGAGGTGTAGCTGCATCAGGTTTCCAAGAAGTCTCCAGGGATCCTGCACAGAACGGCCCTGGTTTATAATTCTGGTAGCAACAAGCACAGAATGTTGATGTTTTGGTGGCTGTGTGGGGTTTTTATAAAACTTGGTGCTTGTTAAGAGGGATCTGGATGTTGAATTAAGTACAAGTCTGGTAAGAATCCATGAGAAAGACAGCAAAGCCACAGTGGCGTTCTGAATTTAAACATACAGTATTAAGATCAGGCTTGAGAGACGGGGTGGGGCCTGGTGCTGGTTTAAGTATGGGGGTCTGCTCATCCACCCCAAGTGGTGGAGAACCAGAAAGGAAGACAACTGGATGGACTTGGAAGGGCCAGCTGCAGTTTGTCTGCCGTCATTTACCGCGTTACTGACTTCAGGGCAGCTGCTTTGCTCAGTGCATTTCCAACTTGTAGCCCCCTGATTGGTTTCAGGAATGTATTTGACGAGAAAAGGCAAGTTTGATATTGGGCGGTAGTTGTCCCAGTCATCAATTCTTCCAGATTTGTCTTTAGAGATCGGTTTTATTACTGCTTTTTTTTTTAGCCCCTGTGGAACAATTCCTTCTATGAGAACGTGATTAATTAATGTTGTGACTGTAGGTGTGATAGCACCATGAATTTGTTTCAAGGAACTGGAGGGAATAGGGTCTCTTGGGTATATGGCGGGTTTAATCTTTGTGATTATTTGGGTTATTTCAAGATTTGTGACTCTTTCGAATGTGGACCACTTCCTTATGCCTTTTGGCTTACTGGTTGCTACTGCTGCAAGGCAGATGGGGAATTGAGATTTTAAGTTGTTAATTTTGCTTATTAAGGATAAGGCATATTCATTGCATCTATCTATTGAGAAGTTATAGTTTCTGTGGATTGTGGAAGATGGGTCCTTAATTAGGTGTTTTGCCACATTGAAGAGTAGTTTAGAGTTGAAAATAGCTCTATAGATCTTGTTTGCATAATAGTCTTTTTTTTTTTTTTTGCTTTATTGGTCATTGATCATTATTTTGTTAGGTGAGTTTTATGTTTTGCTAGAAATTCATATGATTGTCGTTTACGTCATTGTTTCTCAGATTTTCTAAGGAGCTGTCTGGCA
Organism: Rhinatrema bivittatum; assembly: GCF_901001135.1. Taxonomy (NCBI): domain Eukaryota; kingdom Metazoa; phylum Chordata; class Amphibia; order Gymnophiona; family Rhinatrematidae; genus Rhinatrema; species Rhinatrema bivittatum. Next base: position 460,724,318 of record NC_042618.1, on the reverse strand, counting down.
CATTTTAGTTCTTCATTGTATAAAGATTTCATTTGTTTGGTGGATATCTTCCTGTGTTGAAAGTTTTAGTTTGGACGGGACTGAGATTATCAGCAATATTGTTTTCAATTTGATCCCAGGATTCACATGCTGAGGTGGCATTGGATTGCTGTAGATCTTGAGCTTCTTTTCTAGTGCATCGGCAAGTGTTTCAAAGTCTTATCTTTTTTCCAAATGTGAAATTAGGCTTATTGTTAGTAGTTTTCAACGGAGGGTTGAAGAGGGTTATCTCCGCCTTTATTAGTTGGTGGTTGGACCAGGGGATCAGTGTGTGTGAAGTATTGACTTGACAGTTCTTGGAATTGGCACAAATTAGGTCTAAGATATGATCAGAGATAACTATTAAAATGACGCAGGTATTGCGTGGCTTCCTAGGTTAGTGTAACTCAGTTCAAAACTCGAGAATCAAATAATAAGAATGGACACACTATGAACCGGTTAGTGATAGAGATTCAGATATGCCCAGGGTGCATACCCTAAAGATATTGCTCATGACGTAGAGTATGCATAAAAGACCCATGCTCCCTTTACCGGGGGGGAGGGGGGCCTTTTATTTTATGCATGCCCTGCATATTACATTGGTGGCTAGGATGTTAAATGCATTTTTTTTTTTTTGTGTGCATGCAAAAACAGTTTTGCATGGACTTTAGTGACTCAGCCTCCAAGGCTCTTTGTTCCTGTTGGAGCTGTGTAAATGACAAAGGTTAAGCAACAGTGTATGTCTGATGTAGCCACCTTCGTATTACCAAGCCAGGTTATGATCTGTTCAGGGTAGACAGAAAAAAGGCAATGAATAGCCCAGGGAGGAACATTTTCAAAGGCATTTCTGTGTGTTTACCCGCAGAAGTGGCTTTTTACAGAATTGCCCACCTGCTATGTGAGAAATTCACCTGCGTGCTGCCTGTTTGCACCTAAGTTTCCCTGAACTGATTGGAGGCGTTCCCGAGGGGTGGATTTACATGCAGGGTTTTCCATTTTTGAAAGTGTGCCTGCAACTTTTCTGTGCACACAACTGCAGCAGTAATTGTTGTGAGATAATTGTTTTTAGAGTGGACTTACCTGCGTAAGTCCTCTCTGAAAACTGGTGTAACTTAATGCACATATTTGCTGCCTTATTTAGATGAGCAATTATAAAACAATCCCCCTTTTGTAAAGAATAATGCAGGGAGTTCAGGAAGGTAGGAGATACTGGGCTTGCTTAGGAAGCTGAGATTAATTTTCCATTTACACATTCAGCTGATGACCTTCATAACCTTGCAGTGGAAGGGGAGGTGTTACTGCTGGAATGGATTTTTTTTTTGGTGGGGGAGGGAAGGGTCTTTTATTCCTGAATCTCTTGGTGGTCTCTGCTGCCCTGCCTCTTCCCAATAATTCAGTTTCACTAGATTCTGGGCAATGAATTTTTGAGGTTGCGTTCTCAGATTTTTCTTTCCTGTTCAGTAACTAGAAGCTTCAGCTGAGTATTGTCAGTTTGAATACTTGCCCGGCACAGAATATACAAACATTGTTTTAATTACTTTCTTCTTGCCCAGGCAAAACCGCAAGTTATTCTTTGAACTTAAGCCCTCCAACCCTTCAGAACCATGTTTGTTCAGACTTAAAAACAGACGAGGGGGAATTCTACCAAGCAGAAAGCTCCGAGAGCGCCTCGCAGTCGGTGCTTTTTGATATCGAGGATTGCCTGCACCTGGGAATTTTATGTTTCCATGAGTGAAGCAGCGCTTTCTCCATAAAATTGGGCATTTAAAAGAATTTCCCCTACTATATGTGGGTAAACATATGCACGTAGGGCAGTGAGCAGAGGTTGGACTTAAGAGCATACTTTTATATTTTCAAAAGTTGGGGTATATTCCGCCCCCCCCCCAAAAAGAAATACCAGAAACCACTGTGCAACAAATTAGCAGCTGTAAATGTGCACAGGTAGTTTTTCTGGGACCATCTGCAAAGGGGGAAAGTGCCTGGGTACGTTCCCTATGGACATTAGTCCAGAATCTGTGAGTTTGGGCAGGTGCACAATGCGAAGGCACAAGCTGATTCCCTGGTGGCTTTGGTGGAAGGCTGCTTCTGGAAACAGTTTGGCTTGCAGTGGTTTAGCACGCTGTGGTCTTGAGGAATACAGAATTAAGATAGAAGCGCAGAATGCAGTCAACCCGTCTTCCTACCACAGAGTCGCAGAACTGAGGCTTCCCATGCCCTTCCCCAAAACTAAGGATCTTTTCTGTCCGTTCTTTCCCATCTGCTCTTAAATTCCAATACGCTTTTTGCCTCCGCTTCTACTAGGAGGTGTTTTTATGACCTGCCTACCGCCCTTTCTGTGAAGAGCTATTTCCTTACGTTACTCCTGAGTCTAACTTTCAATCTCATGCTATGATTTCTTGTCCACTGAAAAAGACTCATTGCTTGTGCCTTATTGCATTAATACCTTTTGACGTTTTGACTGTTTCCCATGTCCTCTTCTCTCTCCTCTCCTCTAGTGTATGTATATATGTGTGTATATTTCATTTCATTGGGCTTATTGTATAAACGCTAAACTATTTTGGTAATCCCTCTTTGAACTGATTCTACTTTCCGTACCCTTTTGGAGATATGTTCAGCATCATTATCACCTTTTTTTTTTTTTTTCTTATTCTACTGGTTCGCTCTCTTCCTCTGCACCCCAGCATTCCTCTGGCTCATGTCACTGCCTTGTCACACTGTGTTACAAGTTCGAGCTCATCGGCACAGATTATCCTGAGAGATCTCTCTACTGATTAGTGCACATCAGTACAACACCACCACCCTACTGTGCAATATTATTTAGGTTTCAAAGATGATGTTGAACTTCCAGCAAAAAATGAGTAAACAAGTCATTGTCTGATTGCATGCTGAGGTTCTGGGGCAGCAGTTTATTGAGATCAGTTAATGTGATCAGTTGTTATCCAAGTTGTTGTTCGATCATAACAAATTTACCTGGGACTTGACCAACCCAATATGAGATTCAACTAACATACTATAAACTTAAGGCTATAAACGTATTTAGATTACTACTGTGATTGCTGTGGATTCGATGAACAGGGTATTGAAATGTACTGAAACTAATTTTGTAAACATCGCATTTGAGTATTTTCATTCAGCATATGTGATATTCATAGTGGTATACAATTCAATATAGGTAATGTTTAGAGGTTATTGCACAATATATAAAGGAAAACTCTTTTACTATTAACCGTTTGTGTGAATGGGCAGTGAGTGGAGCTCATGTGATGGAGTGAATGATAATGTGATAATATAACGTGTTTATTAATTGCTAATAAGTATCATGGAGACATTTTAAGTATAATTATTGAGATGTTCATGTCTTGTTAGCTGCATAATTATACAAAGTGAGCAATATTCTTCAAGATATCAATGACGTTACTCCTACATGCATTTATATATATAGTATATTTATACATATATATATATATATATATATATATATATATATATATACTGCTGCCACAAATTAATTCATATTTTAAATTAATGCATTTCTAAGTGGAATAGTGCAACATACTTCCCATTCTGTCTTGCTGGCATAATACAGGATTGATGCCTGAATTATAAAGGTGTGTTCAGCTTTTGAGACAACTCAATTATGGTACAGTATGCCATACAGCAACGGGAAGCTGTTTTTTATGGCAATAGTTTAAACCGGCATGATGTTCCGACAAATGTCGGTATATAAAAATCAACAAATAAAATAAATAAATAAACAGTTTAGAAATTCCGTCCTTGAGAGCCCACAAGTTTGGTTTTCTGGGCAACCAGTACCTACAAATTATTCAAGTTCTCGGACCAAATGCATACAAAAGGTATCTCATTAATATTCATTGTAGATATCCTGAAAACTCAGGAGTGAATTTGAGAACCTAATGCCCTGTGGGGACAATTAATTTCAGTCAATACAAACTGACAGAATGGGCCTGATGTAAGAGAAGCTATTCCCATAGGCAAAAATAGGAGAACTTTTCATTAAGCAAGCCCAGTATGTCATGGAATACCATTCACCATCTGCTGGGAATTCTTCAGTTCAAGGGTGCAGCCGTGGCAGGCATGCAAGGCCTAGGGCTGAGCCATAAGAAGAGGGAAATGAAAAGCATTCTAGGCTGGTAACAGGAGATGCTTCCCTAGCTTGGTGTAGCTTTGTTGCAGTGGAGCCCGAAGATCATAGGTTCAAATCCCAAGGTCCTTGGTTAGTAAAATGAGGTGGCTTCACTCTGGAATGCCGCAATAAGCGTGGTGCCCCTTTTTAGAATGTAATTCTTGTGTAGATCTATATGACATCAGGCCGCTGTTGCCTTTCGTTCTCAACAGCTGTTAGAGAATAAAAGTAATTGTGTGAAATGGCTGCACATTCCTTTAAAACCAACTCACTTGCTGTAAATGTTCAAGGTTGCCAAACGTTCACAGTTCGACGTATGCAAAATCTTGTAGGGGAATTTTCAAAACATTCCAAGTGTGTAAAAATTAGCAAAAATGCACACAGGTAGCCTCAACTCGCATATTCCATATTTTCTAAAAGTTAAAGAAAAAAGTGTGAATTTTCACTTTCATGTACACATGTGGCATTCTGGAGCAGGGCCAGTACTTGTGCATTAAGTTGCTATTTTAAAAGACACTTGCGTGTGTACATTTGCCAGCTTGCTCCTGTACTTTTACACCTGCTAATTTTCTGGTGTAAGTGATATTAAATTGTTTATTGTGTAGTACTGCCTGGGTGGGAGATCTGGGTGGCCTGCGGGGATTCGAGCTGATCAACCAGGAGGGTCCCGATGACCTGGAGAAGGACTGGGTGAACTAATTGGTAAACTGGTTAATTTCATTTATAGCCCGCATGTTTTACTCTCACACATAAAATATGCTTGTGTATATTTTAAAAATAGATAGGAAAAGTACATAAGTTCAGTACACTGAAATATTCACTTTCAGTGTATTGCACACATTCGAACGTAAGCACACACTTGTGAATGTTGCAGGGTAAAGATACGTGCGGCTTATAAAATAGCAAGGTAAAACTGTGCACTGCCATATGCTGCTACATGCAGTTGTTAGAAAATTATTCTCAATTTTATTGTGCATCGCCTGGGTCTCTCTCTCTTTGGTGGTGGAGGGAGGTCATGAGGGGCAGGGGGGGGCTTTGGTGACGAACTAATTTCTTGTATAATAGTATTGGAGCTAGGGAACCCCAATTAACTTGTTTAAGTGACTCAGTTGAAGCCTTAAGCTGTGCTATAGATGTAATTGTCAACCATGGGTTAATGTTAACATTATTGAAAGTGACTGATTGAAATTCGGTGTTTATTTTAGCAAGCCAGCTTAGCAGGTTTTCATGCATGTAGGCTTTCTTTGCTAAGTACGTCATTCTGCACTATTGGAACCAAGAGGTTGAATTATTTGTCTCTTCTCTCAGCCTCTTGAAATATGTTTGATCTTTCTATAAGGATCTTATGCTTCAGATGTTTATTTTCTGCTACATCGACTTAGTGTAATTTGTTTTGCATGCAGAGCAGACAGCTAGACTTCTGGCACATGTTCACGTCTCTTAAGACGTCTATAGCCACGTGTTAAAGGAGACTGTGCAGCACTGGGGCATCCTGAGGTCCTTTGGGTTATACTGTACTGCTTGCAAAGATTGGTACCAGAATCTTGCTGTACCTTCCACTCCATGGCATTTTAATTGGTGGAAGCAGGAGAGATAGTGGTGCGAGGTGATTAATGGTTTCAAGGATTTTTAAAGACACCTTTTTTTCTTATTGTTTTATGTAGCGTTTAGGGAAGGTATCCAGTTGAACATTTTGGTTGCAAGAGCCGTCAGTGTAGTCAGTGAATAAATGCTTGGTGCCCCAGTCTTCCCCATGCTGCCCTACCAATAGGTGCATCTTTAGTTTATTTTCCACATTAATCATGGGATATAGAGCAGCGATATGTGTTTAATTAGCACAGGAGTTTTCTCTGACATATCGGGAGGGATATCACACAATAACACAATTTATTTAAAATGTTACCTGTGATTGATGGTACAGTACCTTGTAGGTTAACGCATGCCCCTACCGAATCGCAGTAAGTTCTTGGACACCAGTAGAAGGCACTATTTATTTTATTTGATTTATGGTCTGCATTTCAGCCACTTCAAAGCAGATTACGTTCAGAAGTAGGCATTATCGGGCCAGTTTTCAAAGTGGTTTATATGAGTAAAACATGTTTTACCTGTGTTTACTTCACTTTATTAAGGATTTCTTAATCACTAATTGGCTGTCTGAGAGTTACCCTTTTCAAGACAGCTGAAAGTCCATCTGTTGTTCCACCATGCCTGTGCCTTTAGTCTTACGGGCAGGAGGCGCTCCCAGGGGCGTGTTGGCGACAGGGAGGGAAAAGTAGACTGCGCTGTCAAATCTTTGCATGTACTTTTCCAGCAAAATTCTACCTGCAGAAAGACATGTTTCAGAATGAAGGTGCATGTAGACGTTCTCCGAGAATTGATGCAAAGCCCTGAGGGTAAAAAGGACATGTGATCTTTGTTTCAACAGACAGTTTGAAAATTATATTTTGTGATAAAAGTAAAAAAAAAAAGCCCTTTGAATCTGTTGTGCAGGGACCACTTCTAGTGTGAAAAGGATTTTTTGTGTGAATAGTGTATTATTGGGGGGGGGGGGGGGGCAGAGGTTTTCGTTTTCAGTGCACCGTTCTCTCCATTCTGACTGCAAATGAAGGCGAAGGCTTGAAAAGTTGCCACGAGGTATCGGTCAGTGCCAGCTGTGATGGAGGCAGGAAAAGCTCTTTGTGTCCCCTCCTGTGCCAGTCCGTCGAACCATAAACTCTCGCCGCTTCTTTCTTGCCAAAGTTTCCTTGCCCCTCTCCTCCCCCCCCCGAGTGTGATGCAGCAAGCGGAAAAAGCCCCACAGCTGCAAGTGTTTTAATCAGCTGATAATTGATCATCCAGAGTATTCATGGATAGTGAAATGAATTCCATGTATACTAATCTACGCTCAAAGGATTCCTTTCTGAACTGAAAACCAAGAATAATTCTGTTCTCGAGGGAGACTTTAATTTTCAGACATTTCAGTGATGCAGTTTCATTAAAAATGAGTTGAGTACAGACAGATCTTTCATTTTTTAACTTCCCTTCTGGGTATGGTGTGCAATTTTTAATCTGCTTTTTAGGTTGAATGACAAAAAGACATCCTACATAACACATTTTTGCCAATATTTAATGTGTCGTCATGTCTCCTTTTGAAAAGAATTTAGTAAGACAGACAGGGTATTGCTCCCCCAGTGAAGCCGGTTATCGGTTATTACTTTAATGTATTGAGATTTATAGAGTCTCAGGAAACAACCAGAAGTAGATAGGGCAAACAAATACTGGCTGGAACTTTCCAGTTTCCTAATCTGCAGCAAGATCTAATTTACTGTGTGATCATTCAAGAGGAGATGAATTATTTTTGTTATAATTATAACATCTACATAACCCACAGTCCCTTTTTCATCTCCTGTATAAATGGACCGTTACTCTTGGGTAGCTATAATTGCTTTCTTGTGAAGGAGCTGTCCCAAGAAATCTGTTAAAAGTGTCTCCTTGTGAATGTGAGAGAAGAATTTTCTACGCATGTGCGTGATCTCTCTTTTGTTTTTTAAGATTACTTCGTGCCCTGTTGGTGGCGGAGCAGTTGACATGGATGATTCATCTCAACTTTTGCTTTCCTGGCCCATGACCTCATCGGTTGGTAGGGCTAGTAGATATCTGACACAGGTCATCAGCCAAAAATGCACTGCCTAAGATGAGCAGGTCCTGTTCTAGAAGTGGTTACTATGGGGGCGAGTAGTTGCAAAGTTCCTAGATGCTTTTACCGGTAGATTTTGTCCTAATTCTGAAAGGCACATACTTTCCCTTTGAAAGTTTCCTAGGGGGGAAAAAATGACTCCCAGAGATTTATTTATTTATTTAAAAAATGTGTGACTTGCACGCTCAAAGGTTTGCGGTGGGGAACAGAAAACATGCATAAAATCAAGACAAACAAATCTAACAGAATAGCATAAAAATTGCTGAGCTGTGCCTGGAAAAGTTGCATATTCTTGTAATGCCTCACTATCTGATTCAAAGGGACTGTGGAACTGAAAAGTTTTCAATGCCTTTCTGAAAACTTGAGCATCAGGCAAAGATCGCAGCTATTCAAGTAAAAAAAAAAAAAAAAGTTCCAGCAGAGGGGGTCAACAATAAGAAAAGCCGTTCGCGGGTCTCAACAGGGTGTGCAAGCCAAGGTGAAGGTACTGCCAAAAACCCAGATGGGCGAGCTAAGAGTACATATGGGACTACAGAATCCTAAAACTGATGTGACCCATCGAGAGGAGCTTATGCACCAGCATGATTAGTTTGTATTTGATGCACCATTGGACAGGAAGCCAGTGGATGTTTTCCCCCTGATAAACAACGCGCGTAGCTTTGAGATTGCAAAACTATGTGTGGTCTTGCCTCCCTTGACCTAACCCCTATCTACTTTGAGCCTATATACTCTTCCTGTAGGTGAAAATATGCATGTCCTTTTACTGGAAGAAGGGTGGTCAATTTTCAGAGAAAATAGCTTTTATCCAGGTAAATGCCTTTTGAAAATTGCCTCACATGAGGGTAATTTTCAGAGGTATTTCTGCAGGTAAGTGTTTTACCTGCCAAAATGATCTTTGACAAAATTGCCTGCCCGATATGCAAGTATTTATTGTTTATTTATTTATTTTAAACACTATAGGCAAAGTTCAGAGTGGTTTATGGTAAAATCGAACAAAGCGAAAAGACAAAAACAAAGGCATAGATAAAAACATAAATTAAGCCAGAAAAATCCCAAATAGACCAATTGAAACAAGAATGTCTTCAGTAATTTCTTAAATTATCCAGAAACTTATGAATGATAGAGACAATCATGTATTTTATTCTGGCATCAACAAGAAACCAATGTACATCTTGCAGTACAGAAGAAAAATGACTAAGGCTGTACCTATCAGAATGTGAACAGCAGAGTTTTGTACAACCTGCAGAACTCTAAGCATTGACTGTGGCAACCCCATATACAAGGAGTTGCAATAGTCGAGGTCAGTAAGTATCAGTGCCCACAAAACTGTTCAAAAGTCTTTCGGTTCTAGTAGAGGTTTTAAATTTACTCAGTGTCTTCATTTTAATTAAAAAAAAAAAGTAACCTTCACTACTGTGCTTACTTGAGGTGCAAACTTAAATTGCAGTCAAAAACAAACTTTGAAAGCTTATCTGCTGAAACAAATCTTCCAAAGATTATAACCTCAGTTTTTGCAACATTTAGTAATGGTAAATGAAACCTACTCTGAAGAGAGAGCCATGTTAAGTGGAGTGCCACAGGGATCGATCGGTATTGGGACTGGTTCTGTTCAAGATTTTTGCGTGCGACATTGTGGAAGGGATAGACGGTAACGTTTGTCTATTTGCGGTTGATGCCAAGATCTGCAACATAGTGGACACACCTGAAGGAGTAGAGAGAATGAAGAGTGGTCGAAGATTTGGCAGCTGCAATTCAATTCCAAGGAGTGCAGAGTCATGCATCTGGGATGCAGTAATCCAAAAGAGCCGTATGTGATGGGGGAAAGGCTGATATGCACGGACCAAGAGCGGAATCTTGGGGAGATAGTCTTTGGTGATCTGAAGATAGCGAAGCAATGTGACAAGATGATAGCTAAAGCCAGAAGAATGCTGGGCTGCATAGAGAGAGGAATAACCAGTAAGAAAATGGAGGTGGTGATGCCCTTGTACTGGTCCTTGGTGAGCTCTCACCTGAAGTATTGTGTACAGTTCTGGAGCCCTTATCTCAAAAGGGATAGAGACAGAGAAGGGCTACCAAAATGTGTTGGGTCATTATCAGAAAACCTATGAGGCAAGGCTGAAGGATATGAATATATATACCTTGGAAGAGAGGAAGCGCAGGGATGATATGATACAGACCTTCAGATACCTGAAAGGTTTTAATGATGTACAAACATCAAACTTTTTCCATTGGAAAGAAATCAGGAGACCTAGGGGTGACGAAATGAAACTCCAGGAAGGACATCTCAGAACCAACATCAGAAAATATTTCTTCATGGAGAGGGTGGTGGAAGCCTAGAATGCCCTGATGGAGAAGGTGATGAAAACCAAAACAGTAAAAGAATTCAAAAGGATGTAGGATAAATCCTGTGGATCCCTAAAGACTAAAGGATGGAAATGAAGAAAAGAGTGCATTGAGTAACTTGCTGCAGCGATTACTACTCTTAACCAATAAGCCTTGATACTGAAGATGCAACTCCATCATTGCTCTCTGCTTGAATGGCAGGGGGGAACAGTTTATTAGATTCATACAGTGACCAATGAGGTGCCGTCTTTTACAGTCTGGGGAAACAAGTATGGGGGGATAACTAGCTAATGTGGAAGTTACTACCCTTAACCAATAAGACTGATACTTTGATGCAACTCAAACATTGCTCTCTGCTTCAACGGCAAGGCATAATGAGAAATTGGATTCAAACAGTTTCTATGTGAAAGCCATATCAAGGTTGTAAACAGGAAAAGCAATACAAACCGAAAAGTCATGTCTGAGCAGAAAAGAAAGAACTGAATATTGTCAGCATATAAAAAACAGTGCAAACCAACAGTAGATCAGACACAACAGAGAGGTGCTAGATAGGTATTGATGAGAATGACAGAAAGAGCCGAGCCATGTGGAACCCCAGTCTGAATCTTGGGCCCACAAGTGGTGGATGCAATACGAATCTGTTGCTGCTGGTTAGAAAGATAAGACGTAAACCAAGAAAGAACCTTGCCAGTGATCCCAAAGGCCTTCAGCCGGTGTATTAGAATCTCATTGAAGGCTACTGAGATAGCCAATAAAATGAGAACAAAGCTCTGTCTGGCTTTGAATTCACGAAGGAACCTATCAGTTGTGGAAATTAAAAGTATGTCTGTGTTTACGGATTTTCTAAATCTGAATTGGAAGGATGGGAAAGACCACCATTTAATCGTTAAGATTTTTGTAAATTATTGCTTCGGTTACTTTTGCTAAAAAAGGTAACAATGAGATCAGCCTATAATTTGTGAGCCATTTTTTATCTAATAATCAGGTCAATACAGTAAAGTGGGGCCGCGGTTACCCTGCTTCTAACCCGCTTTCTACTCACTTTTCGGCCACGTTAGTCCAACCCGCGATACACTATCCCCTTTAACCCATTCTTAGCGCCTCTTTAGATCACCGGGTAACCCCTTCCGCCCGTGGCATATATATTAGATATAAACGATCGAATTAGCTATTCCCTCCCATACAGTAACGCGCGCCCCGACTATCGCTTTTTTAACCTGCAGTTTTGCCGCGCGTTTAACCTGCTAACTTACCGCCTACCCCTACCCCTGCGTTAGAGGCAGGGGTAAGGGTAGACTGCAAACTTTCCCCCAAAAGGAAACCTAAAAACCTAAAATCCCCTCCTCCCGAAGCGACTCGACATGTACCAACTTACCTTTTGTTGCTTTTTCAGCCCTTTCAGCCTTCTCTGCCGTCCTCTGGAGGGGGCACCCGGCGGCGAAAGCGGCTTCCATTGGTCCCCCGTGCAGGTCCCGGTTCTCCTGGCTCTCAATGACATTTGAAATGACAGGTACCAGCGCACCCAGGATACTGTATAGGCGCTGTATTAAGCGCCTATACAGTAAAATGGGTTGTGCGGGCCTAACGCGTCACAGACGCTTCTTGGACGCGGCTTGCATTTGCAAGCTATTTAAATACAGTATCGAGCGGTAGGTGAGCAGGACTGTGCGTGCGGCAAGCACGGGTGCATCCGGCACTAACGCAGGTCTTCCTACCGCTCCTTACTGTATCGGCCCGAATGTGCATTTTTTAAGAGTAGAAAAACTGAAGCATGTTCACGGCTCTGAGGAAGAGAACTTTCTGAAAAGAAATGATTGATAATTTTTACCAGGGCAGAAGAATTTCCTCCCTAACAATTTTTAATGCTGCGGTTGGACAAGGGTTCATATGACATGATGTATCAATCATTTTAGGAATGACTTGAACCACTTCAGAAATAGATACCAATTGAAATTCCTCCCATTTGGATTCACCATAAATCAGTTCAGAATGTAATGGAATATTCTGAAGCTTAGGTTAAATAGTTTGGATTTTATTCTCAAAAAAAGTAGCAAACCTTTCACATGAAATCAGTGAAGCCTATGAATCAGCCTGATTGTTGGTGTTAGGCCGAAGGAAGTGATCAACCATCCTAAACAGTTCATGAGGATTATTGTATGCTTGCTGAATCTTTTCCTCAAAAAAAGTTTTTTTTTTGTGTCATATGTGGCAGATTTATATTGTTAGGTACTGTTTATAGCGATTCTGATCGATCAAATATTGTTTTATGCCATTTAAATTTCAAACTACATAATAGATGTTTCATATTATGCAAAGAAGCTGTTAGTTCAAGGTCAAAGGTAACCCCTATATTTTAAAACTCTTAAAAAACCCCCAAAACAAACCCCCCTCCCCCCAAAAAAACCAAAACAAAACAGTACAACCTTTGTTTTGGAAATGGTTGATTTACTTTTATGAATGTTTACTTGTGAGCCGCTTAGTACAATGGATAATGTGGCATACAAAAACGCAAAAATCAATAAATAAATATACCAGGAAGAACTTATCCCCAACGCATGGGAACACATTTAATTGGTGTCAGTTCATCTGCAATTTTGAGAAGATTATCATCCCAGTTTACAGCTGTTACAACATTGGAAACATTTGGGGAAAAAGGAATCAATATCTGAATGTCCTTGTTTTTGAATAAATTGTGATTTTTCAGCTTTCTCCTGTCAGATATCATAAAAAAGCAATTCACCGAAATCAGACGATGGTCAGACCAGGGAAATTTTGAAACTTTCACAGTTTGCCTCTCACCAGATGGATACAAAGAGAGAAACTTTTGATGGGCAAAAATGAAGTCTAAATCATGGCTGGCTCTATGCTTTGGTTCACAAATGATCTGGCTCCACCCACAAACTCGCATGACACTAAGAAATTGTTCACCTGGTATTGATCTCTGTACTACATCAACCCGCAAGTTGAAGTCACCTAAAACAATATGTGACTCCAGATTTACATTCAATCTCATCAAACACTCAAAGGAAAAAAGTCTGAAGGCCTGGTACCTGGAGGTCTATAAATCCAGCAAACACCAACAACTGGCGATGACAATGTTAGTACTTCAAAAGGTAGGCAAATGCCCCATCACAAAAGCTTATGGCCAAGTCCTGTTTGACCGCTATCAGAAGGCCTCCACCACAGTTGTGGAAATGATGTTTAAGAAAAAGCCGATAGCCAGGAGGACATAGTTGCTTGGTAGGAACCACTTCTTCGTCGGTATACCAAGTCTCAGTAACGCACAAAAGATCAGGAGACTGAGATCTCAAAAAATCAAAAGACAGGAATCTTCTATTTTTTTTCTTTTTTATCGACAGAGCATTAATGAGGACATTTTCTCAACTACCTCCTTAGCACCATCAAGAATATTTAAAGGGATAACGTGCAAATCAGAGCAGTCACCATACCTCATGTGAAGTCAGAAGTAACCAAGATCACCCTACTGTCCATGGCCAGTAGTTACTGGTATAGGTCTGACATCCAAAGAAATAGACTTCCATGTCACATAAATAATTAGAAGGCAACAAAAATCACTAACAGCACAGAAATGTGTGTGCACATACCCCAGAAAGTGGCACCTTTGGTGCTGGACTCAGTCCTTAAAGCTCACCGGGACTGACTTCACTGTGGGGCATATGTAAGGATACCCACACTGAGCAGAGGGGTTCCCAAAGGTGAGATGGTGAGGGGTTTGGATTTAAGCGCATGCATGGGCTGAATACAAATGTGACTGAATAAATAATAAATGTTGTAAGTTTTCCTGAAGATGTTTCTGTGCACACGGTAGCAAGTGTAATTGTGTGCAGGTAAATTTGCTGGGCTCATTTTTGAATCAGAATTGTGTATTCAACTCTGCTTTGAAATTTGGTGTCTCATGCATTTTTACTGTCTGATTTTGGAAGGCTGTTATAAAATTAGCCTCTACGATGGTAACTTTCAAACTGGCGTGTGGACGCTCATAGGTCAGCCCGTGCGCACAACTTATAGAACAGCCTGGCCGTGCACACATGTGAGCCAAATTTTAAGTAGGCTCACGCATGGGCATGCCAATCCTGCTTCTACCGTCTGTTGGGGATTTTTAAAAGGGGCTCCCTCTGAAGCCATTCCAAATTTTACCCCTTACTGTATAAGGGGTAATAATAGCGCGTCAAAAACGCGCGTCCAAATGGGGGCTAACGGTGCGGTCAGCTGAGCGCACCATTCTGTATTGGCATGAGTGGGAGCTATATAGAGTATCAATAGTCTCTCTCTCTCTGCCCTGTCCCGTCCCCCCCCCAGGTGTTTGGGATCCCTCTGGCCCAAAATCTCCGCCCCTTTTCTGCCACTGTGTTCTTGACATGGGCACAAGTATGTATGTGTGTACTTCCCAGCTTTTTTAAATTTGCACTGCTCGTGCACAGCCAATATACACGTGTATGTGGCTGTTTTTGCGCAAGCAACACATTTAAAATCTACCTGAGGATGCCTTGGACCCAGTAAGGGAAGAAAGCTGTATATAAATTTATTAATGCAAAATACAGTGGCTCGTCAGAGGTTCGTGCGACCACCACATGTTGGAAGTAGAGAGACATGAGGAACTGTAGTGAAGAAGCAAGGAAAAATGTGGCAGTTGCACAGGAAGTAAAGGTGTTCATTTCATCTGCAAGTTTTATGGTTTATAACGTGACCAGAACTTTCTCCATGGATGTAAGTGTCTCCTCATTCAGTGCTCCCAGTAGTTTGTTTTTCGTACATATTATCATTTAACTCAAACACCATGGCACTTGGCCCGTACTTAAAAATGCAGCTCTGTCTGCTCCTGCTGCTTCTTAAACCTGACTGGCTTGAAGATTCCTCCAGGGCTAGGGACACTCAGTCTTATTAGCCAAGAAACACTAATAATGTAATTAGATGAATAATGTTCCTTACTAAATTGTAGTTTGTAGCTGGACAGAATCTCTGCATCATTAGCTGCCTGGTAATACTGGCGCCTTGGCAACTGATGCTCTTAAGAATCTGTAGACTAGAATGGACTCGGAGAAGCAAGTGGATGAAGTATATCTTTTCCGTTTGGCCTTTTCTCTTACTACAACCGGCAGTTGTCATCAGGCATCATCGTAGTTGGCTGCCTTTATTTACGTTTGTTGTCTCACACATCCTTGTCCAATAGGAGAAGATAGGAAAAGTACCGTAGCAAGTCTCTGTACACGAAAGTGCCTCCCAGCTTTGCTCCTTGTATTCACTCTCGAGCTTTCCCAGTAAGATGCCTGAATTTCTTCAAAACAGGTTTGTCACTAAACTAGGAAAAAAATGGAAGGTAGGTCGAATTCATGAAACATTTTATTAAAGAAAATGCAAAACAGCCGAAGTGGCATTTGTCAGATTGTTGGATCTGCATTTGGATTTTTCGGATCTGGAGTTTTCATGTTTCCATTGGATTTCACCGGTTCCTCTGCGTGTGCATATGTTGAAAATTAATGGATTTTCCCCAGTGGATCTGGATGAAATCTGAAATTTCCATCAAACTCAAATCTAGTTGGATCTCGCTTGGTTTGGGTTTGATTGCATATTTTGCCTCCCAGGGCACACAAATGCTACTTCTGCTGCTCTATTGGCCCATGCTTGGCACGGATGCCCTAATGGCCCGTGCTTGGCACGGATGGCTAACCAGAAGTTCATGAGAAGTGCATGTTGGATGATGATAAGGAAATAAAAATTGTAATAATATTAGTAATAATAATGTCAATGACTTCCATTCTAATATCTTTCTTTTTCATAGATTAACATCTTGCTTTAAGCAGATCTCTGCTTGGGCACATTTGACTGTTTTCATTCACTCGGTCACTCGCCCGACCCCCTCCCTCCGCCCCTTTTAATTCTGAGTGGATACATTCCTTGCTGCCCGTTTGTACTACAGACAAAATTCAGTTTTATGTTAAGTAGGCGGGCTGCTGGTCAGCCTGCATGGCGTTATGCCTCAGGCCTCTATGAATTGTTTAATGAGCACCAAAGCGGACAATGACTGCTTTATGGCTGTTCCCCCAATTAGCAGTAATCATTCTTGTTAAACTTTGGTGAGGGCTGTAGTATGTGATGAATGTGAAGTATTCATTCCTTTTAGTTATTTACTTTTTTTTTTTTTTTTTTGCCGTATTCTCACTTTGGCACACTTTAAAAAACTGACCTTAAGTCCCGAACTCTTTTTGCTTGCTCTGTTACAGATTGAGAATGTTGATGTCTGTCTCAGCTTTCTTGCAGCCAGGGGAGTAAATGTCCAAGGTCTTTCTGCAGAAGGTAAGAAACCCTTACACAACCTTGGGGCTTATGTCTTGAAATGGATCTAAAAGTGAAACTCAGACTTAGTGGAACATATAAGGTGTTGTCTTTCTGTAGACTTAAAAAAAATATATATATATATATATATATATATATATATATATGTATAAAATGGGATGCTGTGTGGCAACGTAATCAATTTGTCAACAATTTGAAGTCAAAGACAAGGCGAGAGTAAGACTTGCCACTAGGCAAATCCATCAGATTTTGACTGGCGGTTTTAGGGGAAAATTTGAAAGGGATTCAGGAAGTCTGAAGCTGAGTGGAAAAACTAGGCAGTAGAGATTTTTGAAAACATTTGAAGAGGATCCACAATCCATTTTGAAGTTTTCAAAATTCCAAAGCAAAGGCTGGCCCAGTGGCTCAGGTACAGCATGCAGAAAGCTTGGGTTTGATTCCTTCTGGGGCTGACTGTGAAAGCTTGCACCCCCCCCCCCCCCCCCCCCAGTCATCGCTCGGTGGCGCCACCCACTGGCTGGATTTTGTGCCCATGATTGCAGGGGTTCCAGAAAGAGCCCTGGTGCAAGGCCTCCCGGCCTAGGACCGTCGCTGCCCCGGCTGCACTAAATGGAATGGGGGAGGGTACAGATATATAATAGGGCAAAAAATCCTCAGGTTCTTGTGAATGAAGGATCATGGTGTCATATCCCAGCTTTGCTTCTCACTGAGCTGAAAGCCTAAACGTGCAGGAGGAAAACTGCCAAGCCAAAAATAAAATCCGAAGCCAGATTTCCTCAGAGGTGCAGTGCGCAGTCAGAACCTTTCTGACTTTGGTGAATTGTTTGACAGACCTATTTTGAGGAAGCATGAACGTCTCTAAACAGAGCCATATGCGTGTATACTGAACCCCTTATACATATTCACAGCATGAGCCATCCTGTTAGGCTATGAGAGATGAATCTATAATTATAGGCTATAATGTTCACATTCGCTGTAAGTATTACAGCCATCATGTTACTTCATGAGATAATTGTTGCTGATTATACTGGTTTATATTTAACATGATTAATAGAAGCCCATATTCACCACCTCCTGGGACAGGGGATGTTGCTTGAAAAAAGGTTGTTTAATGGCTGAGCAATATGGACCGGGAAATTTCCCATGTGTAGTCTGCTCCACAATAAGAAATGGTCTTCTTTTTACATTTTTTCGGGCTCAGTATTTTCTGTTCCCTTTGGGTTTTTCAGCTGATTTGAACCAGCTTATTACCCTATTTGTATATCATTTGCCCAACTCAGCCCATCCATTGCCAGGCCTCGGCCAGGTATTTGCCATTGTGCTATGGCTTGGGACTCCCTCCCTCCCAGAGCCTCCCCGGCCCCTGCCAGCCCCAGGAGTAGAAGCCCGGCCCAGGAATTGAATTCCTCACTGCTTGAGCTGCAAGGCAGGCTTTGTAAGAAATATTCTGCTAGGACAAGCAGGAGGGTAGTCCCCACACATGGGTGACATCATTGGATGGAGCCCGGCACAGAAAACGTATGTTTGAAGTAGCCATACTAGCTACAGTCTTCAGAATGTCAATATTTTGCTCATACTTCTGTTTTGTGTGTTTTTGGGTTTTTTTTATTTTAAGAAAGCAAATATCTCATGTAAAATTATTGCAGGGGAGATCGGAAAATGCCATGGTAATGAAAAAAGAATAATGTTGGATCATTGAAACATAGAACTTGACAGCAGAAAAAATCATATAACCCATCTAGTCTGCCCATCTGTCCAATTAATTTAGCTTTAAAATTCATATCACTTCCTTAGAGATCCCCTGTATTTACCCCATGGTTTTTTGAATTATAGATACTGTTTTTGTCTCCACTTACTCCACTGGGAGGCTGTTACATGTATCCACTACCCTTTCTGTAAAAAAAAAAAATATTTCCTAAGATAACTCCTGAATCTACTTACTCCCTTTCACCCTCATCCCATGACACCTCCTCATTCTAAAGCCTCCTTGCCATTGAAAGATGCTTAACTTGTGTGCATGGAAACCTTTGAGATAGGCGAGATATGATAGAGATATTTAACTATCTCGCCTTTCCTCTAGTGTGTATATGCTTAGATTTTTAAGTCTATCCCCATATGCTTTAGAACGAAGACCACTGACCATTTTAGTATCCACCCTCTGGACCGGCTCATATCCTTTTGAAGGAGGGACCTCCAGAATTGTACACAGCGTTCCAAGTGAGGTCTTACCAGGGACTTATACAGGGGCAGTATCACCTCCCTTTTCCTGCTGACCATTCCTCTCCCTATGCAGCGAAGCAGCTTTCTGGCTTTTGTCGTCGCTTTATCAGTTTGTTTGTCCACCTTAAGATCATCAAATACAATCACCCCCAGATCTCACTCTTTCTGCTTAGAAGAATTTCACTTCCAATCCTGTACCTTTCCCTTGGAGTTTTGCATCTCAAATGCATTACTCTGCATTTTTTTAGCATTAGATCTTAGCTGCCAGACTGCAGATCATTCCTCAAGCTTCGCTAGATGCCTCCTCTTGCTTTCCACATTTTCCTAGGAGTCAAGGATCCAAAATGTGAACAGTTCAAGATGAATCCAAAAAACACATCATGCTTCCCTGATTTGGGAAGCTTTGATGTGGTGGAACGAGGGATGTTCTCTTTGGAGCTATTGTTTGGTGTTCAGCAAAAGAAACCTCTAGCAAGTACCAGCAATTAAAAATTGAAAAACAAGGGTGTTATGCTGCTTTGTATCACACAATATGATCTTGATGAATCATGGTAGCCAGAAGTCATTTTATCCTTAATGAACAATGGGTTTTGGTCACACAGCAAGTTGTTTTTGATGGCAAACCTACAATGAAACTTTGTTACAAGTCTTCAGTTCCCATATATTGGCACTTTTATTTGCTCATATTCTGAAATGTGCATGTTATGCCCTTGGTAGGGAAAGAAACTGCTTTGTAGGTTTTTCCAAATAAAGGATATCTGCTGTTAAAATTGGGCTGAAAATCAAGAGAAACTACAGTACATTAGAAAGCGAATATGTAAGATGTGGTAAGGCTTGTGGACTGCACTGAGGCTGTGATTCAAGCTACACTGAAAAGAAACATTTAAAGCATCAGCTCTCAGCTATTGAAGGAAGATGGAAGACTGAATCCATCACTTTGCAAGGTCTGTTGTTGATGAAGTTGCTATATCACTGGTTTGGGGAGCTGTCTTATTCAATTATTATCAAATATATATCAATATATATATATTTTAATGAAACACAGTCAAGAAATAGTACATCCAGTCAGAGTTAAGCATTATAACTTCAGCTCCCATCCTGGAGAAGTCTCCAGACAGAAAACTGAATTTGGTTGAACTAAAAAAAACCCCACACATAACAAAAGTTTGTCCAATGCATGTGCATCAGTGGTGAAGCATCACACTAACTCCTACTCTAAGGAGAATCAGCACTAAAAATAGAAAAAGCATTTTGTGTATTTATAATTCTGTCTTGATTTCCCACTACATATCCAAGAGGTCCCTGAGCGGGTTACAAAGTAAACTTAACAAAATACAGTACCGTCATAAAATCAGTGAAGCCCATATTCAGTCACCGTCCAAAGAAACTTATCTGGCTAACTTTGGAAGTCTAAACTTTAATCTGAGAAATACCCATTTATTTATTTAGCTGGATAATTTCTGAGTTATTTGGCTAAATGCCTTTGAATATGGACCTCAATAAAAGCATTTTACTGCTAAAGTAGGCAGTCCTTGGTGTATCCCCTTGTTACTTTCAGTATAGGAGTAATGACACCTGTTTTGGATTTTTTTGGGGGCATGTTGGTTACTTGTTACGCTATAGGTTGCTAATGTCTCACACATTTATTGTAGCATACAACAGTAAAAAGGGCTTCGTATGGGAATACTTTGTAGCTTCTGTGCTAATGCTTACTTACCTCACTCTTGCCCTCCTTGCTTTTCTTATATCCTGTAGACTTTTAGACGGCCCAAGGCCTGATTTCTTGCAGCTTTACTTTGTTGGATAAAGTTGTCCCTTCCTGACTAGATTCCCCAGTCCTCCTACACTCCTACCTCATTCTTGTTCTTCACAGTCATGGCCTTGCTGATTTTAACCAGAAGCCCTCATTTGCTGCGTTTGCCTTGTCTGTGTGTCTTGACTAGACTGTAAGCTCCATGGAGCAGGGACCATCTCTTATACCAGAGCTTCCCAAACTGTGGGTCGGGACCCCAAATGGGGGTCACAAAACCTCCAGCCGGGGTCACAAATGCCTCAAAGGGCAGTCCTCTCCAGACATCACCAGTAGTGGAAATCATCATGGGATCTTTGAGTTAGCGTGCACTCTCAGGTCCTGCAGTGGTCCCGCCCTCGCTTGAGTTTCCACGTTCACAGGAAGCCATGTGTGAGGAGGGACTGGGGCCACTGCAGGGCCTGTGAGCTTTTACTGACTTTCATTACTAATGCTGCTGCCGGTTGCAGATCAACATCAGGCATTGGACCAGCCATTGGGGAAGAGTGGTAGAGCAGGTAGGTCTGCGCAGGTTGTCGCTTCTTCTCTATCCTCTCTCATCACTGCACCTACCTAAGAGAAAACTGTTGCCCCTGTCATCAGCCTGCCCTCTCTTCCCATTATTTGTCATCCACTTATCGCCTGAGGCCCAAAGGAAAATGTTGCTGCTGATCCTGGTCAAGGGGATGTGTGGATGGGGGCTGTTTGAAGGGAGGGATCAGATACAGGAAGGGTTGGATCAGTGGGAGAGGGATTGGCTGTGGAAGGTGAGAGGGGGATGCAAGAGAGGAGCTATCAACTGAGGGTGTGGGGTATGTGAGAAAAGAGAGAGGAAGGGGATAACAGATGATCAATTGGGGTTACTAAAATGGCTTGGAGGTGAGGGAGGTTCGTTGGGGAGGATGTAAAAAGCTGGAGTGGGTGAGCAAGAGGCTAGGCTGGGAAGGGGAGAGGAACTGGGGGGGGGGGTGTAAGAGGGGATCAGCTGGAGGGGCAGAGCTCGAGAGGCCCTCTGGTGGGGATGGAGGCTGATAGAGGGGATCTGTTGGAGTGCAGGAATGGTGAGTGGAGGGATCGTTGGAGGCGAACTACACCCCCGCTAATTAGGTTTGGTTGTCCTCTAGGGTCGTGTGCTAAAATGGGATCACATTGGCTAAAAGTTTGGGAAGCCCTGTCTTACGCATTTCTGTGCAGCACTGCATATGTCTGGTAGCATTATAGAAATGATTTAACAGTAGCAAGGGAGTGTGCAATAGGTTTTTGAGTAACTCTTGAATACTGCCTATCTGCTGTGCTGTGCTCATAATAGCTTCTTCCCATCTTGCATGCAAATCAAAGCCATCCAAAGTTGATCAATTCTCTCTCCAAAGCAAAACACCTTCCCATACAAGATACCTGCCTTTCCCTTATCTGCAGGAGTCTCATTCCTATCACTTGTGCTTTGTAGTGGGAATTGGCAAGGTCAATCAGTGGACTCAAAGGAAGTACTCTTAGGAGCAGTATTTGATTTATTATTTACAAGGAATGACCATGCACAGTGCTTGAGAGTAAAACGGGATCAGGAGCCTGCTCTTCAGTGCTTGGGGAGGGGGGGATATTTAGAATGGGGGTGTGGCTTGCAGGCCCATGGGTATTTTGTACTCCTAGGTCTGAATGCAGATTGGAAAGGGGAAGCTCCCTGTGGAGTTCAGGGGCTGGCAGTGCTATGGGTGTGTCAGTACAGTGTGTGCAAGTCAGCATGAAAACGGAAACCCTGTGCATTAGGTGGGGGTGTGTGACAAGACATTGTGTTACTTTGCTTTCATGTTTTAGTTTCGTTTCCTATCTTTTTTTGTTTTTAAGTTTTGTACCCTAAAGCAAATTAGTGCCTACAAATTCAAACAGTATGCAATAAATCAAATTAGTATGCACTAACTTGAAATAGTGTGCGCTATTTGAGCTCATGTGCACTGTTTCAAAATAAAAACAAAAAATGAAATTTTGTGGGTTTTTAGTTTCATTTAAAATGGGACATGGAAGGATGTAGACGATGTCTTTGATATTGCCTGCTGTTTCAAACGAAAGAACATCCCTGTTATGCATTGTCTGCAGGCTTTGCCTTGGATAACAGTGCCAGGGTTTTGCCTGCAGGTGATGAGGGGCGTTTGCTTAGCTGGGTAAAACCTTCCTAATGCAGTGCTTTCCATGCACAACCTGATGGAAGCTGTATGTTTTTCTGAGGCAGAAGCACATCAAAAGAATCCCAGGCCCCAGAAAGCTTTGCCGCCACCACAGAATGGGAAAGGCTGTAAGTGGAGCCTTGAGAGTTTAGGCGGATACGCTACATCTAATTTTATAGTACTCTATATAGCATTTCAGGCCTCACTTCAATTTCTTCTGTACTAAAGGGATCAGCTATTCATATATAATGCTCTGTAGGGCAGGTGCTCAACTGAGCTAATTGCACGTCCAAATGGTGGAGGCCTTTGTCATGATTTAAAGTGAACCTGGGCAGTTCAGAGGCCAGACACCAATAGAGCTGAATGATGTTTAGTCTAGCCACATCAGAAAATAATGCAGTGTTTACCCCTCTGCTAGCTGTACCTTATGTACATTTAAAAGCAGATCCTGCACCCTGCAGAGCTGGAATATTTTGGTCGCTCTATCAACATTTTGGATGATGATGCTTGCATTTGAACGCTTTGCTGTTGATTCCCCTTTGTGCTGCCTTTGCCGTTGATCTCTTGCACAAGCGAGGGCTGCTTGTCCAAAACTGAAACTCAGGATTGGTTTTGCTCTCTTGTCTCTTCTCTGCAGAAATCAGGAATGGGAATCTGAAAGCCATTTTAGGCCTGTTTTTCAGTTTGTCTCGCTTCAAGCAGCAGCATCAGCAGCAGCAGCAGTACTACCAGTCGCTGGTGGAGCTCCAGCAGCACGTGACCCATCACCTGGCGGCACCTGCTGAAGCCTGTCAGTCCAAATCCCAAGACATGCAGTCCAGGTAGGCCCCCGCTTTCCTCACGTAGCACCCACACCACACTGTAGGCCTTCCTGCAGAGGTTATCTGCCCCTTCATCTAGCCACACATACCTCAAGCTTTAAAGTGTGTTAGGCACTTGGGTTTCTGGAAGGGAGGTTATTACAGCTTTTGTGTTTTAGCTTGTTCATATTTTTTTTTCTGATTTAAACTTGAGTGAATGTGGAGAAGTTTTGGAGTTTGTTTGTGATAAATGAAGCTTTTTAAGTGCTAGGTAAAACAAATTATGAAATAGAAAGCTGTGTGCCTGGTGAGTCAGGCTAGTCTTATGCTTTCGCCTTCCATCCCAGTCTGCATTGCTCCTGCTTTGGAGTTCCTACGAGTTTCCTGCTAGTTGTGCCACATTCTAGATCATAGTTCTGATCCAGCACCTACTTACGTGGAGGGGTAGTGCAGTGTAGTCTGTAGATCAGAGAGCTGTGAATCTGAAGGCCCCAGTTTGAGTTCTTTTGCCATTATTGTCCTTCAGGTTCTCCAACAAGTTTTGTGTTCTGGGTGACCAAAATGCACGATAGTTCTGAGACAAGATGTATAGAAATATCTCTCAAGAAAGCCAGACTGGGTGAGGATTATTTTCAGGAACCTTCAATGTAGATCATGTCCTCACAAACTCCCAGAGCTCATTCACTTGAATATATTGAAGGCTGTTTGGATCAAGGACTTGGTGACCATGCACAGTACCCTAATGTAACGATAAACATTGTCGGTGGATTAGGATCATGGAAGCTCATGGATTGGTTATTATTTTTGATAATATTGCATTTATATGTGTTTTGAAAAATGTATTTAACTTATATGTTTTCTGTTACGGACATATTTTATTGCGTTTTTTTAAATTATTTTATAAATCGCTTTGGCTGAACCTTGGTTTAAGGCAGTGCCTAAGTATAAGTAACAGATATGAAAATAAAGCTGAGCTAATTGTAGGCATCTGTTAGGCTCCTATATTCAGTTGAATGTAGGTTCCTAAGTTTTCATCTTAAAATTCACTTAAATTTTGAGTCTTAAACCTTAGGATCTTAAGCTTAGACCTGCTATTCATTTACCTAGATTTAGGCTCATAAGTTAGGTGCCTATTGTGGAAAATCCGTGCCAAGCAGCCAACTTTGTTTCTCCACCCTAACTCTGCCACTAATACCAGCTATTTTTCAAGCTCCTAAATTTAGGAGCCTGGCGAAACTAAAAGCTTAAAGTTTGGCACACTGCTCTTGTCAAATTTCAAAAGTTAAGCGCTAAGCTCTTTGAAAATTGACCGTTTGGTGTGTTTGCCTGACAAAGAAACGGCTGGAAATGACTACTCATTGCATCACCTAAGTCATAATCAAAGTATGCGACCAAAAAATTAGAGCTGGCAGGTTTAAAGGGAAACTCTTACTACCTGAACAGGGATCTCTCTTTTTCAGCTTTTATTTTACTTTCCCCCGGAATTTATTATTGTTTATTATAATGAACAAAAATGGGAGAACTTCAGTGGAACTAAGTCATTTTTTCCCTCTGATTTTTCTCCTATTTTTGTTTATGATAAACACTGATAAATTCCAGGGGAAAATAAACTGAAAATGAAGATCTCAACAGCAGAGGTAAGAAATCTAGCAGTTGATCTCCTAATGTGAAACATAATTGTAGTAGTAAATGTAAAAGTGCAGATAGCTTGTGTGGGCTGTGGTGACGATATGCACAGTGCGTCGTATAATATGTGACATGTCATATCCCTCGGAAACGCAGAACAAATTGCTAAGCCAATTTGCCTCAGTTGGTTTAGTTCCTGAAGACACACAAAACCACCTGTGAAGATTTTCCATCAGCGCTCTGCAAATCTTCCAGACTTATATTAAACAGCCGTGCCCTCGTGCTGCTCTTTAGAACAAAAGGATTTCTGTGTAAGCTTTAATAATCAAGAGCACAAAAGGCCCCCCCGTCTTCTCCCCTTGGCTTGGAAATTGCTGTGGGCAAGGTTTGGAGTCTGGAAGCGCTGCTTTGGTGTGCAGCAGGTGAGTGGGGGCAATTGAAAGCCACCTGTGCCTGGCCGTTCTGTTTCGCTTCACTCTGCTTTCCAGAAAAGAATATAATTGGCCCGTTTCCACAGAAAGCAAACAGTCGCTTAGTCATAACTACAGCTATTTCCCTACACTCTGTCACTGCACAAAAAACAATTGCAGCAACTTATAAACATTCAAAGCACATCTTTAGCAATGCAAATTACCCATTCCTTCTGAAATATTCATTTTCTCCATGTCTATAGAAATCTGCTTTTCTACTATAGGCATTTACAGTAAATGTCTAAATGCTATGTACAGTATGTATGTATAAAATTGTAGGGAAGTGCTGCCATTTTAAACATGAAAATATCAACCATAGTGTTTACATTGTTTAACATCTGAAACGGCACAAATAATTTCATTTTGCGTCAATATGTCGTTTTAATGTGTACTAAAGTGTATTAGAGGCATTGTTAGCAAAGCACGTGTTGTAAAAAAATATATATATGTGCATTGTAAAAATTATGATTATTAAAATTGTATTCATATTTTCTTCCTTACAACTCCACTGCATTGCCCTGGGTGCTTCGGGTCTCCTTGGTATTCCAGGACTGAAATTGACCCCTTCAGTGGCACTTTAGTGCTAGCCAGGGTCATTGTTGCAGCAGGGACTGGTCTAGCCTTTCTTTGGCGTGTGAATATCTCTTCTCCACAGCGTAACCAGGCTCTCTTGAGCTCACTTTAGCATTGTATCACACCATGGGGCTGGATCAGTATGTCTAACTTTACCTCCTCCTAAAAATAATGCCAGCACCAGCCAGAAACAGCCTAACTTTACTATTTATATAAATAGTAAAGAGTAAATGATATCCATTTGAGCCCTGTTGGGGCTGGTGCCATTCCATAAATACATGAGAGAGGCTTTCTTTCTATTTATTTGTTGAAAATTACGCAAAGAAATTAAAAATCCACTCAAAATGCTACTGTTTGCACACTATATTTTGATTATCCCTTAAATTTCTTGCTTGGAATGATTTTATGAAATCATAAAGGACTCAATCTTCTCAGACGAGTGGTGAGTGGATTGTTTTATTATTGGAACACTGGACGGTCTGGAAAATTATTTTTGTAGAGCAAAAAATGGAAAAAAAAGACTCACAAATTTCAGTTTGCTGTTTTCAAGTCATTGGTAGAAACTTCCCCAGCAGGAAACTGTATTTGAGCATCAATGAAATGAAATATCTTATTTTTCAGGCCATTGGTGCATTCTGATAATAGTCTAGTCTCGTGAACTAACACGTACAAGTGTGTCCTTTCATGCAACACTGATGTTCTAATGAAAGAACCGATGATCAGATGAGTACGGTTTCACTAATGCACTCTCCGGCAGCACCCTTTAGTACTTTGGACAGCTTGAATGCAAAATATTCAAGTCTGAATCAGATGTGTATTAGCAGAGTTGAAGGTCTGCTCCAAGTGCATTGCGGGACACAAGGCCAAAATGCCAAGTGCTTATGGCCTCCAGAAATTGTGGTGAAATCCTTCCATGCACTTCCCGAATTATACTTACAGAGCTTTCTGGGAACAACTGTCCCCACTTCCACCTTGATTTCCTTTTAAAATAAAACAATAAGTTGAGCCAGCGGATTTAAAATTTCTGTTGAGCTGGAGGCTGTTATGATGTCCTTGAGAATTGTTAAAGCTGTCTTTCTATTGGTCAGTACTGCATGACATTTTGTCAGTATCTGACTCAGTCATAATGCTGCATTTTTTTCAAAATGACTAATAGAGATGGGAATGTTTCTGCTAGCCAATCAACAACCAGATTCCGTAGGCGCTGGCTGACAGAAACCTACTGAATCTTCTTGCTGATGAGGCTCATTGGGAAAGAAATACATTCAGATTATTTTAAAAATGTATTTTGAGAATTTCATTTTTTTGGACCCAATAGCTTCCTTCTGTTTCTTTAGGATTTTTTTCCAATCAGAATCTGCCCCAAATGAGGCTACAGCACCATGAGCTTTCATTCACAGATAGCTGGGTTCCACCCCCGCCCATTTCCTCCTCCTTTGTGCCTCCAGCCATAATAGTCCTCAGCCAAAGGGGAGCCATGCTATAATGTCTTCTGGAATCTGGTAGGTATGTACCCTGAGCTGAGCCAATAGGTGTCACTGTTGCACAATGACTGTGGTTCCCTCCTCCCCAGGACTGTGAATGCTGCCTCTGCAGCCTGTGCTAGCCCAGGAAGGGGGACGAGCAGGCCTTTGGAATTGGCCCAGGTTTTCCCACATGGCATTGCCAATTGGGACTGGCCCATAATTCTGTTGCCTAGTCACGGTGATGTTCTTGATGAGCTTTTAGCTCAGGGCATCGAATGTTCAGCATGGATAGTTATCTGACAGTAAGCCCTTCTGCACCCCTGTTGCAGCTGTTAGTGCTTAAACGCTGCAGGCATGTAGAGTACATTTGAATCTCGGCAATCTAATGGACAGTGTCAGCAGATTTCAGTTGACAATATTGATGTGACTGGAGCTCATGTTTTCAGCTCTGTAGAAATAATGCTTTAGAACTTCCATCCATCTAACATCCAATTCTAGAAAGAATTTTTACAGGGAGATAATTTCTTGGTGTTTTACAGCATTGCCTGGAACATATACAAGGGTTTCCATTTAAAATATGGAATATGCAGTGTGCCTGACAGTTCATGTACAGTACGAGCAGATTTCTTTTCTCAGCTGATATAAATCTGGGTTACCTCATGGAATGCCTTTGAATGCAAGTTTGTGTTCATTTTGCAATACCTGTAAGTCATGACTTGCAGATGCCGCAAGTGGATTCTGAGGGACTCTTTGTGTATAGTTTAAGTTTGAAATTTTTACAATATGCCACATGTTTTGAGTACTCTTTTTGGGTGACACCAAGATTGAAGCAGTGCATAAGCTTGTTTATCAAAATAAGTGGCTTGGATTTTATTTGCAAAACAAACATTTGAAAAAATTACCTTAATATCTATGACCTATGATTATAACTTTGCACGTGATCATATCAGACTATTACTGCTAGAACAATGAGTACAGTTGGCTTCCTTACAAATACATGATGGTCATATGATTTATAAGAGTTGGATAATAACGGTTAAGCAGTGCACCACAAATAGATGTTTATATACATGTTATATCTCAATATCGTATAAGGTGGATTCCTATTGTGGACCTGTGTTAAATTTATAGCAAATTGTGTGGCTGCTTTTGTTTAACAGGAAAGAAATTAGCAAAAATGCTAATATTAACACTTCTTTTATTGTTTTGCTTTTACTATATCTACACATGAGACAGCCACAAAGGATTCAGTTTTCCATATCTTCAGGAGACAGGGACTATAACTTTCAAACAGATTCGGGTGGTGGCTGCGCGTAGTTTTACCGTAGTGTTTTATTACACGTGCGTATGATATAGGCACATTTTATAAAATGTGTCTTGACCTCTCAACAAGCGCACCAACACAGGCTTATGTGCAAATACTTGCAGAGCATTGAAATGTCTATCAATGCACTGAGCACGCATACTTGTCCTACCTGTTCTAAAAACATACGCATGTATATTTTACATGCAAAAGTAAATAGGACTTTTCAGGAGTTCCGTGCCTAAGTTGGCCAATTTTAAAACATGCGTGCATCAACGAAATTACCAGTTTTAACCAATTAATCCACCAGTTCGCCCAACCCTTCTCATGATCATCAAGTTCTCTAGTCCACCCAGACCTCCCATCTGGTCAGTAATACACAATAAACACGTTTAAGATCACTTAGAACAAGTAATTAGCAGTGTAAAAATACGTAAGCTGATAAATGTTTGTGTAACAGACTCTTATTAAATAGCAACTTATGCGCATGACTATTGACCCCCACCCCAGAACGCCCCTAGACTGCCCCTTTGGTACATGTGTATATGTATGCATGAAAGTGCATATATATATATATGCATATGTTCTACTTTTCTAAAGTATGGAATACGCCAGTAGAGGTTATTTACGTGTGTATAGGCTAATTTTTACTCGCGTAAAGTTTTGAAAATTCACCTGAGGATTGGTTTCCTCATTCTGCATCTTCAGCTTAGGGAGGAGATGATAGCAGTGCTGCTTCTAAGACATAATTAGTATCGTTTTAATTTAGGTCTTGAGGAGACAACCCTGCTGACCATGTACAAAAACCTCAAGCTCCAATCTACTAAGTACAGCATTGTAACAGCTATGGCAGCCTTTCTTGTTTCTTTCTGCAAACATGTTCGTCGTTCTTCTCTAGTGAGATTATCTGCCTCTTCTTCCAGACTATATGTAAATCTTCAGAAACGGAGAGAACTGAGGGACAGCCATCCTCAAGGAAATGCAAAAGCTCGCAGATTAGCTGTAATCCAAGTTTTACTCTATGGTGCAGATCCAAGGCCCCTTTAACTTAAAGCAAAGGACACCATGCCCTGCAGAGAATGCTTTGATGCTTTCCACCCTACAGTCCAGGAGGGGTTTTATTGAGATATCATAGACAAAGTGTCTTGAGGAAGGTTTGCCATGGGAGTTGTGATGCCAAAGGAGTCAGGAGGAAGTGTGGGGATTCCTCAGCACCCCATATCCCACTCCCCACAGCAGGACTTTTTAATTGGAAGCAGCCCCCAAGCCGCAGGACCTGCACCAGTAGAGATGGCCTGAAACCCAGCTGACCAGTCTTGCCAGTGCTGTGACATGTCAGTCCATGGGAACTGCAAGTCAGTGCCATCTGACCTTGGTGTCCCTAAAGTATTCCTGTATATACTCCCCTTGGACAGAGGGGGCAATCCCTGTGTTTTGGCCTTGTGAGCAAAACCAGCACACTTCTGGATGTCACCACGTGGGCCACACAGATGGAATCTCTTCTGCCCTCAATAAAATGTTATGCGCTATGGTTTGGGAAGCTCACTTCAAAACTTTCCCTGAATAGTGAAAAGAGGAGCAGGAGGCATAGAAGCTGACTCTGTTCAGAACAGATAGGACTTTCTGATTGCATGTAAACTGTATTTAATGACAAATGTAACTAGCCAGAGTTTTCCACCTTAAAATAAATGCAAGCCACTGGCAACCCCTAGGCTGGTGTGTAGGGTATTTCCTTTGTAGGTACTCTGGGTTCCCTACTGCCTTGGATCTAATTCAGTATGCCCATGACTCCCACCCTAGGACAGAGGGTGGCTACAATATAGAGTGGAGGAGTAGCCTAGTGGTTAGAGCGGTGGGCTGCACACCAGGGAAATGAGGGTTCAAATCCCACTGCTGTTCCTTGTGACCTTGGGCAAATCACTTTACCTTCCTCTGCCTCAGGTTCAAGCTTAAGGCCTGATTCACTTAAGGCATTTCTCCCATTCTGGGCCTCGATGACACTTAGATGTTGAGTCCACTGGGGGACAGGGAAATTCCTAAAGCACATGAATGTAATATGCCTGAAAAAGCAGAATATAAAAAAAAAAAAAAAAAAGTTACATGAACAGATTTATGTGCTTACACATGGAGACCTGTGTTCTTTCCTTATTCTGCTGAGAAGGGACGAGCCACCATGGTTACATTATTCTCCCGCTTCCTTTGAAAATCAAGTACTGTGCTTTGTTGTGCAGAGCACAAAAACACTGGATGCCCTTTTAAAATAAAGGATTAATGAATTCCATCTGGACCTTAAAATGCCACACATGGTTTCTGTGTGCGCTGAAATACAGGCTTCCAATCTTCTGGAATTTTGCTGACAGTTCACTCTAACCAATATCTGCATAAACCCATACGAGAGGCAGCTCTGTGCTTCCTTCCGCCCTCTCGTGCTGTCTTTTTGTGTCTGGGCGGCTCTCAGTTCTTGCCCAGCAAGTTTACAATGCACAACCACAATAAAGAGATTCCTGCACAGAATAAGGTGTGTATAGTGTAAACTGTTGTTGCTTTATCTGTGGTGTCAACTTTGCACAAAAAAAACCCCCTAAAAACACCAGAATCCGTTTTGTTATCCAGTGGGGAGGACTCTGTACCGATCGGCCTTAGGAAGGGCACATTTTCAGGTGTGCATATTTTACATACAAGGGTACATACTGTGGACAAGGATTCCAACCACTGCTAAGAAATGAATTATGGCAATAACAACAGTGTAGGTGTAAAAATGCAGAGGATTGAACCAGTTAATAAATAAATAGCAAATTAAATGAAAACTATTTATTACAAATAAAATAATTAAAATCCAGGTGAAGAATAACAGTTGGGACATGTCACATTTAGTGGAGTTAAGAATGCTGATAACGTGTGATGAATCTCTCACATAGGAGGGAACATTCACAACAAAATGTCACTGAAAGAACCTTTAAAATAGACCCAATTGACCAGGAGGATCAGTCAGAAACTTGAGTATTTTTTGATAAAATATAAATGATGGGGTTCACTGGACATCTAACTGCCAGAAAATTTCTCTGCACTCTTCTCAAAAAAAACCTCATCTCTCTCCTCAATTTTTAATGGTTAAAGTAGGGACCTCTTCCTTCTCACTCCTACTACGCCAGTCTGGAACAATTGAGTTATGTTCCCTTTCCAGCAGGAGGAGGCAGAGTGCATGACTTTTTCTCTGACATCTTCATTACTTCTGTATAGTGCAGTGACAGGGTGGTGCAGCAGGTTTTTAATTTACATTTACCCTATTCTTTAAAGATGAATTAAACAAATTAAAAATAGCAGTAAATACTGTATTTTCTCAGCTGTCTGTGGATCAGATCCCTGAAACATTTCAGAGTAGCGAGCCCTTAATTTATTGCTCACACACCCTGACGAGGGGGCCAATGCAGTAAAGTGCACCCAGCCTAGCGCATGGGTTTATGCATGGTTGAGCGCGTGTTTTGGGCATGCTATATGCATCCGATGCAGTAAGGAGATTAGCAAGCCCAAAACACGTGCCCTAACAAATGCATAGCCGATAGCCCCCATCACATGCAAATTCCATGTAGATGAGGCTATTAGTTATTATCCCCCCCCTCCCCCCCACTCCCCCTGATGCAGGAAAGCACTGGGTGCCCAGTGCACACTTTTTAATGCAGCAAATTTAACTCCAGCCCCAGAGGTGGAGTAAAGTCAATTAGTGACTCAAGGGCTCATGAGAAATTAAAAAATACAGTCCTCTGGGTTATGATGAGTATGTCGTCCTACTTAGTAAATAATGTGACACAATGATACTGCTTGTGGTAGAGAAAAAATAAATTTCTCCTAGGACAAGCAGGATGGTAGTCCTCACAGATGGGTGACATCATCAGATGGACCACGGCACGGAAAACTTTAGTCAAAGTTTCTAGATGCTTTGACTGGCACACTAAGCATGCCCAGCATGCTGCGATCCGCACATCCACACGAGGTCCTCCTTCAGCCTTTTTTTCTGAGGTGTAGTTGCCTCGCTGTTTTGGAGCTCAGCTTCACAAGAGCCTTTTTTTCTTGTTTATTGTCAGTTTTCTCCATCCAAACATTAGGACCCCCTTCTACAGATGGTGTCCTTTCCTCGATGCAGTAGGTTAACTTTTCTCCCTTCTCTGCAGTCCTGGTGCATCGCTTTTCGGTGGCCCCCGGTAATTGACCGCTCGCCGGTTGTTTCTTCTTTTTCATGGCATCATCCGTTTTCGCCGGTGCCCTCAGTGCCTGTGGACCATGTCCCATCACGGTTCTGCATGAGGTTTGTATCCTCTGGGGGCATCACATGACATCCGAGGGTGTCAGGTGTGCAATCAGATGACCCCCAAGGGCCGTTGTGTGCGACTCGATAAAATGGAGAAACATTTTGGTCCCAAAACGTCTGCTCCATCCACACCTGCGTCAGAGTCATTGACACCTCGGGGTCGAGGGGAACCACTCGATATACTTTCTCACACCTCCGGTGGCATCGGCCAGGGACCGAGGAGATGGTGACTGCTCTTCTATGGTTTCACCACTTTCAAGGACATCGGGATCCTCTGCCTCCTCAGTGCCAGGGATAGACCAGACTGAGCATCATGAGAGATCCCAGAAACACCGACTGCAGTCGCTGTCAATGCACAGCACAGGTTCCAGTGCGGCACTAGTGGCGGCCGTGCCACCACCAAAGCAACCCCATGGTGAGGAGGCCCCTTCCTCCGACAGGCCCGGGAGTCCCAGGCGTTCTACTAGTGCCGGGCACTATACCTCCTTGGAGCTCCATAGGTGCCTTCAGTGCCCTCGGTGCCAAGGTCCTCATCCACGTGGGCCCCACAGGATCCTCAGCGAGGCGGAGGATCCGTATGATCCATGGGGAGATGATTCTTCTGAATCTTCCTCTCTCTCAGAACCTTCACCTCCAGAGGAAAGGTATCGGTCTCTCCTGGAGGACCTCTCCTTCACGGGCATGGTATGGGCCATGCCCAAGGCCATCTCCTTCCAGTTCCTCATGGAGGAGGATGCACGGCATAAACTGTTGGAGGTCTTCCAATTTGTTGATGCCCCAAAGGAGATAGTGGCTGTTCCTATCCATGACATTTTTAAGGACCTTCTTTTTCGTATGTGGGGAATACCCAATAACCATTTCCCCAGTAAATAAGAAGGTGGATGCCACCTACTTGGTGCAGCAGGCCTTTGGTTTCAAAAGACACCATCTTCCTCACCAGTCTGTGGTAGTGGAGTCTGCTCTCAAAAATGCCAAATGCTCCCACACCCATGTCTCGGCCCCTCTGGGGCGAGAACTTAGAGAGCTAGATGCCTTGTGTAGGAAGGTCTTTCAGAGTGCCATGCTTATCGCTTAGATAGCCTCCTATCAGTTGTACATGACCCAATACAACCAGAATCTGTGGAAACATTTTCAGGAACTTGCGGAGTGCCTGCCACAGCAGCAACAGGAGTCATTTTCCACTATCTCAATAGGGTCTTGAAGCCGGAAAACACAAAGTGAGATCTACCCACAATGTCTTCGAGACAGCAGCCAGGGTGGCTGCTGAGGGCATCGGTGCCGTAGGATGGCCTGGCTCCATGCTTCTGACCTACAGACAGAGGTCAGGAGAAGTTGGCTGACCTCCTCTGTACAGGAGAGAATCTTTTTGGGGACAAGGTCAGGGATGCGGTAGCCCAATTGAAGGATCACCATGAAACCCTTTAGCAGCTATCTGCCAGTGCTTTGGACCCACCGTCCTCTGCAAGAAGCATTCCCAACCAAGTTCTAGGAAGTCTTTCTATAGGCAACAGAAGTATTATCCTCCCACCTCCCAGACTTGCATGTCCCATACTTCTTCCAGGAGCTGCTCCCATCAACAGAGAACTCCTAGACTCCAGCCGGCCCCCCAATAGGCCTCAACTACAGGGTTTTGACGGGAGGCGAGGGAGCATGAGTCAGCACGTCGTACTCCTGGTATCCGATCCTCCAGTGGTAGGCAGACTTCTTTGCTTTGCCAATCGCTGGTCAATCATCACCTTGGACCGATGGGTCCTCACCATAGTTTGTCAGGGGTATCGACTAAATTTCAGAGAAATCCCGGAGGACTCTCCCCCATGTCCATAGTGGAGTTCGTCTGCCCAGCAGGACATACTTCTCACAGAGCTCTCCACCCTCCTAACAATGAAAGCGCTAGAACCCATTCCCTGTCAACAGCAGGGTCGAGGATACTATTCGAGGTATTTCCTGATCCCCAAAAGAACTGGAGACTTGCGCCCCATTCTCGATCTCAGGGCATTGAACAAATTCCTCCAAAGAGAGAAGTTCAAAATGGTTTCTCTGCGTACTCTGATCTGCCTACTCAAGAAGGGGAACTGGCTCTGCTCCCTCGACCTCAAGGATGCCTACGCCCACATTGCCATCTTCTCCAGACACAGGAAGTATCTTTGCAGGCTGTAGGTCAGAAGCACGGAGCCAGGCTCACTACCAGAGTGCTGCCATTCGATTTGGCTTCAGCCCCTTGCGTCTTCACCAAGTGCCTGGCAGTGGTGGCAGCACATCTGATGCCGTATGGTGCACATCTTTCCTTATCTAGATGACTGGCTGGTCAAAAGCGATTCCCAAGTGGGAGTGCTGAACGCTTTGGCCCTGATGATGTGGGCGCTGCAATCTCTGGGTTTTGTTATCAACTACCTGAAGTCCCACCTCTGTCTGTCCCCCTAGCTGGACTTTATAGGAGCCAGGCTGGACACAGCTCAGGCAAAAGCATTCTTGCCCCGCAACCAGGCCCTATCCTCGCTGGCAACCTTGGTGCGTAAGTGCCTGTCTACTGCTTCACTTGTTGGGCCACATAGCAGCCTCGGTTCATGTTATCCTATTAGCTTGCATCTGCATGCGCAGAGCACAATGGTCATACTGGTCGCAATGGCAGCACGCATTCCAGGACCATGAAGCCTGTGTCTTTATCACGTAATCTCCGAAAGTCTCTTTCCTGGTGGGAGAATCTCTCCAATCTAGAGCGGGATATCCCCTTCCAGACTGCCCCGCCTCAAATAGTACTTACTACTGATGCCTCTCCCCAGGGCTGGGGGGCCATGTGGACAACCTCCATACGCAGGGTCAATGGACCGCTCAGGAAGTTCTATGCCAGATAAACTTTTTGGAGCTTCGGGCGATTCGTTACGGTCTTTGGGCATTCTGAGACCGCTTGTCCCACAAAGTAGTCCTGATTCGAATGAACATTCAGGTCACAATGTTTTTCAATAATAAGCAAGAAGACACGGGGTCGTTCCCCCCTCTGTCAAGAGGCTGTGCAGCTCTGGTCCTGGGCTCTGTCGCAGAGGACGTCTCTGCGAGCTATGTACCTTCCCGGGACGCTTGAACATGCTGGCAGACCGTCTAAGCTGCTCTTTTCAACCGCATGAATGGTCACTGAACCTGAAAGTGGCAGCCCGGATTTTCCATCTGTGGGGAACTCTGGATGTGGATTTTGCCTTCCCATTCATCTGCAATTGAGCAACCTTTGCTTCCATTTCAGAATGAACGGTCGTCCGATGCCTTCACCCTTCATTGAGGCACGGGTCTCCTGTACATGTACCCCCCTTTTCTGCTTCTCATGAAAACTCTTCTGAAGCTCCAGCAGGATCGGGGGACCATGATCCTGGTGGCGCCCTATTGGCCCAGGCAGGTCTGGTTCCCTCTCCTTCAGGACCGTCAATCAGGGATTCCTTCAGCCTGGGGATTGTGCCCAATCTGATAACACAGAATCAGGACACTTTGCGCCATCCAAACCTGCAGGCATTGGCCATGAAGGCCTGGATGTTGAGCGCCTAGTCCTTCAGCCCCTGGATCTCTCAGAAAACGTTTCCCAGGTTCTGGTGGCTTCCAGAAAGCCTTCCACTAGGGAGTCTTACAGGTTGAAATGGAAGAGGTTCTTGGTATTGTGTGAGGGGCATGGATTAGATCCATTTACATGCCCATTTCCCAGGTTCTTCGATTACCTGTGGCACCTTTCCAAGGCCGGGCTTAAAACCACCTCGGAGTCCATCCGAGCGCGATTAGTGCTTACCATCGGGGTGTCGCCGGTGCGCCCACCTCGTTTCAGCCTATAGCAGGTCGCTTTATGCGGGGCCTGCTTCAGCTAAAGCCCCCTCTGTGGCCCCCCTGTTGTGTCCTGGGATCTCAACATTTTGTTGGCGTGGCTCATGTGTCCTCTTTTTGAGTCTATGCACACCTGTGAGCTGAAATTGTATTTTTGGTAACTATTATTTTGGTAATTATTAATGCTACATATATATATTATATCTTGTAAACCTTTCCCTTTCCGTAGATCCCCGGAGGCCCCTGCCCTGTTCTATGTAACTTTTCTTCGTTTACTGATAACAATGTTTGATGTAAGACGGCATGATGTACCTATGAATGTCGGCATATAAAATCCTTAAATAAATTCCTCACCTGGAAGATCCTATTCCTGATGGTGGTTACTTCAGCTCATAGAGTAAGTGAGCTTCAGGCCTTGGTTACTTACCCAGCCTGCACGAAATTCTTTCATGATCATGTGGTCCTGTGTATGCATCCCAAGTTCCTGCCTACGGTCGTGACTGATTTTCACATTAATCAGTCCAGTGTGTTGCCCACCTCTTTTCCGAAGTCCCATTCCCATCAAGGGGAATGGGCTTTGCATACGTTGGATTGCAAGAGAGCTCCGGCCTTCTACTTAGAATGCTTATCAGGCCATACACAGTCTACCCAGCTATTCATATCTTTCGATAAGAACAGAATGAGGGTCACAGTGGATAAACAGACCTTATCCAACCGGCTAGCAGATTGCATCTCATTCTGCTGTGTGCAATCGGGCCTTCAGCTAGAAGGCTGAGTTAAAGCTCACTCTGTAAGGGCTATGGTGGCATCGGTGGCCCACTGATGAGCGGTCCCTGTCACTGAAATCTGCAGGGCTGCGACATGGAGCTCCCTACGCATGGTCGCCGCCCATTACTGCTTGGACAAGGATGGTCGACAAGATGGTAAATTTGGCCAATCTGTCCCACGCAATCTCTTCAAGACCTAAACCCAACTCTTCCTATGGCCTCCTAGTTGAGACCAGGATGTCTCCCTACCATCCAACAGTACCTCAGTTGTTTTTGTGCCCATTGGCACCTTGTTGGTCTTGGTTGTTGCCGGGAACAGCCTGGAGCTTGGTATTCACCCATCTGTGAGGACTACCATCCTGCTTGTCTTAGGAGAAAGCACAGTTTCTTACCTGTAACAGGTGGTCTCCTAGGACAGCAGGATGGTAATCCTCAGGAAACCCGCCTGCCACCCTGTAGAGTTGGTTTTCTCCTTCGTTTTCTTATTTTATTTTTTTCGCTTGTATTTTGCTATGTTACGAGACTGAGGGGGACCTTGCGAGGACGCACAGATAGCGGCATGCTCAGTGTACCAGTCAAAGCTTCTAGAAACTTTGACAAAAGTTTTCAGTGCTGGGCTCCATCTGATGATCTCACCCATCTGTGAGAGCTAATATCCTGCTGTCCTAGGAGAACATCTGTTACAGGTAAGGGGAAAAAAAAAAGCTATTTTCTTATGGTCATGCGATTTAGATGCACATAGCAAAGGGTGCTTAATATGTCATTTCAACAACCTCAGCAAAATAGAAAATTCGGCCTGAATAAGCGGGATAAAAACGCACGCTCATATTGAGCACCCCTTGAAATTGTGGGTACCCAATGCAATTGAATTCTATGAATGCATGATTATCCCCTAGTGCACCCTTTTTTTAAGCTGCCTTTCATTTAAATACTGCATCGGGCACCCAGGGGATATGGCTGCATGCACATGAGGAAAACAGGCGTGCAATGCGAGTGCCCTTTTTCAGAGCGTGCGTCTTATTGCATTGGCCCCAAGGAGTTTTGGTAGAACCTAAAAGGAACTGTGAGCTATTAATTAAGATGGAGGATCTTCTGAGAATTGCTGCCACTCCTTTTAACTCTCCCTTCCCTTGTTTTCTCTCTAAGCACAAAAAAGATAGTTTTTGAAGGATGCAGGTATTCAGAAGGGAAGAATCAAAATATGCTGGCCAGTGCTGCCTGATTTTCCCTAAGAAAGGAGCTGTTTCAAATGTCTTCCAATTTAAACTTAAGAAAGCCTAAGGTCAGAGCGAAGCAGTTGCTGGGTCACATGCGGGCACAGACAATCCATAGCTGCACACAACACTCTGCGTGCCGCCATGATGAAATTGGTACAGAAGACTCCTCAAAATCAGAACAGAGGCACAAACAAAATCAGAACAGAACAGAGGCACAAACAAAATCAGAACAGAGGCACAAACTCTGATGATGAATCGGAGACAGTCGTTGAATCTGGATTGGCAGCCATTTTAAAAACAGCTTGAGCCATTCACAGCACTGCACAGCAGCAGACACTTGATCCATTGATTTTAGTGTCAGTAAATGAGCCTGCTGTGGAAGTAGTAAAAGCTTTCCTTGCACACTGGAAATTACACTGAAGTTTTTCAGATTTCTTCACCAAGCATTTTGTATGTTTCAGAAACCTCAGGATGGACTAGAATCTGTAATTTTAAAAGCACAAAAATCACTCACTATTTCAGGCCTGCTCCCCCCCCTCCCCCCCTCCCCCCCCCCCCCCCCCCCCCCCAAAAAAAAGACTTAAAATTACTCCAGAACCTGGTGGTACAGTTCTTTCACAATCCAACAAGCCACCATATATAAACATAGAAGATAATATGGAGGGAGTAGTTGTCGATCACTAGAAAAAGGGGAAAATTACCTGTAATTCAGAAGAAGAGGATTCAGTAATCTGAATCTTTCATAAAGATAAGACTCCTGCATTAATTTCATAGATAAATTCATTGCTAAGAATATCAAAAAATTAAATGGACTGGGATCCAGTTATTAAAAGGAGTTTGCAAATAATCAACAGCTTTTTCTCATTCACTCTGAAACAGAAAACATGGTATTAGGACAATGGGAATCACCAAAATCTGATCATAGATGAGTAAATACCTTTTCCAAGCTTTGTCCGCTGTCAAACGATGACCTAGAACAGAAGTTCCCAAACCTGTCCTGGAGGACCCCCAAACTGTCAGGTTTTCAGGATATCCACAATGAATATGCATAAGATAAAAATTTACATGCTTTGAAGGTAGTGCATGCACATTTATCTCATGCATATTCATTGTGGATATCCTGAAAACCTGACTGGTTGGGGGTCTGACAAGGTTGGGAACCACTGCTAGAATATTTATTTCAAATGTGAATTGATGCAGTGGTCTCAGCTATAACCATTTTATGTATTTTAAGTTTGTTGTTTTTTTGTGTGGGTTGTTTTTATGCTGTTTAATTCATTTCTTATGTAATTATATATGTTTTATTATGTATATTGCCTAATATTTTCTCTTAGGTGATTAATAAATTTGTAATAAAGATAACCAGAAATGCAACAATTTCCATAGAGGGAGGAGCAGCATCAAGAACCATCAGGATAGGAAAATAGAAATAATATTAAAACATTTTTTTCATCCACAGCAATTTGTACAGATTATCTTGCAAGAGCTCTTATGTGCTGGGAGCAACAACTGTCAAAAGGGGATGAGGCAGCACAGCTGGAATCAACAGTAGCATATCTATCAGATGGATTATATGATCTCATATGGATTTCATCAAGACCAATGTCGTCATCAGTAGGTGCAAGAAGACTTCTATGGCTATGACAATGGGTGGCCGATTCATGGTCCAAAGCATGCCTATGTAAAATTCTCTTTAAAGGAAAGTTATTATTTGGAGAGGAACTTGAAAAATTGGTCCAAAACCTGGGGGAACCAAAACCATAGAAACTACAAGAAGACGAAGCTCAAACATTTTATCAGTCTAACAGAGATATTGGCCTGGAAAACAATTCTCATCCCAACCGCACAGATCTAGGGGAAGGATGCAGTCCTTTAGAAGAGCAAGAAGAACATGGCCAGAAACAACTATATTA
Source organism: Rhinatrema bivittatum (assembly GCF_901001135.1). NCBI lineage: Eukaryota > Metazoa > Chordata > Amphibia > Gymnophiona > Rhinatrematidae > Rhinatrema > Rhinatrema bivittatum. Next base: position 460,683,415 of record NC_042618.1, on the reverse strand, counting down.
TCTGGAACAACTCATTCCACTCATGCGAGTCCACTTGAATGCTACAGTCACTAGACGGATGCGTTTAGCTATTTTACTAGGAGTGGTTTTGGATATCATTCAAAATGATTAAACACTAGAGCTAACTACACCGGAACCCAAGACCTTTATTATTTCACCATTTTTTTCATTTTCATTTAATAAAATTTATTAATCGCTTAACACAAAAGGCCTAAGCGATATACATAAATACATACATAAAATTATGTTTATCTCCAACAAAAAAAAGCAGCATTAGAAACTATACTAAACAAACTTCTACTTCTGAAAGCAATATGTCCAATTCCCTGACAGGAACAAGAGCAAGGATATTACTCATCTAATTTGTGATTTAAAAAAAACCAGTTTATTCAGACCAATTCTGGATTTAAAAGGAGTGAACGAATGTATACATGTCCCATATTTTCATATGGAGACTCTATGGTCAACCATGATGTCAGTACGTCAGGATAAGTTTCTTTATTTTCTAGACCTATCAAAGGCATATTTCATATTCCAGTCAGAAAACACCATTAGAAATATCTTTGGTTCTGCATAATAGGTGAAAATTATCAATTCTGAGCATTTCCCTTTGGGATAACTACTGCTCCAAGAGCATTCTCTAAATTAATAGTTGTTGTAGCAGCTTTTCTGAAAAAAGGGATCATGGTTCATCTATATTTAGAAGATTGGTTGATCAGAGCTGAAGCATTTCAAGAAGGAAGCAGAGTTATCAGCAAGGTAATACAATTCTTGGAAAGTTTACAGTGGATAATCAATTTTACAAAAAACAATCTTCATCCAACTCAGTCTCTAGAATATTTGGGAACATAATTCAGTACCAAGGAGGCTGCATATTTCTAACATCGAAGCATGTGATCAAAGTTATTGAACAAATTAAAAAAATTCTCATCACTAAAGACACTAAAAGCTTAAGATTATCTTCAAATATTAGGACCAATGATAGCAACAATCAACCTAGTTCCATGGTCCAGCGCTCACATGAGACCTCTACAAAGTTCCTTCCTATCTCATTGGCCACCACAAATACAAAGTTATGAGCAGCGTCTCCCCTTTCCTGATTCAGTAAAACATATAAGACATACGCAACATAAAATACATACCAGTAATTTCTTAAAAACCTGCCTAAAAACCTGCTTTAAGCTTCTTTCTAAAAATCATGTACTTCTCCTTATCCCTCAAACTGGTTGTTGCTTCCACACAATAAGTCCTACATAGAAAATACTCTATTTCTGGTTTTTTGTGTGTTCACATTTTTTAAACTAGGAACTCTTAGTAAGTTTTGATCAGCTGATTGTAGCGGCTGGACAACAGATTATTTCTTGATCAACTCTGCCAGTGGATACTCCTCCATATTTAATGCTTTAAACAGTAGAGTAATAACTTTAAAATGAGCTCTGACCATAACCAATGCAGGTCTCACAATACAGGGGATATATGCTCATGATATTTCACCCCAATCTTCATCATGGTCATAGGCTGAGACTGTACAATGGATATTTATAAAGCAGCCCCATGGTCGACTTTCCATAATAATTAGGCTTTGATATTTCCGAATCATTGTGGACTGGTGTAGTAGGATGAGAAGGAAGGAGAAAAGTAAACTTTTAGAGTTAAATAATAAGAAGTTATTGATTTGATGCATTATTCATTAATAAAATCTGCCTTATTTAAAATCACAATGGCCTCACCTCTGTCTGCTAGCTTTATAATCATACCTTTCTTTTCTCTCAATGTTCTAAATACTTCATTCTTATCTTTAGTTAAATTGTAGAAGATCCTGTTGTTCTTCTGTTATAGTTTTTCAGGAGCTTTTAAAACAAGGTGTTGAAAGGTGTGGATTAAAGGGTCAGTTGAGCCTGGAGGGACCCAGATGGAATTTTTTTCTTTTTTTTTTTTTTTTTTACCAGATATCTGAATATCTAGCCATGTCTTTTGAAAAAAAAATTCTGAAGCTGTAGTTTTCAAACAAATTTAAATAATTCAACTCTGAAAGCCATTGTATTTTGCAATGGAGGACATATGATAATCCCTTTCATAGGAGATTCATTTCCAATATTGAAAGTGATGTGTTGGAGAAATAGATTACTGGTGGAACTGCTTGGGTTGCCTGTATGTAGTCTTCTCCATATAGGTCTCTCCTAGATCTGTGCTCTTGGTCCAGAACTGGTCCGATTAAAAAATTATTAGAGATTGATTGTCGTGATATTTATTGGGGGGGGGGGGGGGGGGGAAGTGCGAGGAGGACAGTTTGGATGGATGTAAGCGAGGCTAGAGGGGTGTTGTCAGAGCTATATCTTACAGATCTTTGATTCCTTTCCTCCTCTACCTTTTCCGTTATTTGGTCCCTAATCTCTCCAGTACATCAGTTTGGCACAGGTCAGCTGCTGAATATATCCAGCAATCTTAAAGTTAGTTGGATGAGTTTAATTGAATATCCTTAGGACAGCTCTTTGGCAGACCTAACCTTATCTAGCTATGTTATTTATTTATTTATTTAACATTTTTTATATACCGAAATTCTAGCAACAATGTTGCTAATCATTTCGGTTTACATATAACATTGGAGTGACTTAAAATGCGAGTCTTACATGGAACAGGAAAATGAACTTGGAGACAATTGAATAAATACTAATAACAAATAACATTAAAACAAAAACAGTAGTAATAGACATGTTATATACAGGCGATTAAAATGAATCAGTTATGAATAAGATATCTGCAAAATAGACAAGAGGGATTGGAAAATTAATTCTTTAGTTGTTGAGCTAAGAGGTATTATATGGCATAGACCTGGAGGAGGGATTTGTGGATAGTACTCAATCGTAGGCTTGAGAGAAAAGCCAAGTTTTAAGTCTTTTTTTAAAAGTGAGGGGGCATTGTTCAAGCCTAAGATCCGAAGGTAGAGAGTTCCAGTGGATCGGACCTGCAGTGGAGAAGGCTCTTTTGTTTGACGAAATTTTAAGTGGAGGGATTTTCAGAGAGCCTTTTTGCGCAGTTCTCAGTGGACGGGAGGAAGTATGTAGCTGGAATGGGATCCTTAGGTCTAGGTATGAGGCTTTGTAAATGGATTTATGAATGGATGAAAGGGTTTTGTAGGTGATTCTGTGTTTTATAGGGAGCCAATGGAGATTTTTTAATATTGGAGTTATGTGGTCCCTTTTTTTTGCTTTAGTTAAGATCCTGGCAGTGGCATTTTGGAGCATTTGTAGCGGTTTCAAGGAGATATCAGGGAGTCCAAGTAAAAGGGAGTTGCAGTCATCAATTTTAGAAAATATGATTGCTTGCAGAACTGATCTGAAATCCTGGGGGTGCAATAAAGGTCTGAGTCTTTTTAGAACCTGGAGTTTGAAGAAGCATTCTTTCACTGTGTTACTGATAAAACTTTTGAAATTCAGTAGGTTATCCATGGTGACTCCTAGGTTTCTGACCTGGGTAGAAAGAGGAGGAGGTGCCGAAGAATGAGTGTTGGAGAGTTGGTAGTTGCCTTCTTGGGTGATTAGGAGGTATTCCGTTTTGTTGGTATTCAGAACTAGACAGAGATCAGCAAGGAGACTGGATATGGAGAGGAAGCATGAATTCCAAAAGTGAAGTGTTTCTTGCAAGGATTTGGTGATAGGAATAAGTATTTGGACATCGTCCGCATAAAGGTAGTGGGTTAGATTAAGCTTAGAAAGTAGGTTACAGAGTGGGAGCAGGTAAATGTTGAATAAGGTCGGGGATAAAGAGGATCCTTGAGGGACGCCCAGGTTAGAACTGATCGGTTGAGATTCATAGTTGTTTATCTTAACTTTATAGAACCTGTCTTGTAGGAAGGATTTAAACCAGTTGAGTGCTGTGTTTTTGATACCAATCTCTGTTAGACGGTCTAAGAGGATCTTGTGGTTGACTGTGTCAAACGCCGCTGAGAGGTCAAGGAGGATCAATAGGCAAGGGTGTTTTTTCTCTTGGTTTAAGAGAATATTGTCGGTTAGAGAAATGAGAAGGGATTCAGTGCTTCGGGATTTGCGGAATCCAAATTGTGTTGTGGCGAGAATGTTGTTATTGTCCAGGAATTCGCAGAGTTGATGGTTGACTAATGTTAGCAGGATAACACTGAACATTTGTGTTTACCTGGCTAACTTAGATTTATGAGCTGCAATATTTTATCACGGGAGGGACGAATGTTGTGGTGATGCTTCCCCACAATATTTAGCCCCCTTTCTGACAAATTGTCATGGTGGGTTCTTGGTGATATTTTTATTTCATTCATGTATTTATTTATTTATTTTTTAATGACTTTTATTCCACCTATATTGGGGACCCGTGCTAGGTGGATTACAGACAAATAAAACAGTTTAAAAGAATTTATTTATATTCTGCTTTTCAGGCACTTCAAAGTGGATTACATTCAGATACTCAAGGTATTTCCCTATCCCCAGAGGGGTTACAATCTAAGGCCTGGATTTACTAAGCCTAATAAGGCAAAATTGTGAATTAAACAGCATGTATTGTTCGTTAAATGCTGTTTGTCGTGAGATAGAACAAAAGATTTCCTCCCCCTATGGAAATAAGCTGCTTTGCATGCATAAAATTGCTTAATGCAAGGAAAGCAGTTTATACATAGGAAGCTATAAGGTGTTTTCCTAATGGAGCATTGGAATGCTAATATGTGTCCTCGATGCTCCTGTGGGAAAATAAAAGGACCAGTAGCTAAAAAAATAAAAGGACCAGTAGCTAAAAAAATAAGAAAAATCACTCTGAGGATCAATTGCGACCCTCACGCTGTCTACCGAGGTAGCAATGGCCTGCCAAAAGGAAAAGAAAAACGAGGCCAAACACATGACGATGGCTGACTCCCTTCCCTTCCCCACCCCTCCCCTTAAACCCTCAAAATGACCCCTTTGGCATAGGATTCCCCCCAGCCCATCTCTACCCCCCTTCCAAATATAATTAAATCCCTGGCGGCTAGGGTTCTCCAACCCAAAAAAAATGATGGTCTGGATGGTTAGGTGGCCCCCCCAGTACCTCAAAATGTTATCTTTGATAATCAGCAGAGGGCCTCTGGTGCCTCCTAGCCCCGGCCCAGTCAACACCATTTTTTCAATGCACTTGGGCAGCTGCTCTGGCCCGAGATTCAAGCATCTGTGCCTGAGCTTCTTGTTTCCCTCTTGTACTAAGACTAGTGCAGGTTTGAGTGACAGGAGTTCAAGGTTCTTGTCGTGTGGTAACTAAGCCTTCTGCCTTTTAAAAAACTTACACTTTCATATAACCAGCTGACCAATAATAAATTCTAAAAGGTTTCTGATCCCTTTTTATTTGAAGGGAACTACTTCATCCTCTGAAAATGTTTTGTCACATATATGCATTCTTAAAAAGCAAGGTATAATTATGAGTGCATCGGTTTAATACAAGTAAAAATTAGTTGAAAGCATTTGATCTCTGGCAGCCCAATGAGGACTGGTACCAGTTATTTGCCACATGCATTGTCATCATAGAATATAACATCACTCTAGGCTTTTGATGTGCTGAACAGTCCTTACTGAGTGGTGAAATTGACCAGACAGAAGTTATTTACCATCCAGCTGTGAAAAGTGAGAGACCCTAATAGGCACAGCCTGATCTTGCATTTAAGAAGTAGCGCAGGAGCAATAAGGAAGTTGGTGATTCTGCCTAATGGTACATGATTAGGGCTTCTGTCTGTCTGTCTAGTGAAAGTGTCCATAATTGGCTTGCCTGTTTTCTTTCTGGGCAGTTACAGCCATTCCAGGTTGAAGGCAGGGCTTCAGCTTGGCAAGAGGTGATGATGATGGGAGTTCCCCAGGTGTCCACTTTGGCCTCCTTATTTTTTAATGTTTATTTGGGGCCACTTTCTCATCTTATGGACAACCTAGAGTTATCCTGTGAAATTTATGCAGATGACTTACAGTTGTATTTTCCATTATGGGATTGTTTGGCTGAAACTACAGTTTATAGGGCTGTATTTAGGAGATATTCAAGTCTGGTTGTGTGCTAACAATCTACGGGCCTGATTTAGTAAGAATTTTCTCCCATTCTGTGACTACGGGAAAACTAAGTAAATGAGGCCCATGTTTGAATCCCCTAAAGACTATGGTCATTCGAGTAAGCTGCTCTTCTTCCTCTGAAAGTTTATTTGGGATGACTTTAGATGGAACTTTGCTGTCATTTGTGGGCAATGTAAAGGATCTCTGTGTTTGGATTGATTTCTGCCTATTGTTGAAACGGCAGATAGGATATGTCCTTAGAGCAAACTTTGTAAAATTGAGGTTATGGAAATTTTGACATTTTATGTGGATCTATCAAATGGTTGGCTTAAACCACTGCAGTTTTTGCAGAATATTTGTACTGGGCTGGCCCAGGAGCATATTATGTCCATGCCAAAGCAGGATCTTCGACTGTCAGTTTCTTATAGGCTTAAGTTCAAGGTGATTTTCATGGTGTTTCATGCTGTGGATGGGTTTGGGCCAGGTTTTTGTCTGATATGTTGGCTAGTTGTAACCCTAGATGGAGTCTTCACTCTGAGATGGGGTGAATGTTATTTGTTCCATCAGTTAATGCAGCGCGTCTCTAATAGCTGAGAAACCAGGCCTTTTCAGTTACTGGACAGTACATTGGAATGCCCTGTCATTTGAGTTGCAGTTGATGTCTGATTGTTTTATTCAGGGAAAGGTTTAAAGCATTGTTATATTTATAAGCTTTTCATAATGATTAGATGTGATATTATTGGGTTCTCTGTGTAGGAGTATTGGTGTAGTTGATTTAAGCTTGTGACTTATGCCTTGTTTATGCATCATTTTATCTGCTTACTATGGCTGGTCTGTATAAGCAGAATATAAATTTTTAAATAAATAAATATGTTCCAATAGATGTAAGAAAATAAAATAGATGACTGGATAAATATCGGAAAAACACCACTTCCCTTAGACTTCCTCTACCCCCCCCCCCCCCAGCCTGCCTCGAACCTCTTTGTATCATTTCTGTGGTGATGAATCCTCAGATGCACAAATGTATACATTTCAATAATCGAAAAGGTACCCAGCAATAGTACCCACATTGCAAAAACACCGATTTTTGTAATGCTGTCAACCCTAATTAGCTGGAAAAGACCTACATTTACAATTTATCAGCACCTACAAATTGAAAATAAGACCATAAAATATTGCCATGCTGGGTCAGACCAAGGGTCCATCAAGACCATCATCCTGTTTCCAATAGTGGCCAATCCAGGTTATAAGTACTTGCCAAGTACCCAAACATTAAATAGATCCCATGCAACTAATGCCAGTAATAGCAGTGGCTATTCCCTAAGTCAGCTTAATAGCAGTTTATGGATTTCTACTCCAGGAACTTATCCAAATCTTTTTTAAACCCAGCTACACTAACTGCCCTAACCACATCTGCCGGGAACGAATTCCAGAGCTTAATTGTCCGTTGAGTGATATTTTCTCCAATTTGTTTTAAATTTGCTACTTGCTAACCTCATGGAGGGCTTGCTAGTCCTTGTATTATCCGAAAGTGTAAATAACCGCTTCACATTTACTCTTCCAGACCTCTCATGATTTTAAAGATCTCTATCACATATCCCCTCAACCATCTCTTCTCCAGGCTGAACAGGCCAAACCTCTTTAGCATTTCTTCATAGGGGATATAATCCATTCTCTTTATCATTTTGGTTGCCCTTCTCTGTACCTTCTTCAGTGCAACCATATCTTTTGAGATGCTGTGATGGAACTGCACCCAGTACTCAAGGTGCGGTCTCACCATGGAGCGATACAGAGGCATTATGACATTCTCCATTTTATTCACCATTCCCTTCCTAATAATTCCTAACATTCTGTTTGCTTTTTTGACTGCCTCAGCACACTGAGCCAACGATTTCAATGTATTATCCACTATGACGCCTAGATCTTTTTCCTGGGTGGTAACTACTAATGTGGAACCTAACATTGTGTGACTACAGCATGGGTTATTTTTCCCTATATGCATCACCTTGCACTTGTCCACATTAAATTTAATTTTCTATTTGGATGCCCAATCTTCCAGTTTCCAAAGGTTCTCCTGCAGTTTATCACAAACCGATGTGATTTAACTACTCTGAATATTTTTGTGTCATCTGTAAATTTGATCACCTCACTCGTCATATCCTTTTCCAGATCATTTGAAAAGCACCAGTCCAAGTACAGATCCCTGAGGCACTCCACTGTTTACTTTTTTCCACTGAGAAAATTGTCCATTTAATCCTACTGTCTGTTTCCTGTCTTTTAACCAGTTTGCAATCCACGAAAGGACATCACTTCCTATTCTATGACTATTTAGTTTTCTTAGAAGCCTGTCACATGGGACTTTGTTGAATGCCTTCTGAAAATCCAAATACACCGCAACTACCAGTTCACCTTTATCCACATATTTATTAACCCCTTCAAAATAATGTAGCAGATGTCTACATTGGGTAAATGCACCCTGGCTGTCTTCCATTAAACCATGTCTTTCTATATATTCTGTGATTTTGTTCTTTAGAATAGTTTCCACTATTTTTCCTGGCACTGAAGTCAGGTTCACCAGTTTTTAATTTCCTGGATCACCTCTGGAGCCTTTTTTAAATATTGGTGTTACATTGGCCACCCTCCAGTCTTCAGGTACAATGGACAATTTTAATGATAGATTACAGATTTTTAATAATAGATCTGGAATTTCATTTTTGAGTTCTTTCAGAACCCTGGGGTGCACACCATCTGGTCCAGGTTATTTGCTACTCTTTAGTTTGTCAATCTGGCCTATTACATCTTCCAGGTTCACCGTGATTTGGTTCAGTACATCAGAATCATCACCCTTGAAAACCGTCTCCGGAACTGGTATCTCCCCAAAATCCTCATTAGTAAACACTGAAGCAAAGACTTAATTTAGTCTTTCCATGATGGCCTTATCTTCCCTAAGAGCCCCTTTAACTCCTCAATCATCCAATAGTCCAGTTGACTCCCTTGCAGTTTTCCTGCTTTGGATATATTTTTACAATTTTTTTTAATGAGTTTTTGCCTCTACGACCAACTTCATTTCAAATACTCTCTTAGCCTGTTGTATCGGTGTTTTACATTTAACTTGACAATGCTTATGCTTTTTCCTATTTTCTTCAATTGGACCCTCCTTCCAATTTTTGAAGGAAGATTTTATATGGCTATAATAACCTCTTTCATCTCACCTTTTAACCATGCCTATAATCGTTTGGCCTTGCTTTCAACTTTCTTAATGCATGGAAAACATCTGGACTGTACTCTTTAGATGGTATTTTTAAACAATGTCCATGCCTGTTGTACACTTATAACCTTTGCAGCTGCATCTTTAAGTTTTTTGTAACTATTTTCTTCATTTTATCAGTTTCCCTTTTGAAAGTTTAGTGCTAGAGCTGTAGATTTACATATTGTCCCCCTTCCAGCCATTAGTTCAGATTTGATCATCTTATGATCACTGTTGCCAAGTGGCTCCACCACCGTTACCTCTCCCATCAAATCCTCTGTTCAACTAAGAATTAGATCTAAAGTAGTGCCCTCTCTTGTCGGTTCCTAAACCAATTGCTCCATGAAGCAGTCATTTATTCCATCCGGGATCTTTACCTCTTTAGCATGTCCTGATGTTACATTTACCCAGTCATTATTGGGGTAATTGAAATCTCCCATTATTTCTGCACTGCCAAATTGGTTAGCTTCCCTGATCTCTTAGCATTTCATCATCTATCAGATCATTTTGGCCAGGTGAATGATAGTATATTCCTATCACTATACTCTTACCCAAAATACATGGGATTTCTATCCATATAGGTTCTACTGAGCATTTAGTCCTGTTCGACTCTATGCCCTCCCAGACATAAAATGCGACACCTCCACTAAGTTGCCCCTTCCTATCATTGCAATATAATTTGTACCCTGTAATGGCACTATCCCATTGGTTATCCTTCTACCACCAGGTCTCTGAGATACCAGTTAAGTCTATCTCATCATTCACTGATATACATTCTCTCTCCCATCTTACTTCTTAGACTTCTGGCATTGGCATACAGACATTTCAAAGTTTTTTTTTTTGTTTATATTAGCAACCTGCTTTTCAGTTGGCAGGGATAATTTGGAATCCTTTAGCTCAGGATATTCTTTCCTTAAATGCACTTGGACTACTTTTGCTTTTATTGGAACCTCTGTATTGGGATGCCCTAACTCTCCTGCTTCATTGGTATCCTTCGAAGATACATCTCTCTGAACCATGCACTGCTGAGTGACTGTCGGCTTTCCCCCTTGTTCAAGTTTAAAAAATCAGCTCTATCTCCTTTTTAAAAGTTAGCACCAGCAGCCTGGTTCCACTCTGGTTAAGGTGGAGCATGTCCTTTAAGAGCATGTCCTTTAAAAGCCATATATGTAATTATTATAGAACAGTGGCTGCGTCAAATCCTTCAAGGCCAACTCATTGAGCTGCTTAGAACTAAGATTGTCCTGAAAAGATTGAGTCCAATGGCAGATTGATCCAGGCTGGGTTTTGCCCCATTGTACAGAGGGACTTTTAGGCCTGCTTTTCATAGAGGAATCAAAACTACAAGGCCATGCCTGCAGTGTAGGGTCCCTTGTCTCACAGAGCCTAGCTTGATGGATAGAGGGAACATCCAGAAGAGCTCTCTGGGAGGAATGCAATGTTCTAGTGTGATTGTATGTCCTTAACATTGCTTTTTCCCAAGGCAGGTTAGTAGATGCCATCAATTTGGGAGTAAGCATAGCAATTTTATAGTTAATCCTCCATTCTTCTGGAAGCAAGTGAAGGTCCATCAGTACTGGAGAGATATGTTAATTTCTTTCATACTACTGCTACTGTTAAAACATGTATATATAGTACTACCAGACGTCTCCAGAGCTGAGTGTATACACATAAGAGAGACTCCTTGTTCTGTGGAATTCAGTCTAGGTCAGACAGACAGTAAATTGTTTGGGGAATCAGGGAAGAGATTTTAAAGTCACAAGGTGGGTTAATAGGTGTGGTTTAATTAAAGACAGAGACCATTTATCTAATTGGGTATAGCTATAAAAATTGAATCTTTGCTCTGGAAAAATAAGAAATGGGGGTGGGTGGGTGAGGGCAAGGTTGTAATAAGGGGAGGGGGTGACAAAGCAAGGCTCCATTTTAGCCAGTTAATGCCCTAGGTGAGAGGTAGAGTGGACAGGCCTCATAGAAAGACAAAGCACCTCCTCCTTCCTAGTAAGTTACTGCATCAGAAGTCAGATTTCACAATTTTAAAATGAGACAGGTAGACATAGGGACGGTAACTTTCAAATGGGTGTGCCGGCGCATAGGTATGCATCTATGTCAGCACGAGCCCAGCGTGCGGTAATCTTATAACGTGCACACCAATGCGCGTATGTTACAAAACAGTCTAGGCGCGCGTATGTGTGCACACAATTTAACCAGTGGGTGCACACAGCTGTACATGTGGGGGAATTTTATAACTGTCATGCATCAATGCCATGACCAGTTCATCCACCAGTTCACCCACAGTAGGGCTAAGTCCTCCAAACACCTTGGTTCTTTAGCGCACTGCCCCCGGTTACCCCAGACCCCTTAAACCCCTCAGGGATGCTTCGTTGTTTTTGCAAGTTACACTGTCACTAACAGAAGTAAAGTAATGTGGCATTGGACCAGGGCGCACGCCCAGGCATATAAATACTTGCGCACACATCTCTTGGCGTCACCCTGAAATACCCATGCCACGCCTACACCACACCCTTTTTTGTTTGAAATGAGATATTCGCGTATTGGTAGATTTGCGTGCCTCTAGACACTTTTTAAAATCGGGTGAATACGTGCATGTCCTACATGCGCACATATCTCCTGATTTTGGTGTGCGCATCCCTTTTGAAATTCACCTTTTAGAATGTAAAAGCAAATGAAAAAAATAGAAGTCAACTTACCTGGAGGAATTTTCATTCAACCCTGGAAAAGTCTTCTCAAATCATATGGTAGCCTGATGGAGATCAAGTTCTTCTTAAAGTTGGACTTATAAATATATCAAATTATTAGAGTGAATATGAATCATATCTCTACTGCTACAATTTATCATTTCTAAAGTGTACAGGTATGCATAAGAGACAGTCCCTTCTCTGGAGTTTACAGTCTAGGCAAGATACAGACACGGTATTTTGGGGGCTAAAATACTTGAGAATGAACGTGCTCCTACTGGAATTCACATCTGTTGCATGCTGGGAGCAGGAAAGCAGTAATGCCAGCTGTTCTGCCCTCTGCAGTAGATGGGGAATGGGATGTGGGGATGTCGTCATTCCATGGTGTTGCCGGTCCAAGGTTGATGTGCCCAGTTGCAGGAGTAATAATAATAATAATTTTAGCTTTTATATGGCATCCTTTTCAGAGTGTCTTACATTTGTGATGGTTGTCGTTCATGAGTTGCCCGAGAAACGAGCAGCTGAGTGACAGGAGAGTCAAATCCAAGCCACCAACGGTAGAGGGATTTCTGCTTAGGCCAGCCACCTTCAGGTTGAGCTCTCTGGTGCTGGTGGCTAGCAAGGCGTGAAAAGTGGGGTTACACCCCAGCACGAAAAGTGAGCAAGAGGCCTGGAGCAGGGCAGGGAGCAAGAATGAACCAGGTAACCAGGAACTCAGGAGGGCAGAACAAGCAGGAGCACAGAAAGTAGAATCTGAAGGAATTGAGCAAGAGTACGAGGACCAGAAAGTAGGACCAAGCTTTGGTAACTGACTGGTGAAAATGCCTCGGTATAAATACAAGTTTAAATAATGTAATGAATATAGATAGTAGTGTCTGTCAAGAAAGCATTTTATTTATATTTCTCAATGCAATTTATTAATAATCTTTATTCAAAACTATAGATCAGGAACCAAGATATTCATTACATTATTTAGTTACTGCGGTGAATATCCTTATTACTATATACTGGGTGGCTAAATACAAGTTTTTTTAGGAACCAAGATGGCCATCAGAGGGAAGCAGGAAACACAGATCTAGGAGGAATAGGCCAGATAATCCAGGAAACCTTCAGCGCCATATGCAGGTTGGAAGAGCACTTGGGAATGGATCCTTACAACAGTAACGGCCAAATTTTAAATTGGCCACTTGCGCAAATATCGTCACGCGTCTGGCTGGGCCCTGTGCACGCTGCACGCATTTTCAAAAGGGTCCTGCCACGTATGTGATATGTGCATAATTGCTGGACCCTGAAAAGGAGGTGGGCCGGGGGGACCATGGTCTGGGCAGGGTGGGATGGGAGGCCAGCTGGGACAGCGGCCATTAGCTGCTGTCCTGGGGAAGTGCGCCCTGGCAGTCGGCCAGTACGCGCAAACTACTTCTGCTCCAGGGGAGCAGTAAGTAGTGAAAAAATTAAGCGGTACATTGATCAATGGAAAATGAAGCAGAAGTAAGAAAGTTAAATAAATTAAACAGAAGCCAATGTAAAATGAAGACTGCTCTAGCCTTGGCAGGAGATATCTGTCAAGTCTGTTCACTGCCGACATTAGTTTTTTTGGTATGATATCAAGAGTCATTTACAATTTTGTAAATATTATTTTTAGACTAGAGTTATTCTATAAATTTTGTGCAGATCCATAAGAATTCTGCTTTTAACTCTGAGAGTTGTACGTGCGTTTTACTGTGTGTTTACCGAATGAATGATAATTCAAACATACTTACTGTGCTCCCAGATTGGCTGCGGTTTTGTGGTTCCTTCAGAGGGTGAAAGAAACCCTGAGTCTTCGCACAGCAGTGACACCTAATGGCAGCTGGAGCTTCTGCTTTACCATGTTCCAGAAGGAACCGCATGCTCTGGCCCCTGGTGAAGGACCATCACTGCAATAACTGGACTAATTGACTTTAGTAGGGATATAAAATAGCAGACCCTCCCCCCACCCAGGGTAGTTGTGAATAAAGGCTAATAGTGCCATAACTCAGCAGAGGTTGCTTCCCATTGAGTTGCAAGTCCAAAGGAGCAGGAGGAGAACTGTTGGGCCACAAAATAAACCTCACACAGAATAGCTGCTTCCTGCGAGGTCAGCGTACTTAAGATCTTCCTAAGGAATTAGTATAGATGGGATTTCATCTTGAAGGAGAAAGTGCACATTAATGCAAACTGTATTCTCTTTAATTCCATTGTCATGAAAACAACATAAATCTTATGCAGAATATATAGTAAAACAAATGATTTCCTGCTGCTTTCAATTACCCTGAAGAGTAAGTGCTTTCAGTACAGCTAACCCAGTCTGAAGTTTGAGAGTTTTGTATTATGCTATGAGTCATGAACCTTTTGGCCAGCCATGGTTTGCAAGGGTAGTTATGATCACCCAAATTAGTTGTGAGTTTAGAACCGCTGAGGGATCCCTGTGAACAGACAGGGGGTGGAATGTGCTGTAATATTCAAGAGTCCTCAGAGGGCAGGGAGTGCAGCGTCGTTGACACTTGGAAGGACCAGCTCGAATTCCTTGCAGTCCTCTGGCTCCAGATCATACCTAGAGAAAATGCATTCAATTTTCACAGATTCAAAGCAAATTGAATTAGTGTAAAGAATTAGGCCCATCTCCAGGATTTTGATAGCAAAATTAGTGATGATTTCAATTACTCTGTTCTTCAAGCAATTCTGTGTTGGATTTCTTTGTTTCACTTCTGCTTGCTTTTTTTGTGCACTTTTTACTTTTCATTTTTATTTTGCACTCTGACATTTTTTTTCATTCATGTAAATGGGGTTCAGATTATTTTTTATTTTAATCTTTGCTTGATTTATGTTGAGAGAGATGCAGTAGATCTCTCGAAGTCTAAGCTACAGCATCCCTCTGCGAACTGGTCCTTTTCTATTCTGCAGTTGGCATGTCTGCTGATACCGTGCCCTATGTACAGAATGTGATGACGAGTTGCCATCCATGTTGACACTGTTCTTTCATGCCAGAATACTCAACTTCATGTCTCTCATCTAACTCCAGTCCTTTAAGGACACTTCAAGTTGGGCCAGAGCATGCAATCTTAGATTCCTGTATGTTGGCATGCAGAGATGCCCCTCGAAGCTTGTTTGAACAGAATTCTACCAAATTTCTTCTATGCATCAAAAATCAGGAGCCAAATAAGAGAATATTGAATATGTCAAACCGGTGTTTTTCCCAACCCATTCCTGGAGACACACCATAATGAAGATGGACAAGGTAGATTTGCATACACTGGGCCGGATTTTAAAAGGGTTACGCGCGCGTACCTTTTAAACCCCCCCCCTGTGCGCGCCGAGCCTATTTTGCATAGGCTCGGCGGCGTGCGCAAGCCCCGGGATGCGCGTAAGTCCCGGGGCTTGCAAAAAGGGGCTGTCGGGGGCGTGGCCAAGAGCCGTGGTTTCGGATCGGGCTGTGTTCGGCGTGTGGGCGATCCGGGGGTGTGGCCGAGTGCCCCGACACAGCGGCCTGTGTCGGGGCCTGCCACGCGTAGGTTACTACTGCCCAGAGGCAGTAGTAACTTTTCAGATAAAGGTGTGTGTGTGTGGGGGGGGGCTAGATAGGACCGGGAGGGTGGGTTAGGTAGGGGAAGGTGCGGGGGGGGTGGGGGTGGGGTTGAAACAGGCAGCGCGCGCAGGGCTCAGCGCACGCAAGTTACACAAATGTGCACCCCCTTACGCTCACCAACCCCGGATTTTATAAGATACGCGTAGCCGCGTGTATCTTATAGAATCCAGCGTACTTTTGTTCGTGCGCGTGCTGTCTTTTAAAATGTACCCCAGCGTGTCTCCAATGTATGCAGATACATCTCATGTATATGCATATGTTTAAGTGTGCTTCCAAGACCGAGAAGGGAGTCGCTATCTTAAGCAAACCAGAAGCCAACAGAATGCATTTAACTGCTAGAGATTCTGAACATGAAACGGCGTGACATCAGCCAGCTGTATTCCATGGGAATGTATAGGAGAAGCAAGATACTAGGAAGATGGCTAAAGACTTTAGCTTAGCTTAAATGGACTGTGATTGTATTTCTTTGTTGTAGCTCTTGAAAGCAGGCAAGAGGGATAGATAGTTTCAGTACAGCATCAGTTAAGAACAAAGATTATTCCTTTTAAGTTCCATGCTTCAAAGCTCAACTTGCTTCTGTAGCAGCATGCTGGGTTCACGAGTTTAGGACTGCTGCTACACGGATTAAAAATCCTGACACAGTTGGGAGTTGGACAAAAAATTCTAAACTCTCTTCCAAAGTTTTCTGGAAGCTCTCCGTTCAGCTTTTTATTTTTTTCTTACTTTATTGGCATGCCTAGAATTCAAGTGCTGATGTCTTGAAAGCAATTCCTTGCAGTCAGCAGAGAACGTGAAAGATAATAGGGTAATAAAAGTTTTGCAATCAACAATTAGGTGAGATACCAGAAGGAGATGTGAAACTTTTTTTCCCATTCACCCTGTGTCAAAAGCCTGATCGGTTTGCTGCATTGGTTCTGCCCTAGAAGTTTGAACCCCAAATGGTTCATAATTAACAATAATTAATGCTGTCCTGATTGCCTAATTTTTAGAATGGATACAGAGGTGCAGACTATTAATTAGAGTGTGTAGCTCATATGTGGTTTAAGATAACTACAGACAAAAAAAACCCCAATTTGTTTTTCAGTTGTAATCACTGTGTAACAAGATAGGGGGAAGGGTGGTCCTTATCCAGTGTCGCCAAATCATCATGGTGTCTGCGTCTCTGTGTGCATTGTATTTATCACCTGTTAATGTATTTTCTTCAACAGCTCATTTTGCATTAATCCATAATATGAATGTTAATGTGAGTTTTTTTGTTTTGAATGCATACCTAAGTTGTATCCATCTTCTCACCTCGTAGTTTGCCGGTAAGCCGTGTGTTTTCTGTGCATTTCCAAATGAATCCCTTTAATTTCATTTCTTTGTCTCTTCTCATACAGTCTGGCAGCCAGATATGCATCTCAGTCTAATCACAGTGGAATTGCAACCAGTCAAAAAAAGACTACTAGGTCAGTTGACATCTCTAATTTACTGCACTCCTCTCCTTGAGTTCATGAATGTGGGGGTCTTATTCCTCAGGCAGGGCAGCCACTCAGTAAAACGGTGCACATTTGGTTTATGGATGCAGGTTTTACTATTGGAAAAGTTTTGGCAGCTCTCTCCTCTGCGGACATGATGAGTAGGCCACTTAGCAATGTTTAAAAGTGTTCTTTGGACAGGGAAACAGTTTGGAGTCAATTCAAACATTTTGCAGAGCCCCTTATCAGGAAGCTTAGTCACCGGAAAAGGCTGAATCAGACAGTCCGAATCCTCAGTTACTGGAAACACTGACATGAAGCTGAAGCCGTGGACAGTAATGGGCTTTACTGGGTTCTAACTTAACACGAGAAACATCGGCCGAGCTTACAGAGAACAATTTTCAAAGGCATTTCCATGGGTGACGCGGCTGTCCGAAAATTACCCACCCCCTCCACGCGTGTAAAAGTGGAGTTCGAGCGGCACTGAGAGGAAGCGTTGGGGGGGGGGGGGGGTGGAGAGAGAGAGGAAAGGACATGCGTAGTTGGCAGTATCAAATCCTTGCACAGACTTTTCCAGCAAAATTCCACCCCCACAGAAAGCAGGTGCAGGTGTCCGGGCGTACAGTGTGCCTGCGGCTGTTTTCCAAGTGAGAATGCGTGTGGGCTTCCGCTTTGAAAATGGGGGCAAGGCCCACTGGCAGAAAGTGCGGACAGTTTGAAAGTTGCCCTGCTGATGATAGCTCGGGATAGCACTTGCTTTTGCTCCAGTCAAACCTTCCTTTCATTGCGGACTATTCTCCCAGGCTGTCTCGTCGCGCAGCAAGTGTGGGTCTGGCTGCTAGATAATTATCCGACCCCCTCTTCAAGCAGCATCTTCCTGATGCGATATCAGAGATTAGCCCCTTGCTTGGGACTCTCCAACAGATCTGGTAGCCAGGAGGTGGATTTGCGTACATGGGGTAGAAACCCTGTGCATTTGCCTGTTGTGGTTATCTTGAAATCCAGGCCTGGTTGAGAGTCCTGAGGACTGGGACCGGAAAGCCAAAATGGGCCAACTTGCGGAGTCTGGAAAATAGATTAATGTGAAAAAAAGGCAGAATCAAAACGAGGAACATGGAGACAAGTGGTTTCGTGATTAATTTGGTCTCTCCTGCCGAGCTCTTGCACTTAGGTGCTTGCAATAGTGGCAGAACCCAGCAGTTTGCAGCTTTCTGCTTGCCTTCCCCTTTCATTACATTTGATGGACGATTGCAGGAATCCAGCTGCCTGTCAGGTTAGGGTAATGAGAGAAAGCAAATGGATTATGAAGTTTGTTTTAGAGCATTCTTCAAGGTGGGGAGGTGTGTGTGGGGGGGGGAACAAATGATTGCAAGAATTTTTGGGGTTACAACAAAGGATGTGGAATGCATGCAGCTGCCGAGCAAGGACAAGGCCGCTCCGGGCTCTGCTGGGAGGCTGGAGTGGGGGCAGGCTGCCAGCCAGCAGGAGCCACGAAGATACTTCATGGACTAAACTTCTATTTGCAACATGCCGCGGGGCCGATGCGATAAAAGGGCGTAGAAAACGGGTGCTCGTATTGAGCGCCTGTTTTACTAACGCGCGCCCATCCACCTGGGTTCGCGCTTCAATATTTTAATGAGGTGCCGTGCTAAAAAGGAGGTGCTAGGGATCAGTTGTGCGTCCCTAGCGCAACCTTGTCATTTGGGTGCCCAGGAGACATGGCTGCACGCGAGTTAAGAAGATGGATGCTCATAAATTGAACGTCCATTTCCTAAACTGACTGCCGTCAAGACTTGCTTTTACCTGATGCTGCTTTCTGTGGTTCCTCCAGCTTAGTATCGTGATGATATTAAGTAGGAGGAACCACTGAAAAGCAGGCTTGGGGCACGTCAAGGCAATGCCAGCTTTAAGGCTGGCGTTAATTTTTGCGAGTTAAAACGTGCGTGTGAGGCGCACGGTCATTTTTTGCATAGGAGGTAATAGCTAATAGCTTCATCTATATGGCATTTACATGTGATGAGCGCTATTAGCTGCCTGCTGGTTTTGACACTGTTTGGATGCGCTAATCCCATTATTGCATCGGGAGTTATTCTAGTGCATCCAAACCACACGTCCAACCGCAGGTGAAGCTGTGCGCTAGGCTGAGCGCACTATACTGCATCGGCCCCTAAATAAGCACTGTCTTTGTGCTACCCATCAAACCTTAACAAATTGGAAGACTTCAGCTTGTATTAAAAATGTCAGACAAAAACCTTCCTGCAGTGTAGTATTTTGAAATTCTGTCCCTTTTTTTGCATTACTTATTAGATTGCCCAATGTATGCTTGTTCTGACCCATCTGATGACAACATTACTGTTAGCATATGATGAATTTATACTTCTACCTATTATTAAAGGGCATGAGATAGCTGTTAGTGCACTAAAGTCCAACAGCGAAAGCAGATGCACTTGGAAAATATAAAATGGTTAGCCTGTCCCATTAGCTTTGCCATGCTTGTGTTGCAGAGAGGCAGGGAGGAGTGGGCAAGGAGGGACACCGCCCTGGGCACCAGGTCACCCTTTTGGATTTGGATTTAATCACCTTTCCAAATCGGAGCTCAAGGCACGTTACCAATTCAGGTACGGTCGGTAGGTCCCTGTCCCAGAGGGCTTACAGTCTGAATTCAGGTCGGCAGGGCACGCCAGCCTGAAAGGGAAGGGGCGCCGAAAGCAATCCTTGCCCGGTGGTGCCGTTTTGTACGGCGATTGTGGCGGGATTTTTTTAATTGGTCTCCAGCTGCTTTTAACCATTTACCTGCAAAGGTCCAGTGGGGAAAGTACACAGGGCATGCTGGGATGGAGGGAGGAATGCTGGGCACAGAGCTGCCAGAAATGTCTGGGGTCCACAAACAAACTGTAGGTGAGAGCGTTCAATTGAAGAAGAAAATCTGTGACTCTGCTCCCGTCGTCAGGTCAGTGAGGAAAACCGTGCAGTTGCACTGGCTTTAAGTAGCGAAAGTCTCATAAAACAGTTCTTACTAAGTGTCAGATGGTGGCAGCAGAATACAGACAAATCATCAGTGTGGGCTGCAGTAATAAGCTTTGATTTTATGGAATTAAACGATTATAGAGAGAAATTGTATTACCTGAACATACTGTTTACCTGATGCAAGTATGTATTGCTAATAGAAACACAATTACTGGTTTTCCAACAGATACAAAATATTGAAATTGTCTGAATGCATAAATGTATGAATCTGTGTACAGACAGTGATGAAAGGGATACTAAAAGTATTTCTGTACAGTTTTACTGCAAAAAAAAAAAAAAAATGAGGGTGATGTGGATTGGGTGTTAGTCTTGTAGAAATCCAAGATGATGGCATTGGAGGTCATGGAGGCGAGCATAGTGGCAGGGTTTGGCCATGGGTAGGAGATAGAGGGGGAAGCTCGTGTTCGTCTGGACATGGCTGGTTTTTAGGTTAACCGGTGCCCTATATAGTAAAACTGAAATTGGCTCCCCTCAGCCCTTGTGCAAAATGCCATCTTCTCTCATTGCCACCTCCTGCTGTTTCTCTCCCATCCTCGCTTTTTCCATCCTTGCTCCCCCCACCTCTTCTTCCATCGCTCTCTCCTTGCTGTTGCCTGCCATTATTGTCTCAGCCCTGCCCCGCCGACGGGAAAGCTGAAGGCCTGGCACTCCTTAATCTGTTTTCTGCCGGTGGCTTCTCTCTCTCATTTCAAACGGTTACCGCATGGGGGAGAGAGAGAGAGAGGCGCTCAGTGGCAGGAAGCAGCGTTTGCAATTCCAGGCCCCAGCGCAGCCCTTCTGTTGGCAGCCACAGCAGATCAGCCCCACCGAGCTGCGGGGGAAACAGCTGCACTCAGCAGCAACTCCTCTGTGCCCCGCAGAGGGGATAGCAGCAGTGTGGGCAGCGCCTCTTCTTCAGCCCTGTCGGAAGAGGGACCCCCTAGCTCTTCCTTCATCTAAACCAGGATGGGGTGCTTGGTGCCCTGTGCAACAGACAAGTCACCCAACCCAAAAACCAGCTCTGGGTTTGAATATACCGGTAGGAATTATTACCACATATGATCTACCCAGAGTTGTAGGGAACCAGAGGGGAAGACTGAGTGGGTCAATTGGTCTTTTCAGTATCTGCCATCATTTTCCTCTGATTCTGTGTTACTTCCAAGGTGGTATGGAGTTCAAATACTCTTGGGCAAGGTTTTTGGGCCATACAGTACACTAAGATTCAGATGTGACTTTGGACAAAAGTAGGGGAAAAAAGTGTTTAAGAAAAAAAGCCTGGGAGTCAGTTTGCTGACATGGAGGTCGATGTGCTAAACTGCAGTAACTTGGGTCATTATTGCATATTAATGACTCATGCCAATCACATGCAAATCACTTTGGTGAGAAATAGCATATATTAAAATTCTTCTGATTACACTGTCATTATGGCAAAAATTGTAAGAATACTTCCAGAGGTACAGTTACGTTTCTTGTGATTAATGGCTCTGTGTTAACATTCTTGCATTTTAACACACATAATTTAGCTGTGTGATTATAGGTAATGAGCTGCTTTGCATAATTATTTGGCTCATTGCCTGTTTTGCATAGATGTTGCGCTGATGTTAGTGGTAGCAAAATAATGCGCACAAATACTCTCAAATGAATAGCGTGCGTTATTTGTGGTTTTAGGGCACATTAATACATTTGCGAGCATTGGAGCAGCTTAGTGCATTGGTCTCACATTTGGAGACTGCGCATCCTTTGTCCAGAGTTTTAAGTTCCTGTGAGGTTTGGAAAAGGGGAAATATTGTTCAGAAAGCACCCAGGGATTTTCCCCCTCAAACCTTAATATTTGCAGCTTGCATGATTTATTCATTTTCACTGGAATTTTTTTTCCCTTTCAGACTTCACAGGATATTCAGTCCATGGCCAAAAGATGCATGATTACAGATTGTGCAAGAAAAGCGACTCACAGGGTTCTTTTGGGTGTTTTGTTTACTCTTACCTGAAAATGAAATCTAGTGCATTGATTTTCTTTATATTTTTTGGAAGATTCTATATATTTATTGAATGTGTATTTACAAGTGCCATTTAATATTCTCACATGGAGTCAGTTTTAGTAAATCTGAACAACTTCAATTTGGTGGGGCTGTATTTTAAAATTATTATGAGCATTTTGGTAGTGTTCTTGACTGTAGGTCTTAGAAATGAGAGGTTAGGCCTTACACTATGCTTGAACAGATACAGTTATCCAGTTTCAGAAGATAGCGATGTGCTAGGGTAATTTACTTTGCAGTTGTTAACAGATTGTGTTTTTATGCATTACCATTGATGCTTATTTGCAGAAAATCAGTATTGACATGTGAGCCTCGTTAAACTTGTCTATACTAATTGCATCAAACTGGCAAGTTCGGTGCTGCATGCAGCAGTCGTCCCGGCTCCAGTTCTCTGTTCATTACTGTGGCAGCACAGTCCCTTCCTTCATTTAATTTCTGATCGAAAAAAGAATTTTGTCCAGAACTGCTTACCCAATGTGGTTTGCTTTTTTGTCCTGCCCAGTAAAATAACTTAGTATCTTCTCCGTTCCAGGCTTCCGGGACCCTCAAGGGTGCAGGCTGCAGGCAGCAGTGCCAAGGTCCAGGGAGCTTCCAATCTAAACCGTAGAAGTCAGAGCTTTAACAGCATCGACAAGAACAAGCCTCCCCATTATGCAAATGGAAACGAAAAAGGTAGGCAAGGCTCTGCCCTCTCACAGTCATGCTTTTGCATTTATGTACTTTTATTATGATGTGGTTGTCATTTTTTCTACTTTATATATTGCTTTGATGTGGAAATTTGTACACTGCCTAGGGCGATCTGTTTTTGAGCCCAGGCAAATGGTCTATAAAACTATTCAATAAACAGTGTGCGCTACATCTCTCAGTCAAGTTAACGGTGATACACTGAATGCAGAAGGATTAGGAAGGTTGCCCTGCTACTTGTCAAAGTAACTGTAAGCCTCTTCAGGCTGCTGAATTGTTATGGATATCTTGCCTGGTGTTTTTTGTCTCTTGGATAATGAGTAAAGTAACATTTCATATCCATGCCTGATCAAGAGATTATATTCCAAAATAATATGAGAGCCACAGCACTTATATGTATCCTTGGGTCTGTAGGTGGAAGAAATATTCAGTGAATGTTATTAACAGGATGAGCCGGCAGTTAGCCAGATATTTTACAGAAGTCTGATTAAGATGCCTCTGAAAGCATTGGAAGACACAGGACTATTATCTTAGCCTGTTCTTAATGTCAAGGAGATGTGTTTTATAGTGGATATTATAAGGGGAATTTTTCCAGAGACATCTGAAGCACAAATTCAAGATGTAGAGTATTAAGTGAAACACCCCTGATGCAAGACAGCAACCTGGGAGTCGAGGTTGCAAGGCTGTGCAGGTAAGTGTGCTTATCTTGCTTAGAAATGTAGTGCACAACGATTTCTCAGGGCAGCCAGACCACATTGATGCCCATACACTTGACCAAACTTTCTGTTCATTCCTTCCCGAGCATTTTAGTAACATAGTATTGATGGTGGAAAAAGACTAAATGGTCCAACCAGTCTGCCCAGCAAGTTTCTTATGGTATTAATTGCCGCTTCGTGCTGGTTACCCCAAGCCTTCTTGAAAATTCCGACAATGCTGCTTGATGTGCTTGGCTTTTAGACTTGGCCATAGAAGCAGTCCTATGCCTTTTCCCTTATGTCTGCCTTTTAGTGCCCCATACCATAAAAGTCGGGGCCCATGTTGGTTGTTGCTGAATCCTATTCCCCTTTCCCCCACTCTCACCATCAAAGCGGAGAGCAATGTTGCATCAAAAGCATCGAGGCTTATTGATTAAGGGTAGTAATCCCTATGCATTCTGTTAAGGGTAGTAACTGCCACCGTGCAAGTTATCCCCATGCACCCTTTTCTTTTTTTCCGTCTTCCACCCTTTAAGGATCCAGAGTTTTTGGGTACTTGCCAAGTTCTTATGGCCTGGATTAGCCATTGTTGGAAACAGGATGCTGGGCTTGATGGACCCTTGGTCTGACCCAGTATGGCATGTTCTTATGTTCACAGTGTTTATCCCATGCCCCTTTGAATTCTTTGACTGTTTTTGTGTTCACCACCTCCTCTGGAAAGGCATTCTTATATCCACCACCCTTTCCGTGAAGAAATATTTTCTCTTGGAGTTTCATTTCATAACCCCTAGTTCTACTGTTTCCTTTCCAACAGAAAAGGTTTGAAGTTTATGCATCATTAAAATCTTTTAGGTATTTGAAAGTCTGTATCATATCTCCCCTGCACCTCCTCTCCCCTGCACCTCCTCTCTTCCAGGGTGTACATATTCTGATCCTTCAGTCTCTCTTCATAAGTCTTCCGATACTGACCCCACACCATTTTGTTCTCCCTTCTCTGGACCACCTCCATTCTTTCTCTATTGTTTTTGAGCCCGTATCTCAAAAAGGTTACAGATAGGATGGAGGTGGTCCAGAGAAGGGCAACGAAAAAGGTGTGGGGTCTGTTTCTGAAGACCTATGAGGAGAGGCTGAAGGATCTGCATATATATAACCTGGAAGAGAGGAGGGTACAGGGTTTGATACAGAACTTCAGATACCTAAAAGGTTTCAATGATGTATGGACTTCAAACATAGAAACATAGAAATGACGGCAGAAGAAGACCGAATGGCCCATCCAGTCTGCCCAGCAAGCTTCACACATTTTTTCTCTCATACTTATCTGTTTCTCTTAGCTCTTTGTTCTATTCCCCTTCTACCCCCACCATTAATGTAGAGAGCAGTGATGGAGCTGCATCCAAGTGAAATATCTAGCTTGATTAGTTAGGGGTAGTAGGGGTAGTAACCGCCGCGATAAGCAAGCTACACCCATGCTTATTTGTTTTACCTAGACTATGTTGTACAGCCCTTGTTGGTTGTTTTTTCTTCTCCCCTGCCGTTGAAGCAGGGAGCTATGCTGGATATGCGTGAAGTATCAGTTTTTTTCTCCCCTGCCGTTGAAGCAGAGAGCCATGCTGGATATGCATTGAAAGTGAAGTATCAGGCACATTTGGTTTGGGGTAGTAACCGCCGTAACAAGCCAGCTACTCCTCACTTTGTGATTGCGAATCCTTTTTTTCTTCACCCCTGTCATTGAAGCTATGCAGGATATGCGTGAAGCATCAGGTTTTTTTTTGGGTTTTTTTTGTTTTTTCCCCCTGCTGTTGAAGCAGAGAGCTATGCTGGAAATGCGTGATGTATCAGTCTTTCTTCCCATGCCGTTGAAGCAGAGAGCCATGCTGGATATGCATGGAAACCTTTTCCATTGGAAAGAAAATAATAGGACTAGGGGTCATGAAATGAAACTCCAGGGGGGATGACTCTGAACCAAAGTCAGGAAATATTTCTTCATGGAGAGGGTGGTGGATGCCCGGAATGTCCTTCTGGAGGAGGTGGTGAAGATAAAAACAGTCAATGAATTCAAAGGGCATGGGATAAACACTGTAGATCTCTAAAGGCTAGAGGATGGAAATGAGAGAGAGGAGCAAGTAGGGTAATTTGCTGGTACGGCGGTTACTACTATTAGCAGAAGACATAGAGATTACTACCCTTAACCAATATGCTTTAATGCTTTTAATGCAACTGCACAAAACAAATAAGAACCTGTTGAGTGAAAAAAGCAATTCCGTATACAGAAATTCACTCAGATTAACAATGCAGAACACTCATTACTAAAAAAAAATGCATTGCAAGAAAAGAGCTCATATAACTAGGCACCTGACTGCACCTTTAACTTAGTGTCTCATGACTTTTATCAAAAGTGCCTGCATGGTTATAATCATCAGTCTGATATGATTGCTGTTGCTTCAAGACCCAAATATTTTTAGAAAAACTTTTTAAATATGCAAATAAAAATTTCCCACAGGAGGTAAAGCAAAGCCAAATGAAAAACTAATACTTACCTTCCAACTCCAAAGTATTGTCCTTGAAAGTAATTTTTCTCAGTCCACAGAAGCCGGTACTGAGACAGCACTGCAATAAAAACTGGCTCCTGTGGACTGAGAAAAATTACTCTCAAGGACAATACTTTGGAGTTGGAAAGTAAGCATTAGGTTTTCATTTGGCTTTGCTTTACCTCCTGTGGGAAGTTTTTATTTGCATATTTAAAACATTTTTCTAAAAATATTTGGGTCTTGAAGCAACAGCAATCATATCAGACCGATGATTATAACCATACAGACACTTTCTATAAAAGTCATGAGACACTAAGTTAATGGTGCAGTCAAGTGCCTGTCTATATGCGTTTAATGCAACCGCAACATTGCTCCCCATTTAAATGGCAGAGGTGAAAGAGGAATTGGATTCAGATGACAACAGAGGGCCCTGCCTTCCATGGTCTGAGATACTGATACGCAGACATAAGGGAAAAAGCACAGCTCTGCTTCTAAGGCCAAGTCCTAAAGGAAATGAAGGAAGCGTGCATGGGAGTAACTTGCTGG
The DNA here is from genome assembly GCF_901001135.1 of Rhinatrema bivittatum. Lineage (NCBI taxonomy): Eukaryota > Metazoa > Chordata > Amphibia > Gymnophiona > Rhinatrematidae > Rhinatrema > Rhinatrema bivittatum. The sequence goes on along the minus strand of NC_042618.1, from coordinate 460,656,893 downwards.
TGCAGCAGTTACTACCTTTAACCAATAAGCCTTGATAGTTTCGATGCAACTCCAACATTATTCTCTACTTCAACGGCAGGGGGAAAAGGGGAATTGGATTCAGTCAGCAACCAACAAGGGCCCTGACTTTTACAGTCTGCGGAACCAATAAGCATGGGTGTAACCTGCACAGAACAGCAGTTACTACCCTTAATAGAAGGCATGGATTAATAACCAATAAGCCAATAAGTCTTGATGCTTTTGATGCAACTGCAGCATCTCTCTTTGCTTCAAAGGAGGTGGGGGGTGGAAGGAAAGAGGAATTTGGATTCAGAAACAGCCAACACGAGCCATGACGTTTTTTATAGTCTGGGGTATGATGCACAGACACTAGGGAAAAAACACAGGACTGCTTCTACGGCCAATTCCAAGAGCAAAGCACGTCAAGCAGCATTGACTGATACATGGGGTAACCTGGACCGCGTGACATAAGCTTACTGGGCATATTGCATGGACCATTGGTCCTTTTCTGCTGTCATTTCTTTTTGTTTTGTTTTTTTTAATTTTTTATTTATGCATATATTAATTTACACATCAAGAACAATCTTGAATAACTAAAATATATGAAGTACAAAGTTACATTCCAAAAGCAAAAAGCATCATGCTAACAGAAACAGCACTTCATAAATTAAGTCCACTATTGCGGGATCCAATACCACTATAAGAAATACTAATAGAAAGAACAGAAAAATAAGTCAGCACCTCTAACGGGGATATATTAAGGAGAGAAAAACTCAGCCATTTAGGGAGACACAGTGAAATTTACCCACCATTATCTTAAAGGGTTACAGTTAAAGTTTTATCACTCAGCAATTGTATTAATTGTGATGGAAGAAAAAAAAGATATGAAGCCTCTTTATACTTAATGTAGCTCTTGCAGGGGAATTTTAACAGGGAAAAATGCCCCTGTTTGCAGGGTCTGAGGAACAATAATTGCTTCCTCTTCTTCTGTGTCATCTTGGACACATAAGGAAAAATCCTAACCTGCAAATTCAAAAAAGATTCTGATCTATGTCTAAAAAAGAGCTTCGATACCCAGTCTCTATCAGGTTCTAGTGCAAACGTCACTATCAATGTCGCTGGGGTGACTTGAGCTGAATCAGATGTCTCAAGAAATTCAGAAATATTTAGAGCAGGTGAAACCGGCTCTACTACGGACTCTGGCAAGATTTCCTTAGCTGTCTCAGCTTGATTTTCTTCTTGCCCTTTTTTCAAAGGGGGTAAATAGAACGCCTTGTCAAAGGTGGAACAGCTTCTTCCGATAGATTAAGGATTTCCGTTAAATATCTTTTGAACATATCTTTTGGAGATTTGAAGGTATCTTAGGAAAGTTCACAAAATGAAGATTTTTCCCTTTCATGGCGGTCTCAAGGTTCTCAATCTTACTCAATAAAGATGAGTTATCTTTTACTAAGGAATCCTGTAGAGACTTGATAGAAGTCAGAGTTGACTTAACCTAATTGATCTGCTGAGAGGTAGCTTTTGTAACATTTTCCACCACTTGTAAACGCATTTCATGATCGTTTGATCTCACCACTAGAGAATTTAACTGATTAGATAATAAATTCCCCAGTCCTTCGATAGCCTCCCACAAAGGGTCCAAAGTTACCTGATTAGGTTTAACCAAGGAAAATCGCGGACATGTTGTTAAGGGAGTAGAGGAACTCCTTAGATTCATCCTGGAGTCTTCTCCCATGGCTGAGTTGCTGGCAGACTCGTCGGGCACTCCTGCCTCGGTGTCCACATCTTCTCTTCCCGTGAAAGACACCCAGCCTGGAGGTTTCGGCAGCCTGCATTATTGGCAGGCGACACCACCAGGTTCTCTTCCGGGTTCCTACATGTGGCAGGGTTCGCAGGCGCCTCTCTCCACATTAGGGACAGAGATGTATCCGAGTCTGGCAAGGAAACCTGCACCTCCTCCACGGTTCCCAGCTGATGCAACTCCTCTCCCGATATCAAACCCCTTCAAACTATGTGGGTATCCATCGGGCCAGTCACAGGCATGTCGGGAGCAAACCCAGGGTAGGTTTTCTCCCTTGCACATCTTTTCCTGACTGAATGGGGCATTTGAGGCAATATATCAGAAAAGTCTTAAGAAAGAAACTGCCATGGTATTCAGAGCGAGAGTGCCGGTGCCATTTTGGATGTCTGCTGTCATTTCTATGTTTCTATATGAGATACGGGCTCCAGAACTGAACACAGTACTCCAGGTGAGGCATCACCACCTCTTTTTTTCTTACAGGTTATTCCTCTTTCTATGAAGCAACATTCTTTTGGCTTTAGCTATTACCTTGTCACATTGCTTTTCTGCCTTCAGATTGCCAGGCACTATCACTGCAAAGTCTCTTTCCCAGTCCATGCAGTTTCATCCCCCATCACATTCAGCTATTTTGATAAGAACAGAACCGTGCTTGTTTACTATCTCCTTTTACTGACATAGGCTTATGAACATTTGTAACATGTTTTACTCATAAATCAGGATGTGTCTATAAAAAGATCTGTTAACAGTTAGATATTGGCAGAGAGAGAGCAGAAAGGAGCCCATCTGGACCTTAAATCCTTATCTTAGAATGATTAAAGTCCCTGTTAGGTCAGTGCTGCTGGAGCATTTGAGGCGGACACTAGCCAGTCTAGGTTTGATGTAGAGACCATCCCTGGTATCAAAGCTAAAGAGATGGTGACCAATTCTGCCAAGTTTCAGAGTAGTGGAAATGGGGAAATATGTGGAGATAATTGTCACTGGAAATCTAGAACATAACAAAATAAATCTGTTAGGATTGTAGACCCTTGTGTTGGGGGTGAGGTTGATGCAACATATAGGGGAGGCCCCTAGGTCCTAACCACCAACTGGCAGAGGAGACGGTACAGACACTGAACTGGAGCTTTGCCTGTACGAACCCCTTTGCCCACGGGTTGAACCTTTGGGTTCGGGGGCTGGCAAGTCTTAGGTGGCAGTCTCTGGGGCGCAGGCAGAAGAGTAGATCCGGGGTCCGGCTGAGGTTGGAGGCGGGTGGCAGGCACGAGTAACAAGAGTCCAGGCTATGGTCAGTGGCAGGCAAGGATAAGGAATATCCAGGCTGAGGTCGATACCACTAATTCGTCCGAGGTTAGAGATGTGATAGCTAGAGTGAGGTTAGAGAGACGAAGGCGGGCTGAGCAAGGCTGAAGAGACAAAGGCAGCAACTCACACTACCAAGCTAGGTAGTCAATCCATTGTTGAGGTGAAGCAAATTTTCATGGCCAGGCATTAAATAGCCAGCATGAAGGCGAGGGGGAGAGCCACGGAAGCGACCTGGGGGGAGAGAGCCACGGGGTGAGTTGAGCCGCGCCCCCTTCAGACTCAGCTGGCCTATTAGACACTGTCCAGGGACCTTCAAAACCGCAGCGATCCCGGCACCCTCCCTCTTCCTTCGTGCGACCACCCTCCCTGTGATCGGCCTACCTTCTCGCCGCTGAGGCTCGCGCGGTCGGCGCAGCCCATTTGGGGCAGGAGCCTGCTCACACCTCGAGGTGAGCCGCACAGAGAGGGCCGAGTCCCGAGATCAAATCCAGCGGGAAGGCGAGGGGGAGAGCCACGGAAGCGACCTGGGGGGAGAGAGCTGCGTGGTGAGTTGAGCCGTCCAGGGACCTTTAAAAACTGCGGCGATCCCAGCGGCGTCATGCGCCCCTTAGTGTGCCCCTTCGTGAGCCCCAGGACACAGGGCAGAGGCCCTCCACGCCGCTTGCAACCTCTACCTTAATACTATTACACCGGATCTTCACAGGCATCTAGTATTCCTCCAGTCTCCTCCAACCTCTCCCAGCACTCATCTCTTCCAGCAATCATCCAGCACTCATCTCTTCCAGCAATCATCCAGCATCCATTCAGGCTCACCCAGCACTCATCCCCTGTTCTTCATCACAACAAAATCAAAATGACATCAGGATTCCCAATACCCACCCTACACCACAGTCTCCTCACCACTGGAAAAGAATTCATGCAACCTCGATCACGTTCCAAGTCTCTCATCCCAATCATGACATCACCTTTTACTCAACTACTAGGCCTCGCATTATTCTCCTTAACACTCTTCAATGCACAATCCCTCACCAAGAAATCACTTATCCTCAACGACTTCCTTCTTGACCCAAAGCCTGACATCTGCACCATAACGGAAACATGGCTTAAACCAACAGATACAGCCCTGATAAATCAACTCCCCACACATCTTTACGACATCTTTTCACTCCCCCGACACAAGAAAAGAGGGGGTGGCCTTCTCATAGCAGCCAAAAAAGAGCTGAGACTATCCCAACTCCAAACCAAAATGGATTCCAAAATTGAATTAGGCCTTTTCAAAACCAACCAACTCCAAATCCTCCTCACCTACGCTCCACCAGGACTTCTTGACTCTGACACCTCCCCCATTATAGAATTTATCGCAAAACACACAAATCTGGACTCCCCAGCCATGATCCTAGGGGATTTCAACCTCCATGTCGATAATATCCCACGCACCACCAATTGTGAGGCATTTCTCACCTCCCACACAGCCATGGGCTTCAAGCAGATCATCAACAAGCCCACCCACAAAGCAGGACACACCTTGGACCTTATTTTCATAAACTCCGGCCTCACACACTCTTACACCCCCAAATGCACCCCGATACCCTGGTCGGACCACTCATTAATCTCTGCTACCTTCACTATGGAAGAAACCCACAATACACAACCCCTTCAATCCTCTTTTCACTACAGGAGAGCATGCCCATCCGATGTCCTCAGCAATCACCTAGCCAAAGAACTTCCTCACTTAGACCTCTCAAATCCCAACTCAGCTCTCCTTTCCTGGAGCAATATCACAGAGACAGTAGCAAATACACTATGTCCACTATCAACCAAAAAAATCAACCCTACCTCGCACAGAAAACAACTGTGGTTTACAAATGAACTACGAAACCTCAAACAAAATCTCAGACAGAAAATAAATGGCGTAAGGCCCCATCCACCAGTACACTATCTGCTTACAAATCTGCCCTCCACCTCTACAGGCATTCAACCTTACGATCAAAAAGAGATTTCTATGCACAAAGGATCCACAACCTCGCTTTCGACGCTAAAGCATTATTCTCCTATGTATCTAATCTAACACAAACCAGCGTCCCGTCTATTCCCAATGACCAAGCACAATCCAAAGCTGATGAATTGGCACTCTTCTTCCAAAGCAAAATCTCAAACCTCTTAACTCTTCTACCTCCATGTCCATCCTCCTCTTCTAGCTCCTACCATCTCTTAAACAATGAGATATCGTTTGAACCCACTACCGCTCTGGAGATTCAAACTCTGTTGAAGAAAATGAAACCCTCCACTCACCCCAATGACCAAATTCCAACTAAACTACCTGACACCATCTCCAAACCTCTGGCTGATATCATAAACTGCTCCTTATCACAAGGAATCTTCCCAGACGCCCTTAAACTCACCTCTCTTAAACCTCTTCTAAAAAAAAACCTAACTTAGATCCCAATGAACCTAATAACTTCCACCCTATTTCTAACCTACATTTTATAGCCAAGATTATGGAGAAATTAGTCAGCTCTCGGATTATCTCGAAGATCACAAAATACTCTAATCTACCAATACCCAACTCATCTTGTTGACTGACCACCTCATCATGGGTTTGGTCAAACGACAATCCTTCTTACTAATCCTTCTTGACCTCTCAGCGGCTTTCGATACCGTAAACCACTCCATCCTCCTCGCCCGACTAGCAGACATCGGAATAACAGGAACTGCCTTTAGTTGGTTCAAATCTTTTCTCAGCAACAGAGGCTACAAAGTCAGAATTCACAACAAAGAGTCCCCTCGCATCAACTCCTCCCTAGGAATTCCTCAGGGCTCCTCCTTGTCCCCCACCCTTTTCAATATATACCTACTACCCCTGTGCCAACTGCTAACCAATCTAAAACTAAAACACTTCCTATACGCTGATGACGTACAAATCCTGATCCCAATAACAGAATCCATTACAAAAACAATCAAATCGAGGTGAAGGAGAAAGGAGAGAAGATCCCAGCAGCCGGTAAATAGCAAAGAAATTACCTTTTGGACGTTTACCTGCTCCGGGGTGAAAGGAGTTTTGCCCCAGTGGAAGCAAGCACTTCCGGTTGCTGACGTCATCGGGGGCCCATAAAACCGGCCCACTCCCAGTGCACTGTCGAGGTGAAGGAGAAAGGAGAGAAGATCCCAGCAGCCGGTAAATAGCAAAGAAATTACCTTTTGGACGTTTACCCGCTCCGGGGTGAAAGGAGTTTTGCCCCGGTGGAAGCAAGCACTTCCGGTTGCTGACGTCATCGGGGGCCCATAAAACCGGCCCACTCCAGGCGCGCAGCCTAAATCTCCTTCACCTTAAAAGTAAGTTTTGTTTAACTCCTTTTCCTAGCCTTCAAATAGCAGTAACAATCAATTAGTTAAGAAAGTTAACTGATAGCTCTCAAGAGTTTAGTATAAGATTTTCTTTTTTTGTATCTTTATTGTGTGTTGCATATTAATATGCCCCACACCAAAAGGAAGGGAAAGCTGAGGGAATCTGCAGTAACATCTTCCCCAGCGAACCCCAATCAATCTAAAATTGAGAGTTTTTTCAGTTCAGTCCCTGGGACTACTCCTGAGGGAAGCGCTGTGAATCCAGCCTCAGAGCTAAAGCTGGGCTCACCTGCTTCAGATACTACACTAAGCCCGGGAGCACCGTCAACCCCTTCCCCCCCCTTTTTGGAGAGCCATCTGGAAAATGTTTTTTCTGAAAAGAAATTTTTAACATCTGCATTACCCGAAAGGGAAAAAGAAATTCCTGAGGATAGTGGAGAAAAACATATCCAAGGGAATATTGATGGAAGCTCTATTAGGGGAATGGAGGAGAGGGACCCACCAAAGAGCACCAGGAGGTGCTGGATATTGGAGGGATAGGAAAAGCCATTAGAACTCCCTTAAATAAATTGGAGAAACCATCTGTTATTACATTAGATTCAGTATGGATGGCAATTGTAACTTTGGAAAAAGCTATTTCCAAACTGACTGAAGTTACGATGGAAATGAATGAAAGAATTGTAAAATCAGAGCAACAGATTGGAAAACAAAATTCACATATTGAGGAACTTGAGTTGAAAGTCACACAAATTCAGAAAGTTCAAGTGGGGTTATTGCAAGGAGAGAGGAGCCAGATGAAAAATCTTGAAAGACTGGAAAATGATTCAAGATTCTTGAATCTTAGAATCATTAATTTCCCTCAAAGCAAATATATGTCGTTACATGAACAATTTAAAAAATATCTGAATGAAATCCTAAAAATTCCAACAGAAGCCACACCACCGCTGGCAAAGATCTATTATATTTCATTTAAAAATGTGAAAGAAAATCAATCATCTCCATTAAATGTGTCTGAGTTATTAGAATCATCCGACAACGACTTAGTGGAAAAGAGTGGAACTGTTTTAGTAAGATTTGTGTTCCCATCGGATAGAGACACAGTTTTAAAGTTATTCCTACGTAATAGATCTGTAAAATTCTATGACCATCAAATATATATATACCCAGATATTGCTAAAACAACGCAACGAAAAAGGAAAGAATTTTTGGAATTGAGACAATTAGCTGAGCAGATTGGTGCTCAAATGACATTGCGATACCCATGTAAATGTTTATTAAAACTCAATGAAGTTAAATATGTGTATTTTGAGCCACCGGATTTAAAAATCTTCCTGGAGGCAAAAAAAAAATTAGGGAATAATAATGGCTGAGAACTTGACGTAAAATGAAAGAAATAGGGTGCTGTACTTTCTTTTTCCTTAAATATATTTTTCATAGAAGAGCTCTATATGATATAGATTGTTTACTGTTAAAATTTCATAGTAATATGGGTATAAATCTCGGATTTTTAAGTAAAATGATATTGGGACTTATGAATTTAGGCTCCAATATTATTTAAAACTTTTTGTGTACTTTGAGTATAATGAGATAATATTACCCGTACTTTGTTTTGACAAGTTATGTCATAATAATTGAAAAATTAATAAAGTATAAATAAAAAAAAAAAAAAAAAAACAATCAAATACTGGGAAAATTGCTTCCAAGAGATCAATCTCCTCCTCTCTAGCCTAAACCTTATACTCAATCGAGCCAAGACTGAAATCTCACCAGATGACAGCAATACACCTCAAAAGTCACTCAAAAATAACTTTGTCACTCAAGCTAGAGACTTGGGAGTATTAATCGACAACCATCTGAATCGAAAAACATTCATCAATAACGCAACCAAGAACGGCTTCCATAAACTGCAAGTACTAAAAAGAATTAAATCTCTTCTTCACTTTTAAGACTTCAGAACGGTCCTCCAAGCTGTCCTATTCTCCAGGATAGACTACTGCAATTCCATTTTGCTAGGTCTACCCACCTATTCAACCAAAACGCTTCAGATGCTTCAAAATGCGGCAGCCAGAATATTGACAAACTCGGGCAGAAGAGAACACATCTCCCCCATCCTAAAAAATCTACCGATTGCAGAATCGACCACCGACCCAGCAGTGTTGGCACCGCTACTATCGAGGATGGAAGCGCTCATAGCCGCTTTTCTACCAATGGACCCCGGGTCACCGATGGCTCCTGTGCCCTCCCCACTTGCTTTGTCATCGGGAGGAGAAACACCGTTCCGCATCCCTCCATTGGGAGTTCTGCCGATGCCTCAGCCATCGATGCCGACACCCATCAGTGCCGATACGTCCATCGGCCCCACCGAGCCATCCATCGATGCCTTCGATGCCTTCATCGGTGCCTCCAGTTATTCCTTCGAGTTCTTCAGAACCTAGACCAGGACCTTCAGGGATCCTACCGCCCTGTCCTCCTCTAGCCCCTAGAGGAGCAGGGGCTGATCCCTATGATACCTGGAGTGATGATTCTTCACCAGACACTGATGACTTGCCTTCACCATCTTCACTTACTGAAAGTAAAAAGCGTTCTCCTCCAGAGGACCTTTCCATTATAAATTTTGTGAAGGAGATGTCTGAATTGGTTCCTTTCCAATTACAGACAGAACAGGATGATAGGCATCAAATGATGGAGTTGCTACAATTCCTGGATGCTCCCAAGGAAATAACCTCCATCCCTATCCACCAGGTTTTTCTGGATCTCCTCAAAAAGAACTGGGAACATCCTGGCTCTGTTGCTCCAGTCCACAGGAAAGGTGACACCACCTATCTTGTTCAGTCAGCTCCAGGATTTCACAAACGTCAATTGGATCACCAATCTGTGGTTGTAGAATCTGCCCAGAAAAGAGCAAGGAGATCAAAGCCTCACACTTCCTTTCCTCCAGGCAAGGAACAGAAATTTCTAGATGCCATTGGTTGCCGTGTTTTCCAGGGATCAATGCTCATCTCCAGAATTGCCGCTTATCAGCTCTATATGACACAATATAATAGGGTCTTATTTAAGCAGATACAAGACTTGACAGACTCCCTGCCTCAGCAATTTCAAGATCAACTCCAAACCCTAGTAAACAAGGGTTTTGAGGCAGGCAAGCATGAGATCAGATCATATTACGATATCTTTGACACTGCTACCAGGGTATCTGCAGCTACTATCTCGGCAAGACAATGGGCCTGGCTCAAGTCTTCCGACCTTCGCCCTGAAGTACAAGACAGACTATCCGACCTGCCTTGTGTAGGAGATAATCTGTTTGGCGAGCAGATTCAACGAACAGTGGCGGAACTCAAGGACCATCATGAGACCCTAAGACAGCTCTCTCTGATGCCTTCTGAGTACTCTTCAAAACAGCCCTTCCGGAAGGACTCTAAGAAGTCATTCTTCCACCTGAAGAAATCCTGCCCGCCACCAACTAGAACCCATTCTACGAGACCGTTTCAAAAAGCCCAGACTCATCAGACACGAAAAGAAAAACTGCAAGCAGCTCCTCAGCCAGGCCCTGCTTCCGGTTTTTGACTCCTGCATAGAGAGCAGCAGCCAGCTTCCATTACCCCACATACCAGTGGGAGGTCGATTGTGCCATTTCATCAACATGTAGCACTCGATCACCTCAGACCAGTGGGTCCTGGCGATAATTGCTCAGGGTTATCATCTGAACGTCCGATCATGCCATCCTTCTGGAACAGAAGGTCTCCCTCCTCCTCCAGTCCAAGGCAATAGAACCAGTGCCCTACTCTCAGCACGGCCTAGGGTTCTATTCCCAGTACTTTCTAATCCCCAAAAAATCGGGGGGTGTTCATCCAATTCTGGACCTACGTGCCCTCAACAAGTACCTCCAGTGAGAGAAGTTCAAAATGGTAACCTTGGGCTCTCTTCTTCCTCTTCTACAAAGAGGAGTCTGGCTCTGCTCTCTAGACCTCCAGGACGCATACACTCATATTGCGATAATTCCATCCCATCACAAGTACCTGAGGTTTTTAGTAGGCCCCAAGCACTATCAGTACCGAGTGCTTCCATTTGGCCTTGCGTCTGCACCACGAGTCTTCACAAAATGACTTGTCATAGTTGCAGCCTTCCTTAGCACTCAAAGTATTCACATCTACCCCTATCTAGATGATTGGTTAATCAGGGCTCCCACTCAGCAAGCTGCTCTGTCGTCCCTACATCTTACCTTACACACTCTAATTTTGCTAGGATTTCTCGTCAACTACGACAAATTCTACTTAGTCCCATCTCAAACCTTATCGTTCATTGGGGCAGATTTGGACACCTTGCAGGCAAAGGCTTTTCTGCCTCGACAGCGAGCTCTCACTCTTGTGTCTCTTGCATACCAGCTGCAGTCTCAGCATTCCACGACTGCACACCACTTTCTCATCCTCCTGGGACACATGGCGTCCTCCGTTCAGGACACCCCAATGACCCGTTTGGCCATGAGAGTCATGCAGTGGACTCTAAGGTCATAATGGACTCAATCCATTCAGCCCCTGTCGACCATTGTCCATGTAACCGACTCACTCCGTCAGTCTCTCGCCTGGTGGAGAAATCAGGTCAATCTCCTCCAAGGCTTTTACCCTTCCAGGCTCCAGACCCTCAAATAACTCTCACCACCGATGCTTCCAACCTCGGCTGGGGAGCCCACATGGCTGATCTGCAGACACAAGGATCTTGGTCTCTGGAGGAAGCCAAACACCAAATAAATTTCCTGGAGCTTCGAGCAATCAGATTTGCTCTCAGGGTATTTCAAGATTGCCTCTTCAATCAAGTCATCCTGATCCAGATGGACAACCAGGTGGCCATGTGGTACATCAATAAACAGGGAGGGACGGGCTCCCACCTTCTGTGTCAGGAAGCTGCGCAGATATGGGCGGAGGCCCTCTCCCACTCTATGTACCTCAGGGCCACATACTTGCCGGGAGAGGACAATGTGTTGGCAGACAAGCTGAGTCGCACCTTTCAACCGCACGAGTGGTCTCTCAACTCCTCAGTAGCAAACTCGATCTTCCAACAATGGTGTTATCCTCAAATAGACCTCTTTGCGTCACCTCAAAATCGCAAACTAGACAACTTCTGCTCTCTCACTCGCAGCCAACACTATCAGCCAAGAGACACATTCTCCCTATCATGGGCAACCGGTTCTCCTATATGCATTCCCTCCACTTCCACTTCTCTCGAAGACTCTCGTGAAGTTATGTCAGGACAAGGGAACCATGATCCTGATAGCACCTCACTGGCCGCGCCAAGCGTGGTTTCCAATACTTCAGGATCTCTCCATTCGCAGGCACATTCCTTTTGGCAAAGATCCGCTTCTAATCACTCAAAACGACGGGTGCCTATGCCACCCCAACCTTCAAGCCTTGTCCCTGACGGCATGGATGTTGAAAGATTAATCCTTCAGCCACTTAACCTTTCTGAAACAGTTTCCCGTGTCCTGATTGCTTCATGGAAGCCTTCCACGAGAAAATCTTATTCTTACAAATGGAACAGGTTTACGTCATGGTGCTCTTCTTAGTCCCTTGACCCCTTTACCTGTCCAATCACAAAGTTTCTGGACTATCTCTGGCACCTGTCAGAGTCAGGTCTAAAAACTTCCTCCATCAGGATGCATGTCAGTGCGGTAGCCACCTTCCATAAGGGTGTCGGGGATGTTCCCATATCAGTACAGCTCCTTGTAACATGCTTCATGAAGGGCTTGCTTCACCTCAAGCCTCCTTTGTGTCCTCCGGCCCCTTCTTGGGACCTTAACCTAGTTTTGGGTCTGCTCATGAAACCACCATTCGAGCCTCTTCAATCCTGTGACCTTCGATATCTCACAAGGAAAGTGATTTTCCTTTTGCCAATCACTTCCGCTCGCAGAGTTAGTGAATTGCAGGCTCTAGTTACCTATCCGCCTTATACTAAACTTCTGCAGGACCGGGCAGTACTCCGCACTCACCCTAAATTCTTGCCTAAGGTAGTTTCGGAGTTTCATCTCAATCAATCCATTATACTACCTACCTTTTTCCCAGGCCCCATTCCAATCCAGGAGAGCAGGCTCTGCATACCCTTGACTACAAATGGGCTCTAGCGTTCTACCTAAACCGTACAGCTGCCCACAGGAAAAGCACTCAATTATTTGTCTCTTTCCATCCTATCAAATTGGGGAAGCCTGTGGGTAAACAGACTTTCTCCTCCTGGTTGGCGGACTGCATATCCTTTTGCTATCAGCAAGCGTGCATTCCACTTCAAGACCGTGTTAAAGCACACTCTGAGGGCCATGGCGACTTCAGTAGCACATCTACGATCGGTGCCACTTCCTGACATTTGCAGGGCTGCCACCTGGAGTTCTCTCCATACTTTTACAGCCCATTATTGCTTGGACAAAGCCAGAAGACAAGATTCCATCTTCGGCCAGTCTGTCTTGCGCAACCTATTTACAACTTGACATACCAACACCCTTCCGCCTGCCCGGTGGGGTTCAGGATGCCCTCGGCCAAATTTCGTCCCAGGCCTAATGCCTTGCACGCCTGCGTACATTTGGTGCATGCTCAGACATCCTCAGCTCAGTATTCATCCATATGTGAGGACTACCATCCTGCTTGTCTTGCGAGAAAGCAAATGTTGCTTACCTGTAACAGGTGTTCTCACAGGACAGCAGAATGTTAATCCTCACAAAACCCGCCCGCCGCCCCGCGGTGTTGGGTTCGTAACGTTTTCTTATTTTATTTTCTGCACTACCTGTAGCTTTTTAACAAGACTGAAGGGGGACCCCTGCTGGCTGCAGGGTTAGTGCCATGCTGGACATGCCCAGGAGAGGCCAGTCAAAGTTCTGGAAACTTTGACAGAAGTGTTCCGTGATTGGGCTCCATCCTGTGATGTCACCCATATGTGAGGACTAACATCCTGCTGCCCTGTGAGAGCACGTGTTACAGGTAAGCAACATTTGCTATCTTCTTATTTAAAGTATCCTTGTAAATGTCTTGTTAGTTGTCAAGAGTCAAGGTACATCTTTTTTGAATCTTTTCAGCTTTCCATGTTCCTTTGTGATAGAATGTAATCTGTCTCTTGTGAGGTTACTTGGTTATTGGTGAATATTCTATAATAATGGCACAGCTAGTAGTCCTTTGTTTTGAGATCTTAAAGATCTCTGTGGCCTGTAAGATTGTAGAGCTACATCTGCCAAACCAGAGTTATTAGACTGGATGGTGGAGTGCATTAATGTTAGGACTTTGTAGTTGATGTGGGATTGTACAGGTAGCCAATGAAGAGCTATCAGTGATTGTGATATGTGATTGAATTTCCTTGAACTGCCTAGCTGCCTTATTTTATAATAGCTGAAGTTTTGTTTTTTTTTAAAAGACAGTTGGGAACTCTGAGTAGAGGTGAATTACAGTAGTCTAAGTTTGAGAAGATGAGGGTCTGCAAGACCATGTGGAAGTCTGCGTGAGTCAGCAATGGTTTCAGTCTATGTAGTAAGCGCAGTTTGGCATATCCTGATTTGATTAATTTATATTCGTGCTTTTTCATTGTAGGTTCTCGTAAATCTGTATACCTTAGTCTCATACTTGGTCTGAGGTTATGATGGTAGAGTTACCCATGTCAAGTATTTGAGGAGTTGCTATAGGTAGAATTCTTCTCAGTAGAATGATTTCAGTTTTATTAGTGTTTAGAGTTAAAGTTTGGATAGTTTATGTTGCATAGTCTTCATGTGTGTCACTAGAGTTAGTCTTTCATTTTCAATAGATTTGGTGCATGGTATATAGAATTGAATGCCATCGGCGTATAGGAAGAAGGTGATTCCTAGATCAGATAGACGTCTACATAGAGAAAGCATATAGATGTTGAATAAAGTTGCCAAGAGAGCTGAACCCTGGGGGACACCTGCATCAGTCAGGAAGTTGTCGGACATGTGGTTGCCCAGTTTGACTTGGAATGACCTTTTTGCTAGGAATGAGTAAAACCACTTCATTACATTGCAGTCAATTCTGATTTTTCTCAACTACTGGCATAGTAGGGTATGGTCAACAGTGTCAAAGGCTGCCAATAGATAGAGTCCGCATTTTCTCAATAGCAGGTATGGAACTCTCTACCCGAGTATCTGACTCCAGAAACAAAGAAATTCAAACATGACCTAAAAACTTGGTTATTTCAAAATGCTTATAACCTAGCTTAAAAACACTTGAACACAGAGCATGCACCCTCATTAAGCACCTATCTCCTGAACTAAATACCTTATTCCAAGTATGTGTCAATTTTTAAATTGTATGATGTTTGACCTCATTAAGTCAATGTACCTGTCGATGTGTAATATGTACATCATGTTGTAAACCGTTGTGATCTTTATTTGGAACAACAGTATATAAATTGGCTAAATAAATAAAATAAATTATTGGTGTCTGTATGAAAAAATGTGTGGGTATAGACCATATGCTATCTCAGTGCTTCTCGGTATATCACAAGCATGAATATGCATGAGAGAGATTAGCATGCATTGCTTCTATTGTATGCAAATCTCTCTCATACATATTTATTGTGGATATTCTGAAAACATGACAGGCTGGGTGTGCCCCCAGGACTGGGATGAGAAGCACTATACTTTTTGCCTTGAATCTTTTCTTTCTTTTATTTCCTAAATCTTCACACCCCCCCCCCCCCCTAGTTTTTGTGGACTGGTACAGTAGTTAACTGACACATTTTCCTGTATTTGTTTGTGCTTTGTTTGTACTGGTTAAAATTACTGCTTTTCCAAAGAAAACATTGGTTATGGATGTGTTTTGAAATTTCAATAAATGTAAGTTAAAAAAAGAAACATAAATTGCCAAATTAATTCCATCATCTTTGTGCCTCTGTTGGTACGCATGGCTTCTGCAAGAGATCGCCTCTGCTTTCTGTCTGTAGTCTGCGTAATTCTGGGCTTCTGTATCAGGCTGCAGGCCCTCCTCTTTTTCTCTGCTGTTCTTTGCTAATTCTCCTCAGGAGGATAGCACCTTTTATGCTTCCTGTACAGTGTCCAGCATAGGGCAGTTTCGGGCAGTGTGCCAAGTGTCATTAAAGCATAATGCATCAAGGAAAAAAATGTGTATTTGCATTAGAGATAATGGAACTCTAGGAATAATACCAAAGGAGGAATCAGTAGTATCAAGAGACACATTGCTTTTTCAAGTAAGCTAGGTACTAATTCTGCTTTAATAATGCAATTAATACATTTCCTTGTAGTGCTTGCAATGCACCACTGCAAAGCGGCCCACTGTCTCATGGGTGAAGTTATATAATTGGCTTCTTTTATTTATGGATACTAAAGGAAAAAAAAAAGAGGCAGTAGTGAAATATTTGAAAATAGCATAAATTTCCACAAGGGAGTTAGTCACTATGAATATATAACATTAATAAAATCTATGATTTCAACCAGACCATCTCATTATTTTTAGTTATTTTATAGGTGCAATCATATATTGATGGCATGAGAACACTGTGATTCATATAATCCTACTGCACTGATTTTGATTTTTTGCAAACACCCAGCCTGTATTTCCGAATTATCAAAAGGTCCATGTGTTTTGTAAATCTGAAACGGCCAGCTTCTGAATTAAATAGAATAGGGAGCTCATTCAGCTCCAACCTCTTATTTTTAACTAGGTAAATTCAGTGTAAGGAAACATTGATGAGAAAGGTAATTGCTTCATTTGCAGTTACTGTAGGTTACAAGTGTGTGTGTGTGTGTGTGTGTGTAAGTAAAACTGCCGACTCTGTAATCTTCAGAGAGTCATGGGCTACACACAATGTACTGGGGCTAAGTCTCTGATATTACTGTGTCGTTCTGCTTTTTCTTATTTTGCTCTGGTTGGTGGGTTCTCGGTTGGGGGAAAGATAAACCTCCAGGGCCCTGGGTATTAACTTGAAAGTCATATTGTGGGTGCCAATAAACAAGCTGGATGCTTTGCAAAGAAATGCAGTCTCGTGCATTTGAAGTGCAGAAATCTGAGGGACTGGTACACATTGGGAGATGAAGAGCACTGCATTGACCAGTAGAGAGACCTCAGAGTGATAGTATCTGATGATCTCAAGACATCAAAACATTGTGATAAGGCAGTGCCCAGAGCCAGGAGAATGCTTGGGTGTACATGGAGAAATAATCAGTAGAAAAAAAGAGGTGATAATGCCTTTTTACAGTCATAGGTGAGAACTCAACTGTGTTCGGATCTGGAGGCTGTATCTCAGAAAAGATAGAGAGGGGCTAGAAGCGGTTCAGAAAAAGGCAGCCAAAATGGTATGGGGACTGCACTAACAGCCATATGAGATGAAACTGAAGGACCTAAATGTGTATTCCCTAGAGATGAGGAGAGATGGAGTGAGTGGGAGGGTGAAGATATAATAGACATTTACAAATCTGAATAGTATTAATGGTATACAAGAGGCAAACCTTTTTGAACAGAAGGGAAGTTGTAGAACTAGGGGTTATAAGGTGAAGCTCTGAGAGGGAAGACTCAGGAACAACATCAGGAAATATGGTTTTCACAGAAAGGGTGGTGAATGCCTGGAATGCCCTTCCAGAGAAGACAGTGGAAACAAAACGGTAGCAGAATTAATAAAGTGCATGGGGGCAAGCTCAGAGAATGGACATGAAATACATTGAGAGAACCTCCACAGAGCTGTAGTTACTACTCAAAACAACAGTGGTACAAGTGCATCAGGACTCGAAAAAAAAAAACAAAAACAACCCAACATGGGGGTAACCTGCACGGTATGGCAGGTATCAGTCATCAGGACTCAAAGAAAGCTTGGGGAGCCCAACAATATAATGACCATGATGGGCTTGGCCATGATTGGAACAGATAAGAGAGGAGGGTTGAGAGATCACATGGAAGGACCCGAGTTGGGGAGTTGGTATTGAGTTGCATTTTGGAATTTTATGTGCACATCTACCAAGAGAGTATGAATCTCAGCTCTGCAGACTGGATGGGCCATTTTGATCTTTATCTGCTGTTATTTACCATGTTTGCTTATTTAATTTATTTTAAAATATTTATTACCTGCCCATCCATCATTGTGAGAAGGTTACAAGACAACATTTAAACACTGGGGAACAATGTTTAACATAATTCCTGTTGAGTTCGATTTTTCAGCTGTTTTAGACTTAAATAGGTATGCTGATTTCAAAATTCCAGTTTTCTTCTATCACGTCAAGTTTTTTCTCTACAGTCTATCTTAGGCCTGGATTTATCAAAATGCACTAAATATCACATGCGTAGGAAAAGGGGCGTGGTTTTATGGTAATAGGCTGTTTATCGCAAAGTGTGATAACTCATTAAAGATCAACATTTCATCGGGACAATGTCAGAACTCCAAAAGAATGCTTGGTTGTCATTCAAAAACCTTGTCAAGGACTTTCTTTGAAATACACGAGCACAGAATTATACCGAAATTGTCCAGAAACTCTTGGAGAGCTTCAAAATGCTTCGTTGCAACATGAGCATCAAGTTGCATTTTCTGCATAGCCATCTTGCTGACTTACCAAAAACCCTTGGTGCAGTCAGTGATGAGCAAAGTGAACGATTCCACCAAGATTTGAAGGTCATGGAGGCACGGTATCAGGGTAGATGGGATGTACATATGATGGCTGACTCCTGTTGGAGCATCAGGCGAGATTGTCCACAGATTGAACACTGCCGGAAAAGCTATAAGTGTACATTTTTAACTTAATATGTATGTTTAGTAGCAGAACTTTACTACTTGTACACAATTTGACTTACAGTAACAATATATAGCCTTTGTATGAATAAAATAACTCTAAATAAACAGTATATTCAGGTAATTATTTTCTTTTATTTCCTTTGTATGTACATTTTGTATGATTTTTGGGACAAAGGGAGGGAGGGTATCCTGTACCTTAAAAAGTTGACGTGATAGAGAAAAAATGGGGTCATTTTTTGATTCAGATGTCAAAAGTTAGTCAAAAACAAGTGTCATATCTAACTCAACGAAAATTGTGTTCCCCAGTATAATGAAATAACAGAGACACTGAAACATGCATAAAACTGAGTTAAACCAAAAACAATAATATATTCAAAAAGTATAATCAATAATTTGGCCTACCTAAACTATTAAGATAAGAATTACTTAGTTAAACATTATCACTATTACTAATCTTTACTGATCAAATAGTTCAAACATGAAAATATGGCATTTGGTAGAAGTCTTTTTCAGATAATATCCATTAAGAAATTTAAATGAGTATTTATTTATTTAATAACATTTGTTACCTGCCCCTCCAAAGGAATTTGGAATTTGTAAACCGCTGCGATTGTTAATCAGAATGATAGTATATAAGCAAAATAAATAAATAAATAGAGACGTTTAAATATATCCAAATTCTTGGGATCCACGTGCTTGATCTTGAACTCTCATACTTTCTCCTCTCCATCTCTCAGATGCCCCGAGGGCATTTCTGCAGCTGTTTGCTATGACTGTGCTTCCAGAGTAGTAGCTCAGATTCTCCTCTCTCCTCCCGGTGATGATACCAGCTGGGTATCCATTCTTCCTCCTCCAATTTTGCCTCATTGCAAGGGAATCCCTAAGCTAACGGACACCAAGATGGCCAAATAAACTTAATTTTTTTCTCCTCTCTCTGGGTAGAAAGGGATCTTAAAAAGATTAATCCTGCATCCCACCCTACAGACACCATTCCCACTAAAGCACTCCTAACTATTCCTAACACCATCGCCAAACCTCTAGCTGACATTAATTACTCCCTTTCTTCTGGCATAGTCCCAGACACACTCAAGCATGCAGTGGTCAAACCCCTGCTCAAAAAACCATCATTAGATCCCAATGACCCATCCAATTTTCATCCTATCTGAAACCTCCCATTTATTTCTAAAATCATGGAAAAGGTAGTCCACTCCCAACTCATGGACTACCTCGAAAACAACAATATCCTTCACCCTTCACAATTCGGTTTTCGCAAGTACTTCAGCATGGAAACCCTCTTACCCTTTCTGACCACCTCATCAGAGGCATGGACCAAGGTCACTGCTACTTTCTTGCCCTTTTTGATATCTCCTCTGCATTCGACACAAGTCACAACCACCTCCTCTCCCGCCTATCTGACATAGGCATCTCAGGTTCAGCCCTCCTGTAGTTTAAATCCTACCTGTCTAATAGACAATTCTCAGTCAACATAGGCAACGCTGAAGCCACTCATTACTCCCTCTCCCAAGGAGTTCCACAAGGTTCCTCCCTTTCATCCACCCTATTCAATATTTACCTCACACCTCTCTGCCAGCTCCTATCCGACCTTGGCCTCAAATTCTACCTATATGCAGATGACGTCCAAATCATCATACCAATTCATGACTCTTATCTCCGAATCTCTAAAACTCTGGGAGAAATGCCTTGCTTCCATTAACACCCTACTCACAAATCTCCATCTTGCCTTAAACACCACCAAAACTAAACTGCTCTTCATATTCCAACATCAAATCCCCAAACCTTCCCTTGCAAACGACCTGGCATATAGTTCCATCTCCGCTCAGCCCTTTGTACGAGACCTTGATGTCCTGATTGACCAGCAATTGAACCTGAAAAAATACATCAACACTATCCTCAAGGAAGGTTTCTTTAAGCTCAATGTTCTGAAAAAACTAAAACCCTTACTCCATACCCATGATTTCCATACCGTCATTCAGGTCACCCTCTTATCTAAAATGGACTACTGCAACTCCCTTCACCTAGGTCTCCCCTATTCCACCATAAAACCGCTTCAAATGCTCCAGAATGCGGTAGCGAGAACCATATCACCCCCATCCTTAAAGACCTTCATTGGCTCCCGATCCCTTCACGCATCCTCTATAAAACCCTTACTATTATTCACAAATCCATCTACAGACACAACTCCAACTGGCTCGATGAGTCATTCCACCTCACACTCTCTAACTGCCCCACTAGAGCAACCAATAAAGGAACCCTCCACGTGCCATTCCTCAAGAAGGCACACCTCACCTCCACGAGGGATCGAGCCCTCTCCATTGCTGGTCCTACTCGCTGGAACTCACTACCCACAAACCTCCGACTTGAGCCTTGTACCATCAAATTCAAAAACAAATTAAAGTCTTGGGTCTTTAAACAGGCTTACCCAGATTAGTTCCCCTGCGCCTTTAACCCTTTGCTGCATCAGTATGTGATCTGAACCTATGTATAAAGTTATGTCACATCATTTACTTGTTATTTTATACAGTCTGTTGCTCTTGTTTGCCAGTTTCCGGCTACGTCTCTCTTGTTCTCTGTAGTCCCATCCCCGGTACCTGTTTGATGTATTTTCCACCTTCAGTTCTGATGTAAACCAGTATGATGTAACTACTAATACTGCTATAAAAAAGCTTTAAATAAATAAATAAAAGCTTTCTCCCATGACAGAAATTACATAGAGTAAATTACTATAAAGATCACTAGCGATGTACTACCAACCACTGGGTGTGAGTTGGAAATTACTTTCTTTACATTTTTAAAATTCCTCAGCCCAAGTTTTGGGTCTTCATTCTGAAAGAAAATACTCCTTTTCTCTCTAAATCCAAACTAAAAATCTATACGCACACTAGGGGTCACTTGCATTCATGCAAGCAGGAACAAACCAGAACAGCAGCCTCTAGTGGGAATGCTGTGGAATAGATAGTACTGTCCTCTAGTGCCCTTTCTTAACTAGTAGGCCATTCTGCTTAGTAGGGATCCCAATGGGACCCTATATATATCTGTGTGTGTGTGTGTACACACATACACACTTACACACACACACACACACTGTGGGCCAGTACATTTTATTTTGTTATTGGGTCCAAATAGAACCCCTTAATATATTTACCTGGACAAAGGAAGCATTTGTAACACTTTAGTAGCTGTGGTTTTACTATGCCATTGTGAAATTCAGTGAGGCAATGAATACCTGACTTGTTCATTTCAGAATTAAAACATGCACATTGTTAGCTTTATTTATCTAGTGGCTCGGGCTTCCATAATTACTTTCATTAGCTTTATAGTGTCTGAAGCAGTCTTCAATCAGAAGGTGTTCTTGGTAGAGAGAAGAACACAATAGGAGGTCTGCTTGTAAAAACACAGTAGTCATTAATTTTTTTTATAACAGAGAGGCTCACAGATTGATTGAAAATGGTTAATTGAGCACACTGGTTGTTTCGAAAGGGAAAAATGGAGGTCAGAATGGGAAAACCTCTGTTCGATTTGTCTGAACACTACATCTGGAAGTTTGAAAGAAAAACTTATAGGTGTTCAGTTTGGTTTTATTACGGGCTATAACCATTAAGCGTCCCAGCTCCAGTTTTACTTCATTGAATACCAAGTTTACATATCAATTAGGATTTGATTTGCAGCTTTGGAAGAATGAAAACATAAAGGGTCAGTTCATTTCTGATAATCGAAAGTCTGTTTTGGCAACAGTGTTTCTGCAAATGTGTAACCTCATTTCATCACGGATAAGCTCCTTCCAATAGCCTTTTGTGTTCTGGCATTTGATAAAATGTTAATGTGGGCATTGTGCTTTTCAGTAGATGATCCGATGGGATGTTAACATGGAACTGGAAGTAGAGAGAAAGTAGAAGAAACAGTGCCATATATAATTTATTTCTTGTTGCGCTTATCTTTTGTAGATTCACCAAAAGGCCCTCACCCATCTGCTGGCATGAATGGAAATGTGCAACACCCTGCAAGCTCTGGGCAGCAGCTGGTCTCTGCCATTCCTTCTCCAAGTGCCAGCAAGCCCTGGCGCAGCAAATCCATGAATGTCAAGCACAGTGCCACCTCTACCATGCTGTCTGTGAAGCAGCCGAGCCCCGCAACTTCCCCAACGCCGTCTTCAGACAGACTCAAGCCGCCTCTGTCAGAAGGAGCCAAAACCCCTTCATCGGGACAGAAATCGATGCTAGAAAAGTTCAAGTTTGTCAATACAAGGACTGCCTTAAGACCTACCTTGTCACCAAGTTCAGGGCCTAGTGATACTGGGAGAGAGGATGAATCTTTCCTAGAGGGTGGAGAACTTGATGGCTCTTATAGCGGGTTAACCAGCGGTGGATCCACCAGCAGCAGTCCTAAAGTGTCGCCTAAGTTGACGCCTCCAAAAGCCGGAAGCAAAAATCTTAGCAATAAAAAGTCTCTGCCTCAGCCAAAGGACAAAGAAGAAAAGAACAGGGACAAAAGTAAAGTTTGCACTGAGAAGACTATAAAAGAAGATAAGGAACAGTTGCCTGTCGCTGAAACAACAAAAAAGCCCTCCAAAATTGCAAGCTTGATCCCAAAGGGAAATAAAATGACAGTCAAGAAAGAAAGTTTGATTCCTTCTTCTAGTGGGATACCTAAACCTGGGTCAAAGGTGCCTACAGCAAAACAGCCTGCATCTTCAGGGTCTGCTGGAGCCAAGGAGCCAGACAGATGTAGGACTACTAAAGGAAACCAGACCCAGCCAATGCCAAAATCCCAAGCAAATGAAAAGCCCACCACACCCTGCAGTCTGGCTCCCTCTGAAGGAAAGGCATCCAACCTAGCTGCTACTCCTACTTCCTGTGCTGCTCTTTCTGTTTCCTTGACTGGAAATGTTGGACAAACCACTGGAAGCTGCATTGTCCAACTTCCTCAACAGCAACAATACAGTCACCCAAACACCGCCACAGTGGCACCCTTCATTTATAGGTAAGATCACAGGTTTTGCTGATGATATTTATTTCTATTTGTTTGCTAAATTTGTTTCACTCCTGGGTGAATGTCACATCAGGACATTCGAGAGGTAAAGTTCCTAGATTAAATAAATGACTGCTTTGTGGAGCAAATGGTACAAGAACCAACAAGAAGGGAAACTATTTTATACTTAGTCCTTAGTGGAACACAGGATTTTGTGCAGGAGGTAACGGTGTTGGAGCCACTTGGCAATAGTGATCCCAACATGATCAGATTTTACGTAATAACTGGAGGGAAGGCACGAAAGAAATCTAAGGCAACAGCATTTAACTTTCAAAAAGATGACTGACAAAATGAGGAAAATGGTTAGGAAAAAACTGAAAGGAGCAAGTACAGTGGTTAAGAGTTTAGTTCAGGCATGGATAGTGTTTAAAAATACCATTTTAGAAGCTCAGACAAGAAGTATTCCATGCATTAGAAAATGTGGAAGGAAGTCTAAACGACTACAGGCATAATTAAAAGGTGATGTGAGGTAGGCTATAATAGCTAAAAGAACATCTTACAAGAAATGGTAACTGGATCCAAATGGAAAAAACAGGAAACAGCATAAGCACTGGCAAGTCAGAATCAAAGCATTGATAAGGAAGGTAAAGAAAGAATTTGAAAAGAAGCTTCCCCTGCAAGCAAAAACTCATAATAAAACTTTTTCAGGTACATTTTATTTAAAAAGCCTGTGAGGGAGCCAGTTGGACAATTAGATGATCAAGGGGTAAAAGGGACACTTAAGGATGACAAAGCCATAGCAGACAGTCTATATGAATTCTTTGCTTTGGTATTCAAGGATGAAGATGTAAAAGAGATACCCATGCCAGAAATGATATTCAAAGGTGATGATTCAGAGGAACTGAAACAAATCTTAGTGAAACTGGAAGATGAAGTAGGGCAAATTGACAAATTAAAGAGTAGCAAATCAACTGGACCAGCTCGTATACATCCAGAGTGCTGAAAGAACTGAGAAATGAAATTGCAGACCTGCTATTGGAAATTTGTAAACTATCATTAACATTGTCTATAGTACCTGAAGACTGGAGGGTTGCCAAGGTAATTCCAGTTTTCAAAAAGAGATCAAGTGGTGATCCAGAAACTACAAACCAGTTAGTTCCTACCATATTGCATGGTACGGATGTCAGACTATCATAAAGAACAAAATTGCTGAACATATGGATAGGCAGAGTTTAATGGGACAAAGCCAACATGGATTTAGCCAAGGGAAGTCTTGCCCCACCAATTTGCTACATTTTTTTGAAGGCATAAATAAACAGGTAGATAATGGTGAGCCAGTTGATATAGTATATTTGGATTTCCAGAAAGCATTTGACAAAGTCCCTCATGAGAGACTTCTTAGGAAATTAAAAATTAATGAGATAGGGGCAGTATCCTGTTGTAGATTGCCAACTGGTTAAAAGATAGAAAACAGAGAGTAAGGCTAAAAGGTAAATTTTCCCATTGGAGAAAGGTGAAAAGTGGAGTGACTCTGGGATCTGTTTTGGGACCACTGGTTTTTAATATATTTATAAAAGACCTGGAAATGGGACCAATAATTGAGGTGATCAAATTTGCCAATGACAGAAAATTATTCAAAGTTGTTAAATCACAAGAGGATTGTGAGAGAGTGCAAGATGACCTTGCAAAATTTGGATTCTGGGCATGCAAATGGCAAATGAAATTTAATGTGGACAAGTGCTAAATGATGCACTTGGGGAAGAATAACCCAAATTATAGCTACACAATGCAAGGTTCCACATTAGGAGTCACCACTCAGGAAAAGGATCTCGGCGTCATTGTTGATAAAACGTTAAAATCTTCTGCTCAGTGTGCAGCAGCAGCAGCCAAGAAAGCAAATAGAAGGCTGGGGATTATATAGGAAAGGAATGGAGAATAAAATAGAGAATATCATAATGACTCTGTATTGCTCCATGGTGTGACCTCATCTTGAGTATTATGTGCAGTTCTGGTCACCACATCTCGAAAAAGATGAGGCAGAATTAGAAAAGGCACAGAGAAGGGTGACCGAAATGATAAAGGGGATAGAACGATTCCTCTATGAGGAAAGGCTAAAGATGTTAGGACTCTTCAGCTTGGAGAAGATACGGCTGAGGGGAGATGAGACAGAAGTTTAAAAAATAAGTGGTGTGGGATAAATGAACATGAATCAGTTGTTTACTCTTTTGAAAAGTACAAAGACCAGAGGATACACAATGAAATTAGTAGATGATCCATTTAAAGGTAATAAGAGAAAATATTTTTTTACTCAATGCATAATTAAGCTCTGGAATTCGATGCTAGAGGTTGTGGTAAAAGCTATTAGTGTAGCTGCGTTTAAAAACAGTTTGGACAAGTTCCTGGAGGAAACGTCCGTAAACCATTATTCAGGTAGAATTGTAGATATCCATTTCTTATTCTTGGGCTAAGCAGCTTGGAATCTTATCTACTCATTGGGATCCTGCCAGGTACTTGTGACCTGGCTTGGCCACTGTTGGAAACAGGATACTGGGCTTGATGGAACCTTGGTCTGACCTCATATGGCAAATTTTATGTTCTTATGAAAGTTCTTATGAAAATCCAGACTCCTTAACTTCAGAGGGAGCTTGTTCCATAGCGAAGGACCTGCTACGGTAAAGGCTCTGCCACCCATCACCACTCGTCTCTTGTCTTTAATTGGTGGTTCCAATAAAAAAAAATTCCCTATGAGCATCTCAAGAGTCACACAGAAAAGTCCGACTGTAACTGTGTTTTAAGTATAACAGTCCCTTTCCCCAAAGGTTTTATACACAAGGTTCAGAAGTTTAAATTGCACCCTATGTCTTCCACTTTGTGTAGATTCTAGCTTAGATTGTCATTAGGTATGAAGTGTCAGTTCTGTTTTATATAAGCTAATTTAATGTTGTTTTAACATTAAATTTCAAATGGGAAATCAATTTAGTCAGATTATTTACTGATGAGCGAGTAGACATACTTTGTTACGGAAAGCTGGCTTGGGAAATCTGATCTCCATCCCCTGATTGCTCACTTAATGGGCATTCTAGAGTCCAGGGAATATGCGGAGGAGCGGCCATAATATGTTGACCTAGGCTGCTGGTGGCTCAGATTCTGCTCAGCCAGCTAACAGGCACTGGATGGTTTTGTTTAATGTTTAGTTTACTGCCCTCCTAGAGATTTAACAAACTCTGAGCTTCATTTACTAAGGCTTCTCCCATTCTGTGTCTATGGGAAAAATGCTTGGCATGATAAATATGATATCAGAACTGTCAATTAACTTTCCCCATTTGATTTTAGGTGATTACTTTGCACATAGAGGCTCATTAGGGAGGACCTTCTGCAGGTTTTATAAACTGCATGTTGGATTTGAGTTTTACTCAAATGGTAAATGTGCCAATGCATATGGATGGCTGTATTTTAGATTTTGTTTATTTGAATCAAGATATTTTTTTTTAGCTCTGGAGTAGTACCAGTTACCCCTCTTTTTCGATCCAACTACTATTTGACCTGTTTTTTTTTGTAATTGAAATGTCAGGTTTTAGAAGCTACAGTTATTCCTGTAATTAGGAAATTTTGGTTTAAAGCACAGTTGATCCTAAATAGGTTGGAGGAGTTAAGTGATTTTGCTGCCTAATTAGATGGTGTGCCCATAGAATCAGTTATTGATATTTGGAATGTAGAATTGACCAAAATCCTTGATCTCGTGGACCCAATAAAGAACCACAAAGTGAGGGCAACTAATAAAGCCCCATCGTTTACTAACTAACGAGAGCGCAAAAGGCTCATAGACTTGAGCACAAGTGGAAGATATTTGGTAGCAAAATAAATAAGACCAAATGTAAATAACGTCTGAGGTTATTTAACACAGAGCTTGCCAATACAAAAAATAGGGGTAGATTTTCAAACCAGCGCGCGGGTGTACATGTGCGTGTGCTACCCGACGCGCACACATACGCCCAATTTTATAACTTGCGCGTGCAGGCACGAGCAAGTTATAGAATTGGAGGTCGGCACGTGCAAGGGGGTGCACAGTTGTGCACCTTGCGCAGCCTTTCCCCATTCCCTAGCCCCCCATCCCACCTTCCCTTCCCCTACTGTTTTGCCGAATTTTCTTTTATTTCAAAACTTACTTCAGCCCTGGGGCTGAAGGAAGTTGCGTGTGCCAGCTAATTGCCGGCGTGCGATCCCTGGCACAGCGGCAAATGGCCGCTGTGCCGGGAGCCTCTGGTCCCACCCTGCCCCCTCCCCTTTTTGCAAGCCCCGGGACTTACATGCGTCCCAGCGCTTCACGTGCATTGCCGGGCCTTTTGAAAGTAGGCCTGGCGCACGTAACCTTTTGAAAATCTGCCCCATAATGTTTTGCTAATTTATTTACTCACAGGCCGATACAGTAAAGTGCGGCCGCAGTTACCCTGTTTCTAAACCGCTTTCTACCCACAATTTGGCCGCGTAAGTCTAACCCGTGATTCACTATCCGTTTTTACCAATCTTTACCGCTTCTTTAAATTGACGCGTTCCCTTTCCGCCCGCGGCATGTATATGATATGTAAACGATCGGATTAGCTATTCCCTCCCATACAGTAAAGTGCGGCCCGATTATCGCCTTTTTAACCAACTGTTTTGCCGTGTCTTTAACCCGCTAATTTACCACCTACCCTGAAACTGGCGTTAGAGGGATGTGACAGCAGTAGGCAGGCTCCAGTCAAATAAGTGTGTGGGTTGGAGCAAGCGAATAACATGGTGTGGTCTGGTTCTCCTACGCTCGGGCCTCGTTCTCCTATGCTCGGGCATCGGGGATTGCCAGTCTTCTCTCCCCCCTCCCGAAGCAAGGCGCAGGGCGAAAATCGACTCGACATGTTATTAAAGCAAATAGAAATTGTAACAAAAGTAAACTTTCTGCATGCTTCCAGCAGCCCCAGTCCTCTCTCCCCTCCTCCCGAGGCGCCCACCGCGGCTCCCCTGCCTCCCGGGGGCAGCCGGCGGTGAAAGCGGCTTCCAGCAGCCCCGCCGGCGAAGGTGCATGAATGCATGTCCAATTTGGGCGCTCAAGCAGCGAAGGCGCATGAGCGCACGCCGTGACCTGAGCGCCCGGATGGACGTCCTGGTACCTGTCATTTCAAATGTCATTTGAAATGACATTTGAAATGACAGGTACCAGCGGTCCCAGGATACTGTATAGCGCTCTATACAGTAAAATGGATTGCGCTTCATGGACGTGCTTTGGACATGGCTTGCATTTGCATACCATTTAAATACTGTATCGAGCGGTATGTGATACGAACTGTGCGCGCGGCAAACGAGCGGGCGCCCGGCACTGCCGCACTTTTTCTTACGTGCCCTTACTGTATCGCCTGTCAGTCAGTTTATAGACCGCAAGAGTTAGTTGAGTTGGTCAGAGGTTTGAGAACTAAACCACTATTGGAAACTTCTCTGTCAATTTCTTCTTTGAATTGTGAGAGCTTTGCCCACTACCTTGCAGCTAAAATTATATTTAATTATTTATGAATCTATTGCTTCCTGGATGTAGGTTAACAAACTGAAAATTAACCATGTAAAATATGAATTATTGTGGCTTAGATCTTCCTGGTCGCAGTTAGTTCCCACAGTTAAACTACGCAGTATTGCTCCTCTGATCTCTGAGGGTGTGCTGCCATTGGGTGGTGGTGTGGACTCTTGTTCAATGATGGAGTTGCCTCAGAGAGCCGAAGTTGTTGTTTTGTATTGCACGAGCTTAGACATATTCAACATTTCATCTCTGTGGAGGATTTCAGAACAATTGTTCAAGCTCTCGGAATTAGATTACGCCAATGCTTTTTAATGTTGGGATACCCAAAAGAGGGGTAGATTTTCAAAGGGGTATGCGCGTAGGATACGCGCGTACCCCCCAAAAACCTACCCCAAACCCCCCACTGCGCGCGCCGAAAGTCCTGGGGCTTGCATGGAGAGGCGTGGCGGGGGGGGGGGGGGCATGGCGGTCGTGACGCGGCGTTTCGGGGGCGTGGCGCGGGTGACGCGATGTTTCGGGGGCAGCGCCGCGGGCGTGGTTTCGGCCCGAGGGCATTCCGGGGGCATGGCCGCGCCCTCCGGAACAGCCCCCGGGTCGGGTGATGGCGCGCGCAGATTTACGTCTGCTTCCGGCAGGCGTAAATCCGGCGATAAAGGTAGGGGGGGGGTTTAGATAGGGCCGGGGGGTGGGTTAGGGAGGGGAAGGTGAGGGGAGGGCGAAAGAAAGTTCCCTCCGAGGCCGCTCCAATTTCGGAGCGGCCTCGGAGGGAACGGAAGCAGGCTGCGCGGCTTGGCGCGCACAGGCTGCCCAAAATTGGCAGCCTTGTGCGCGCCGATCCCGGATTTTAATGGATACGCGCAGCTACGCGCGTATCTATTGAAATCCCGCGTACTCTTGTTCGCGCCTGGTGCGCGAACAAAAGTACGCGTTCGTGCTAAATTATAAAATCTACCCCAAATTGTCCAAAAGATTTCAAGTGATGCAGAATAGCACTGCATGCTTGATTATAGGGCAAAGCATAATGAACATAGTACCCAGATTTTAAAGGCCTTGCATTGGTTACCTTTTGCTGCTCGATTACGTTTTAAGGTGCTGTTTAGATTTTAAGGCCCTTCATGGGTTGGTGCCAGGTTATCTGATGGACAAACTGGTATTTCATGAATCATTGAGAGTTATCTGGGCATCACAGTCAGTCCAGATAGAAATTCCCCCTGTAAGGTCTGTGAAGCTACAGAAATTGGGCCACCTTCTGTGTCCTAGGCATTGGAATGATATAACCAGTCAGCAGCGGATTCACGATGTCGGACCGGCCCGGGTATTCGCCGCCCAGGGACACATCACGTGGTCTGCCGAGCGCGGCTCTGTCACGGCCGCGCACGGCAGACCACGTGACTGGAGCGATCCCCCCATAGGCCAGTCCGCCCCTGTACCCAGTGATAATAAGTTTGTGACTGATTTGAAAGCATTCCATAAAGAAATGAAGACACTTTTAT
Source organism: Rhinatrema bivittatum (assembly GCF_901001135.1). Lineage (NCBI taxonomy): Eukaryota > Metazoa > Chordata > Amphibia > Gymnophiona > Rhinatrematidae > Rhinatrema > Rhinatrema bivittatum. Next base: position 460,626,712 of record NC_042618.1, on the reverse strand, counting down.
TTAAGTTGTGTATTCTGAAGAGGTTACAGCTGCAGGGTGGGGGAAGTGAAGAAGTGTCTGGTGCTGTGGTTGTAAAGCTTGAAACATAGAAACATAGAAATGACGGTAGAAGAAGACCAAACGGCCCATCCAGTCTGCCCAGCAAGCCACGCAGTTCATCCATTTATTTTTTTTTTCCCACCCTTTTTCTCCCTCCCACCCATCACTATTGAGAAGGGAAAATGGAATAATAATGGCTATGAGCAGAAGACAGTGGGTGGATCTGGTTTTTGGTTCGTCACCGCCATGTTAGCTTTATGTAATGACTACAACCCGCTCCAAGTATGTTTTCATGAATGAAGCAGGATATAAAACCAATAAATGAATAAAAGTAAAATTAGTAGCACTGTAAGGGATAGAAGTTGTGTGAGCCCTTAGTGCTGAGATGTAGTTGATGCAAACCCCTGAGGCTTACGCCGGCAGCTGGCGAATGTGCCCTGTAATGAGACAGTTTGGAGTTCCACCTTTACCAACCCCTCATCCGCAGATTGAGCCCTTGTATTATGGCAGCTGGCAGGATTTAGGCAGGTCCCTAGGGCGGAGATGATACTAGAATCCAGAAACACACCAGAGCCATGGTAGACAGGCTTAAAAGAGTCAGAGGAGATCCAAGGTCGGGGCAGGCAGCAGGTGAGAATGGTCGGGTCCAGGCAGCAGGCAATCCTAGTCTATTCCAGGCAAGAGGTCAGGATCCAGGTGGCAGACAATCATGATGAGGTCCAAGTGAGAGGTCAAGATCTGGAGTGACAAGCCAAGGGTGGAGGAAGAGAAACATATGACACTGGAAGACAACAGGGACAACAAGGATGGACGAGGCTGGACCAGAAATCAAGGCGTGACTGGAAGACAAGACAAGGCTGGGCTGGAAGGCAAAGCAAGACAAGGCTGGAAACAGAAATGCTGTAGCAACACATTCTGCAAGGCGGGAGACATGTTGCTGAGGCAAGGCAGTGAGGTCCTGAAAGCCCTTAAGTAGAGCTTAGCAGCAATCATCTTAGGGTGCCGCAGACTTCTCCCCCAGTGGACCCTTTAAATGCTGGCCGGTCAGGCATGTGTGCACCTAAGCAGGGACCGCTGGAGGCGGTGGTAATGGCGGTGTCCTGCCACACGTGAGGAGCTCAGTGGTGTCCGGCCATGGGCGAGAGGCCCAGCTGTTCGCAGCATCGGGGGGGAGTTCAGCGACTTGCTGGGCTGCCCTGCGAGCCTCAAGAATTCAATCCTAGCTACGGTAGCTGGGGTTAAAACCTCGGGGGTTTCAGGCTTTTGCCAATTCAACCCCTCTGTGTGCAAGTTAATCAGGGAAACATTGATGCTTACTCTAGTAAAAAGGCTTAGGTTTGAAAGCTTCTGCACAGTTTATTCTTTCTTGGGCAGCTTCATTACCTTTGTAACAAAGTAGTGGTTTTCCAGTATGGTCTGTCTTTCAGAATATCCACAATGAATATCATGAGATATATCTGAGTATATCTGTTTTAAGACCAGGGGTAATTTGTATCTTGAGGTTACCTTGAGACCCAGCTCTATTTGAGGACCAGATTTGAGAACCACTGTCTAAAGTGAGTTAAAAGAGGACCTCTGGTGAATAATAGAAACAGAGAATAAATATGACAGCAGATAAGGCCATAAGACCATCCATTGTGCCCAGTTTGCTTCCTGGTGCAGTACCAAGTCCTCAAAGTTCCTTTGTAATTTAAATCTATAGAGTTGTTAAAAGTAAAATCTGAGTTTCCTACCCTTCAGTCTTATTGATTGGCGCATAATACTAGGACCATACAGTTGCCATGAACCTCTGGGGCATATTTTGTTTAAGTTAATGCCAGATCCAGTACTTAATAACAGATGGCATGCACATTCTCCCTCAATGGTAGGCAGTCTGCCTGAGCATAGGGTTACTAAGGCCTGAACGCAGCATTGTTACACCATGGGATGTTAAGTACAGACTTTCAGCAGTATGGTAGATTTTCCTGGGATGAATGCTCCTTGATATTTGTGCAGAAAATGTTTACAGTAAATAGAAAACCCTCTAGAACAATAGTTTTCCCAGAACTGGAAAACGTATCTCCATGAACGGTGATACACAACAGAGCTGCAATCATGGCATTCCTTAAAACATGAGTAAAACTGACTCTGTCTCATTGATTTTGCTGTTTATTGACTTTTTCTAAATATACACAAACAATGTATATCTGAGAGCAATACATTGAGCCAACCAAAAGCATAACACGGAAGAAGTTTGTTTTAAGTCATATAAACACAGGCATCAAAGCCTCATAGCCCATGCTAAGTATGGTGGGGAGGCGGGGTTTGAGGAAACGGAGACATAAGGAAGAGAAGCCCGGTTGTCACACAAGAATAAGCCATTGGAATAATTCCTTAGCCCACAACACACAAGCAAACCTATCAAGGCGCGGAGCCCACAGCTGGTTATGCTAAGACGTTACTTGCGGCAGTGCTCTCAGTTGATTAGAAAGAAAGAATCTGTGCTTGTAGCCTTGGAAATATCTGGGAAGACACAAACATTTTTCACCTGGGAACTTCTGAATTGCGATCACCCTGAGATTGCTGTTGATTGGTGAGAGAGGGGAAGGGGAAAGAGGTAAGAGGAAGGAGTAATGCGTTTCATAGAAACATAAAAACGTTATGGCCAATCTAATCTGCCCATCTGCATCAAGTGCTGCACTGCAGTTCTTAATTCAATGGCATCTCCCTCCAGCTCCTACATAATACTTAGGGACCTTCGGTTTTTATTCTTCTTTATTTTTCCCGGGAATTTATCAGGGTTTATTATGATAAGAACGAAAACAGGAGAAAATCAGTTGAAAAAAAATGACTCATTATTTTTCCGGGTAAATATCAGAGTTTATTTTGGTGGACAGAAGCCAGGATAATAAAGCAGCATAAACAGATTCTCCCACCACCCACTCAGCAGCATCCCCATCTCTATCCACATCTCTTGCCTAACATGCCCCCCTCTCTCTCGCTCTCCTCCCACCTCACCAAGAATCTCCCTTCCTCCCCGCCCATTTCCCCTCCGCACACACAGTGACGGCACTCCTCCTTACCGGTGGTGGCTCCCGGCTTCTTCTCTCTCCCTCGGCAGCAGCTTGCTGAGGCTCCCGTGCTCTGCAGCACTGAAGCAGGGAGCCAGGTTCTGGTGGACAGGGCCTGCTTGAAATGCATTCAGGGCCCCAGACAGCAGGCACTTTGGCTGCTTGGGGGGTAAGGAAGCAGGATTTGAAACACAGCATGTTCAGCGCTGGAGGATGTGCGCAGTCACCGGTGGGGGGGTGGGACTTGAAACCCAGCAAGCACTTTGGCCCACGTTGGCTTCCAGCAGTGACTGGAGGAGGCCTTGAAATGCTACATCTGCAGCTCTGGTGCAGCTTTTTCATCATCCTAAAATTAGGGTGAATGTCAGTTTAAACCGAATGTCACCTTTGGAAAAATCTGGGAATTTGTGGGTGAAAATCATCTTAAACTGAAAACAAAGGATACTAATAATACAGCAGCTAGAAGCCTAGTAAGAGCAAAGATATCTGACCACATAAAACATATTCTGTCTCAACTACACTGGTTACCAATAGAGAGCAGGATCAGATTCAAAACCCCTTGCTTTGTCTTTAATTGCATGAACAAACAGGCTCCAGAATGTCTCTCACAACTCCCTTATGCCACCCAAGAGAGAACTCTTACCTTCCCAACTGGCTCTACTTTCCACCCCAGCTCTGATAAACTGTCCTGCACCAGACTTTGGGCCTTTAGCTGTTATACACCAAATACCTGGAGCAAGCTTCCATTATCCCTATGTTTGGAGCCCAGCTACCTGTCAGGAAGAAGGTTAAAGCATAACCTTTTAGCCAAACATTCCCAACAGCAACTTCCTGTCTAGCAAAGTATTTCTATTTCTACAGCAACAACAAAAGAACCTAACTATGAATCTGACTTTAAATATATAGATCCTCAATCAATATTGTTGATTGAACCCTACTGTAACTTACTTTAAATATATTGTAATCCACTTTGAGGCCATTCATGGTAAAAAGCGAAATATGAAATGCTAATTAAAAAAAAAATAAATAAATAAATAAGTGCTTCTTCCCTCAAACATCCTCTGTGCTTGTCCCATGCTTGTTTGAATTCAGATACTGCCCTTGTCTCCACCACTTTTACAGGGAGACTGGTCCATGCATCCACTACCCTTTCTGTAAAGAAATATTTCCTTAGATTACTTCTGGATCTACCTTCTTTCACCCTCATTCCCCTCTCTCTTTGCTGCCACCCCCACCACTTTCCCTCCTCAGGGATGACCCCAGCACTTTCTTTGCTCCCATCCCCTGATAAGACAAAGCTTGCAGACTTTTGTGCACCCTTACTCTACCCTCAGCTGAGTCCCAAGTCCTGGAATCACGCCTGCAGTTTCTCCCCACCCGCTGCCTGCAGTGTGCGCGCTCCAGGGTTCCTTCTCCCCTACCTGCAAGCTTTCACTGGAGCAGTAAACAGAGAAGCCCAGAGCTTTTCAGTGTCCATCCCCCCCACGGAGAGCCTGAGTCTATGGGGAAATCCAAAGAGTCCCCAGGTACGCTTATTACTGACACTGCCGCACCTCTGCATACCTGGGAACCCTGCCCCCGCCGCCTCCTTTCTGCGGCATTTCAAATCTTGGTACTCCCTCAGACCTTAAAGGCTGTTCCTGGAAGAAAAGTCCATAAACCAGTAGAAAGGCGGACTTGGGGAAATCCTCTGCTTGTCCCTGCATGGAATCTGTCCACCTTCTGGGATCCTGCCAGGTACTCGGGACCCGAACTGGCCACTGTTGGAAACGGGAATACTGGGCTTGATGGACCCCCAGCCCTCTCGGAGATTTGAAATGTCCTATGTGGCCCCTTGGCCCTTCTCTTGAGAAGTTGGGGGACCTTGGCTTAACATAAGGTTTGTAACAATAGAACCAACAGGGCAGTCCCTATCTTGTTCTTCACTACAAGCAAGGGACATAACACTATAGAAATTCATCTTTTCAACTATTAAGAATTATGCTAAGAGGAAGTCAGCACTAAATTATATTCGTTACTCTGTAAGGAGCAACTGTAATGCCGATGAACACTTTCTTGTGACTCTGCTTGTTCAAATCAGACCCTTTAGAGGTTTATAGGGGAATGATTTATTTTAAAATAGAATTTTGTTCTTAAGAATAATAATTTAATGCTATACAAATTTTCTAATGTTGCTTAAATAAAAACTTGTTAAATTGTAAAAGAAAATAGCTATTCGATGTATATTATAAATGCGTGTAGAGCAAGGTAAGGGCTGCCCTGCTGGTTGTATTGGTGTCCATAGGGCTTATGATTTTGGTATAGTTGAAAATAGCTTACCTACCCCAGAAGTTGAATCCCATGTGATCACAGAGGCTTTTTTTTTTTTTTTTTTTAGAGATTTTTAACTGCAGACATCTGCCACATGAATAAATCGATCTTCCGAGCTAGCTTCAGGTATTTTGGATATTTAAATAAACTTCCTGTGTTAGTCCATCTTCCTCTCTTCAGTCACTTCGGACGATGATGCAGCAGTTAACAAAGTGGATTTATGTGATTGGGATTTAGCTTCCCCCAGTTTTTTACCAAAAGCATCCTGCGGTCCCATGTGTTTTGTTTCCTTGCTGTCTAAAGCTCTGCTTTCATTCTGCTTAACTGTAGTTGACGAGATAGGAAAAGAACAGGGGCCCAGGTATAAAATCGGAAGCACTTCCTGTTTTATTTTTTGCATCACTTCTAGAGAAAGCTGCATTCAGAATAGCTGTAAAAATAATCTGGTGGTGATGTAGTGTGCGAGCTTTCGCTCATCTTCAGGATAATCAGTGGGCACTGCAGCCTTAGAGGAGCAGAGGCCTGTAACTACTTTCTTCTTACCTCTCGCAGTTTGCCGTGAAATAGGAGGGGCTGGGGGTTAGGAGTGCATTTCTTTTGCTGACCTATCCAAGGGCAGAATTATTTCTAAAACCCTGCTGTGAAATCTTTGCCTCTCAGAGCTGTCAGAGAATATTAAACGTGTTCATTTCGTACTTTTGAATGCCAGATAATGACTGGAGGAAATTTGTTTTCTTTGCTGGCTGATTTGTCAGTGGGGAGACTTGCAGTTAAACAGAGTTAACCCTTTCCTTCATAGTTTTATTTTCATAGACGAGATGCTTAAGAAAACTGCCATTTATGTGTGAGGTGCCATTAACAGATAGTGTCTTCCATGACTTGAGTGCAAATTATTTACCAGCAGATTTTTAATTGTGGTGTTAAGAGTACAAGCTATCAAATTCTCTTTTAATCCCAGGACAAAGTGTTCTGCCTTCTGAGCATCCCTTCCACGCAGTAATTACATGGTGTGGCAGAGCCATCTTCTGTTTCCTGGGTAAACAGAGGAAGAAGCTGAGGAGATTTTACTTGCTTTGACCTGCAAGTACTAAAGGGATTGGCGGCACTGGCACATAGTAAGAGACCAAATGCATGGGAAGATGGCTGACCAGTCCTTGGCAAGATCAATATGTGTGGGTAACAAATATCGCGTTGCCTACTGTGGTTTCCACTCTTTCTAGGATGGCAGTTCTTCAGGTTCCTCCACAGGGTATGTCTTGTTATTTATTGAGTTGGCGTGGAGAACTGATTGATCACAGGTAGTCTAATATAGTTGACACAGGGTGGAAAGTTTCCTGAGCCGATTATCTGGGTGTTGAGAGCCTAAAGAATCTCAGTTAAAGAGGAATGGTCTTTCTTTTATTGGTGGGGGGAATAGGAGCAGTGAGGATGTTAACGCCCTCATGTGGGAGTTGGAGATGGTGAGCTATTTAGACTATATAAACCCTTGCCACCATCCTAGGAAAGGACCCTTGGGTCTCGAGGATGGAGCACTGGGTTGAGTAAAGAGGACAGGGTGCTACGGTTGTTTGGAAACCTTTCTTTGGTGAGGAGGACGTTTTCTACCCTCCTATCTCCTTTTTCTTAGAAATCTGTCTTTTGTTTTTACCTGAGTACCCTAGGGCCAAGAGACTCCGTTTTTCTTCCATCTAGAGGAAGTGGGGGGTCTCACAGGAAGAGCACCTTAGGGCCATCAGTGCCCTCTAGGAAGAATGAGTCCACATTCTCAGGGAGAAGGAGTGAGGGAGTAGGAAGACCAGTGGCACCACTCTGCTATATCCAGGGTCATCGCAAGGAGACCACGAAGGGAGGAGAGCAGAATAAAAGTAAAACTCAGATAAGAACACAAGGAAGGAGGAGAACATGGAGTAAACCGCAGGAAAGGTTTGACCAATGGGACTAACATTAACATAATTAAATTGGGCTAACATCCTAAGAACCATTTATTTGGAGGAGGCTTAAAAACTACCCAAATTTTAGAAAGGAATTCATTGCATAATTGAAATAGTCTTTAGCCACCAGCTAAATTCATTTGAAACAAGGTCACAGATTTATTGGAGATCTGAAGCTGTAATAAGGACTCTGTAAAATTCAAGAATTGTAAAGAACTTATCAGATTTTCCATTTTTAATCAGTAAAAGCTGATTAAACCATATCAGCTTCCAACTTGCTTATTACAACTGTTTGCAACAATGAGATCATTGGTGCTGTTTACAAGACTTCATACGCAAAGCCTAGAAGGGTAACCTTCCTCTGCATCAGGGAATTCTGGGCACTCGGAGGAAAAATACAATCCATAAAGAAGTTTGACTAAACTGTTTCGAGATGTGGTCCTTGCGGTCCTGTAATGGGACACCAGTCCAAGGGTTACGTGGATAATTTGGCTGATCTAAAAATTGCCCTCCTCTGCCCGAGAGATAGCTTGTGTGGGCATCCACAGTGTATGTACTTTTAGCCGGCTTAAAAAGAGGCGTTCCTGAAGGCATTTAGGTTGGGGGAGATGGAGTAAACCAGCGCAGATTTTCAAATATACATGTGTAATTCTGCAGTTCCCCACTGACCTCACCCACCCACCTGCTGAAACAGCAGGTGCAAAGTACATGGGTGCTTTTAGTACGCATATTTTTGCTGGCATCAAATTTTCAAAAGGAAACCACATAGTTGGTTGCCCTTTGCAGATTAGCTGCAACATACATAGCCTAAAAGTGCATACATAGATGGTAAAAATAACATGGCCTGTTCCAGATTCTCTCCCTGGGAAGGGGGGATGCTTGCTTCTGTGTTTTAGTACCAGTTTTAGAAAAAAAAAAGGTCTATTTATTTACTTACTTATTTATTTTTTTAAAAAGTTTATATACCACTTTTAAAACAATTAGTTTGTCAAAATGGTTTACAGGATATAATATACATAATAAAATACACATAAAAACACACATAAGACAGATTTGGACTGCCGTTCAAGGATTGTTTTGTTGACTAGCTGAAATGTGACTGAGGGTTACAGTCCAAGATAAGCCCATTCCCTGGGAAATACCTGGATGGTGCTCCCCCGGTTATGACTAAGACCATCGCATGCCAACTCTCATTATTACTGTGCAGCTGGGCACCACATAAAAACAGCTGAAGTGACCCACAGGGCCCCTGGCTTTTACCACATCACTTATCTTTGTCTGTTTCCTGCTACCGCCCTCTCAGCATCAGAGGAAAGAATAAAAAGTTATTCCCTTCAAGTTGAAAGCTCAGATCGTCTGCAGCTGTCACAAGGTCATTTTGCCTGATCCTCACAGGCCCCTTCAGGAAGTTTGCTTAATTTTCAATTTCTGATGATATGGCACCTGTTTGCACAATGAAAACTTCTAAAAGGGAATCCAGCCGCTGCCTTATTTGAGAGACACGCTTCGGCTTGTCTTGCTTCTTTAAAAGCAAGCTGTGTTTCTTCTCCCATCACTTGTTTTGGAAAGTATGCATGATGAGGCCTCACATCCATTGTTTTTACCACTGAATTTCAGTAGTGGTCCCAGAATTCTGCTGAATCTCTAAGGGCAGCCATCTTAGCCACAGATGACCTCATACTTGCCAGATCTGATTGGTCCAGATTATAAAGCACATTACATGAACCAGTGACCAATCAGAGACCTTTGTGAGCATGGCTGCCTCCAACTGGGCCTCAAGAGATCAGCTCGAAGACTTTCAGAAGTAGACTAACCACTAATCTACTCAGGGTGAGAATGAACGCTTACTGCTGAAATACTGCACAGGATGCTGAAGGTGCAACTTTCTTTTAAAGGCAAAACTATGTATAAATTGACCAGAATGTAAAGGTAAAGAATGTATTTATAATTTTAGAAATATGCAGTGTGTGACCAGTTTGGGCCTAAGAGTAGTTCCCAAACATTCACCCTGTATTTGTAACGGGAAAATATGTAGGTACTGTTTAGTATTTCTCCCTAGTCTAAGACTATGTAAGCCTAGAAGGTATCTAATAAAAGAACATAAAGAAACCTTCCAAAACAAAAACCTCATACCAGCTGTGTGGCCATCATATTAGGCACTCCCGGTATCATCAGCTAAATCTTAGCGCTTACGTCTCAATTTTTTAAGCTTATTTTTTGTATGTAAATAAAACTTATCTTATAACTTGAAACTCCCTGACACGGGGCCGCATTTCATTCACTGCATCGGGGGAAGTTCATGAAACAGCCACTCTCCTCTCCCCTCCCTTCTCTAAATCCATTCAAATATCAACTTCCGGTCTTTTGATTTTGGTGCCAAGAACAAAGTCTGTGGCAATGAAAACAACCTGTTGATATTTGAATGGATTTAGGGAGGGGAGAGGAGAGTGGCTGTTTCATGAACTTCCCCCGATGCAGTGAATGAAATGCGGCCCCGTGTCAGGGAGTTTCAAGTTATAAGAAGTTTTATTTGCATACAAAAAAGTTGAAAAGTAGGCACTGAGATTTGGCCAATGATTATGTGTAATGCAAATGAAGGTAACGGATACTGGGAGTTGTATGATGGCCACTTAGATGGTATCAGGTTTTTGTTTTGGAAGGTTTCTTTATGTATTTCAGCTCCTTCCTTGATTGTACCTTTATTATATCATCTAATAAAAGAATAACAGTGATATGTTGAAACACATTGAGTATGTTTGGAATTGATTTCTGGTTCATGCAAACCATGGAAACAAGGTATGTGTGTGTGTATATATATATATATATCTCTTTATGTTTTCTAAACTGTGCTGTATTTGTGTACTGAATCGTTGAAAGATCTTCTGTTATGTTGATTGCACTGAATTTCTGACACAGAATGACCTCACTGGAAAACTGGGCATCCAAATGGCAGATGAAATTTAATGTGGCCAAGTGCAAAATGATAAACATAAGGAAAAGTAACCCATGCTGTACTTACACCATGTTAGTTTCCATATTAGCAGTTACCATCCAGGAAAAAGATCTGGGCATCATAGTGGACAATGCATTGAGCTCATCGGCTTAGTATGCTGCAGCAGTCAAAAAAACAAATATAATATTAGGAATGGAATAGTGAATACAATAGAAAATGTCATAGTGCCTCTGTATCAATCCATGGTGAGACTGCATACATATTGTGTGCAGTTCTGTTTGCCGCATCTAAAAAAAAAAGATATAGTTGCACTGGAAAAGGTTACGAGAAGGGCAACCAAAATGATAAACGGGATGAAACGGCTCCCCTATGAGGAAAGGTTGAAGAGGTTAGAACAGTTAGGTTGGAAAAAAGATGGCTGAGGGGGGATATGATAGAGTTCTATAAAATCAGGAGAGGACTAGAACGGTTAAATGTGAATTGGTTATTTACTCTTTCAGATAATAGAAGGACTAGGGGGCACTCCATGAAGTAAGTAATTAGCACATTTAAAACAAATCAGAGAAAATTCTTTTTCACTCAATGCACAGTTAAGCTCTGGAATTCATTGCCAGAGGATGTGGTTAAGGCAGTTAGTGTAGCTGGATTTAAAAAAGGTTTGGGCAAGTTCCTGGAGGAGAAGTCAATAAATTATTAACCAAGTAGTCTTAAGAAATAACCACTACTTATTACTGCACAATACCAGCATGGGATCTATTTACAATTTGGGTACTTGCCAGATACGTACAACCTGGATTGGCCACTGTTGGAATCGAGATGCTGGGCTTGATGGACCTTCAGTCTGACTCGGTATGGCAACTTACATTCTTATAGTATGTTAGCTTTGCAAAGATTTCCTTCCATTCAGGTATCTCAAGAAACATTTTTTCAAAAGCATTTTTATGTTTAAAACTCGATTTTATGTGCATAAATAAGTTTTTGAAAATTGCACCGGGGACTGAGGGGTGTGTGTGTACATGTAAAAGCATGCGCAGAAGCAATTTTGTGCATATTTTTACATATACTAGAAACGAGTGTTCCCGGGACAGAGATGTCGTGGAAATGTGCACGTTTACACCTGCTCCCAAACACGTGTAAATGTGGGTGCGCACGCAGTACTGGATGCCTCGTACACCCGCTGTGAAAATTCTGCCTGAAGTCTGCTTGCGGTCTTTAGCCTTGCGCAGGCTGTTACATTTACCCTCTTAGAGATGCTTGGCTTCTTGTTGCTGATGTTCCTGGTCTCGCTTCTGCATTGACACCCGCTTACCTGGACATTGTAATAGCTGAAGGCTGCATTGCCTTTAGAGCTTCCACGTCATTCTTGGAAGCAGTGTGTTTTTACGGCCAGATGCACTAATGGGTTTCTACCCATTTTGTGACTCTGGGATAAATGCTTTGTACATCTGGCGCTTCGTAATTAACAAATCCAGTAACAGATTTGCGCTCGGCAGTGAGATGCAGAAAACTCCCTTTTGAAGTCAGCTGTGCTTTCTGTGCATCAAAGATTCAGAAGTAAGAAATGCCACGAAGAAATATTACCGGTACTAGATACTTGTTGCAGTTTGGAATGATTGACCAAGCTTTTTGTTTGTATGTGGGTGTGTTTTTTTTTAATTTTAGCGATGTGGAAATCATGAATGATGTGGAGTGTGTTTTGGGGGCAGTCTTCAAAACAGCCTTCCTTGCTGCAAATTCCAAGGGTGCTTTAAACCCACAGACTTTGTAAAGATTGTCAAAGGGGAAGTCTTCACCTACTTTCCCATTTGAAAATTTTGCACCTGCTTTTTCTGCAGGTACTGTTTGCATGGAAAATGAAGCACGTAGATTGGAAAATGCATATTTTTCCTGCTCTGATATGAACATGCCCCCTAAAGTACATGCATTGATTGTAGCATCATGCATGCACTTGTAGCCGGGGAAGGGGCGAGTAATTTTCAGACAGTCCTTTTACCCGGGTATAAATTGGCTTTGGAAAATTGTCCTCATTATATTTTCTGACTGTCATCCGTTAGTACTACCAAATATTTCCTTGGGAGCTTCATAATGCAGAAATCAAACTTTAAAAAATGCAATAGCCAGCATTAATGATATATAGCAACTGTGCATTTTAGAATTGCTAGAAGTTGGTCACCAACTATTTTTTCAGTGAAAACCACGTTTTACAAATACAGAGTAGTATTACCTTTACGCTGGGCATTGTTACCATAGAGTGTTCTTTGAATCCACTGTATGCAAGCAGCAACATGTGTACAGTGTGACACTGTGTAAAGAGAAATATACTGCACTGAATGAGAAATCATGCAGAGTAGTTTGTGGCACTAATGATTTGAATTTACTGTAAGATACAGATGTCAAGTTTCCTTTGACAAGAAAGCCTTATCCAGTGCTAACATTAGCTGCCGCTGCTCACATAAAGAGGGAATAATTACTCTTCTTGTTTGATTCCAGAATGCATTCAGAAAATGACAGTACCTCTTTACCACCTGCTGATTCCTGCACCAGTCCTACTAAAACAGATTCAGCCTACAGCAAGACTGCCAAACAGTGCCTAGAGGAAATATCCGGTGAGTAACCCAGCCTACAGGCAGCGTAAGCCTCTATCATGAAGATCTCATATCTTCAAATCCATGGTGAGGGGAGTGGAAGAGGGAGGAAGCAGAATTTTAAAAAGCAGTACCCTTGATCTCCACTTACTGTATCAGCTAAGCAGGTAACCTGGCTCACAGCCTGTCTGTCACAAGGTGTCAGATGTAAGATAAAGCATGGGCTTGGATATCATCTTTACCAGTCTGAATAGATGAGACATTTCAGATAGGTCCTCGTGTTGTATTGGGAGCCTTGAGATCGACCATTAAGAGCTGAATTTTATGCACACAAACGGCTGTTATAATATTGCCTGGGGCTCATTGCGCGTAAAAGTATGTGCGGAACCCGATATCGCATTCACTTTTATGCTCACTGGGAAGAGGTGTTCTAGGGAGTTGTTCTATTGGCTTAGCTGATTTTACGTTGTTTGGCACATAAAACTCTTTATGCTGGGAAATACAGTAGGAAACAAACATGGAGTTACACCAAACATTTTATGTAAGATTATGCGTTAAAATGCATTACTTAATCTGCGTCCAGTGGCTTATTTACTTTCTTATTGTGATTAATAAACCAATATTATAGCATAAAGGAAGAATGAATACTGATCTCCCACAAGAGAGTATGACTTATCCCCATGTTTTTGTTTTGTGGTATTCTAAATTAACCCCTATCTCAAGTTCTGTTCCATGAGAAATGTATTTGTAGAAGTGGTCCTCAGGATCCCCCACCCAAAGAAGAAGCCTAGCTCCCACCATAAACTAACATGATTTGTAGAATTGGTATATGCAAACATGGAAACATTATGGCAGAAAAAGACCATACGGCCCATCTAGTCTGTCCATCCATCCAATAAATTTAGCTTTATCATTCTCATCACTCCCTTAGAGAACCCCTCTCTATTTATCCCATGTATGGTTGAATTCAGTGAGACTTTTTTTTTTTTGTCTCTACCACCTCCACTGGGAGCCAATTCCATGCATCCACCACCCTCTCTGTAAAGAAATATTTCCTAAGATTACTCCTGAGTTTACCCCCTTTCACCCTAATGTCATGCATATTTATTGTGGATGTCCTGAGAACCAGATTTGTTGGGGAAGAAAGGCACCTGAAAACTGAGTTTTAGAACCAGTGATTGTGTCATTGATATCAGTTATTGTTTATCATGTTGGTGTTTTTGGTGCCTATCTGAGGGCTACCCAAAGTGTCTCTTAGACATGAATACTTTGAACGTCTCGGCTTGATCTACTTGTGGTCCCGTCCCCTTCTAATAGATTGGGCTCTACCCATCACACTACTTTTAGCTACTTGGCCCCAGAGTTGTGAAATTCTCTTCCACTTGATCTTAGGCAAGAAAATAATTATAATAAATTCCAGAAAGGAATCAAGATGTGGCTTTTTACTCACATTTTTTTGTAAATAGAACATTTGACCACCTTGATAGCATTTCTATTTCTCGTGGTTTTAACCTGACCAGACTGCAGCTGTAGTTGACTTCATCTGCTTTTTTGCTTTATGTTTAGTGTATATTTTATGTGTCTGATGTATTTCATATATTTGCCATGCTTTGTTTAGTCTTGGTTAGTTAGCTTTTTATTCATTTTATTATTGCTACCTTTGTTTTAAATTTTAGCTGGACAGCAAACTTGGCCCTTCTTTGCTTTTTGGGTTTTATTTGTGTTTATTGTATATATTTTGTTTTTGTTGCATTGTTATGTTTATTTTACACATTATAAATTAAATGTCTAGCCTTTTTTAACCGCCTTTATGCCTTAAGGAAAAGGTGGTGTCTCAAGTTAATACAGTAGACTAAACTGTCAGAGAGAGAAAAGGCAAGATGCATTCCCTGTACTTGGGGATTGCCTCTGTCTGGGATGTTTATTGAGGAAAATATTTGTTTTCCATCGTGGACAGTTGATTCTTTTCCTAACCCTTCAACATACACGTTGGAGGCGGTCCAGAGAAGGGGCTACCAAAATGGTGCTGGGGATGCACCAAAAGCCCTATGAAGATGAGGATCTGAATATGCATATCCTAGAAGAGAGGAGGAGACCCGGGAGATATGACAGAGGCATCCATATAGCTAAATGATATTAATAGTGCACAAGAAGCAAAGCTTTCTCACTGGAAAGGAAGTTCTCCAATGAGCAGTATGAGGCTCCAAAGGGATAAATTCAGGAGCAACAGGAAATATTTTTTTCACAGAAAGGGAGGTGGATATGTGGATTGTCCTCTCAGAGTGGGTAGTGGAGGCTAAAGCAGTAGGCATAGGATAAACACAGAGGATCCTTGGTTGCAAAAAAGTGAAGAGATACGAGAATCGGGATCCAGCAGCAGATGTTTAAAATATCCTTTTGAAACAAATCAACAATGAATGTTGGGAATGCCAGAGGGAATGACAAAATGTATAATATATAGTGTTAGAAATCCTAGCGGAAAGTGCAGGATCTGTTGTCAGGTTGTGATGACAGTTTTAATCAGCATCTGGGTGGGTTCGGAAAGCTGAAAGGTACAGTAATAATTAGATGTCCTAGCAGAAACGCAGGTGCTCGTGCAGTTGGGTCTATCTGGCAGGCTACATGTTCCTCATGTTGACCAGCTTGGTAATGACAGGGTATCGTCTGGAAAGACCAAAGGGGACCTAAGAGGTCAGATGTTGGGGCAGCAGCCATGCTAGCATAGCTAGCTATTTAGATGATTACAAGCTTTGCAGTTGGGTATAGGTGGGAGGATCTTGCATGGCTTCATGCCCAAGAGTACAAAAGAGAAAGATGACAAATGCTGTCTTGGATAAGGAGCAATGTCCTGCAAGTGGTTATGCTCCATGACTAGCAGCTGGGATATATCCTTGAAAGTGTGGACAGGAATCACTAGCCAGACCAGATGGGGAAATTGGTTTTGTTTCCTGCTGTCATTTACTATGTTACTGTACTAAAATTCAAAGGGGTTTTTCCGGGTAATGGTGAGAATCAAAGCTTCCACACCATGGACTGGTGACATGTAACCATGGAAACACTTTTACCCAAGTACAAAAGAGGGTGGGGGGCATTCTGGGGGCAGGGCTTAAGTTTAGCTGGGTACCTGGCTAACCGAAGCCAGGTAGGTCTGGTCGAAGTACTGTCCTAAAGTTATCCGGGCACTTTTTATCTCGGGGAATATATATTCATTGGCAGCCTTACTTGGGTAAGTCGCGCTGAATACTTCAGGTAACTTCCTGCTCGCTGCCCTCTTTCTGTACTCTTCTGTCTCCAAGTAAATTGATTATGTTCCTGGGTATGCTTTCTCCATTTCCAAGGATCTTAACATAAGCAATGACCTTTCATTTTCCCTGCAATTAGCAATTTCAAGGTCCATATTCAGTCACTGTCTGGATAGAAAAGTTAGCCGAATAAACGTATCTGATAACTTTGGAGGGATATTTAATGGTGCAGCCGTGCTTTTGAATAGAGCCGGCTAACTTTAGGATGCTTCTTTGACACAACCAGACTTAGCCAGCTAACTCAACTTCTCGAAGACCCCTAACGTATCTGGCTAAATTCTAGCCCCCTAACTTAATAGCCAGATATGTGCCCAAATATTCATGTAGCCAGCTAATTTCTCAGTTAGCCGGCTAAATGTTTTTTAATATGTGTCTGAATATTTACAGATAAGTTTTAATCAAGCAATATGAGCTCTCAAGCTACCTTTCTGACCCTGTTTCAATATTCAAAGGCCTGCTATAATAGCTCTTTATGCGCACCAGAAATATGCATTCAGTTTGGCTTATTGGTTTCGCACTTCAGGGCAAAAAATATTAGCACAGCATTGTAGTTTTTTCCCAGTACCCTGCATAGTTTAGAAATTATATGAGAGGGTTTGTAGGATGCCATATCAGAGCTGAAGTAATAATAATAATCAGAATAATTCAAAGGGATGTTGTGCTTTACAAATAAAGTGAAATATACAGTAGTTTATAAAATAAATTAACCTCTTAGCATACCTTCCACTGAATCTGCCTTGCTTAGTTAGGCTACCCAGACATTAATTTCCTTTAACGTGCCTGTCCATTTAATATGCACGCTCCTTCCATATGGCTATTCAAGGCACATTAATTACTGTTTGTCACATATTGAACATTTGAAGATGTTTCTGTGCATCCAGGAAAGCAGGAAACTGTGTATTTGGCTAGATTGCTTCTTCTCCGTAGCTGTGCTTTGGTTTGAGACCAGTACCTCCCCGCTGTTAGAGTGTGCTGTAATGTTACACTTGGTTGCTTTAGGAATGACTTCTCTGTGCCCAGTCCCTCCTGATGCTGGTGACAACCCGACATTCAGCTTCTGGAAAGAGCACGCGCTTCTGCATACAATATAAGCACTGTTGCATAAATTCTTCAGTAGCTAGAAATGTTGCTTTGCCTGTGAAACCTGGTTCTTTTGTTTAGGAAAGTACAGTAGGACTCTGCGTTAGGAACTTCTATCATGCATTTTATTTCAAAAGTATAGAAACCTTAATTTGTGTCATGATGCATTCGTTCTGAGACCTTTGAATGAGGACAAAAGAGGAAGCACCTAGAGAAAAGAAACAGAGAGACAGGCATTTAGAGCGTTCTAACAGCACAGGCCTCGGGTGAGCTGGATTGGAACCAGCAAGCTGCAACTCCTCATGCAGGGCCAGGCATATTGCAGAGGGATGGAGAGACAGACTCTCAGCCATTGCTTAGCAGCGACACCTGGTGACCAGATTTAGGGTCCATTCCATGTTACCTGGGTTCTGGAGGGAGCAGCAGTTTGTGGCCGCTGGGGAAGGGGCGTAACCTTGATGGGCTAGGTGAGATGGGAGGGGGATTTAAAAATAGATGAAAAATCTGAGTAGTTGCAAAGGAAAGCTCTGGCACTGGTTCCTGGCCCCATTTCAAAATGACATGGACTTGTAAAAGAGCCCTGAGGAAACTACGGACCCCCCCCCCCCCCCAAAAATAGAAGCTGGACCGGCATCTTCTCTGGCTCTCTCGTTTATTTCGGTAGCTTGATTGCTGCCATGGCAGCCAGCGGCTTCTGCTGCAGTGAGAGAGAGAGAGTGTGTGTGAGAGAGAGAGAGAGGAGTCGTAGATCTGGGAATGCAGCTTGAATGCTAACATACGAGCCCGACTTGTGCAGGGCTTTGCTTCGGTGCTTCATTTCAGCTTTTATCGAACTCTTGACCGTGAGGCTGTATTGGTGACACTGTGTCAGCTGATCTAAAGTCCTGCAGGGAGCTGTGAGCTTGCATCCTCTGGATCTGCCAGGTGGAAAAACATCAGAGGGGGGGATGTATTTGTCCCTGCTTCTGCTGTTTGAATGCAGTAGCTGACTAGTGGCAAGGGCCTGTCACTCACATGAAGAAGACAGAATTGACTTCTAGGATTGCTTCTGGGCTGGGAGCAGAGTATTTGATTACCTCTCTTCAGTTTGCCAAGAGATCTGAAATGACTGGGAATATCTTGGATTAATTTTGAAGACGTGCCCTAGCCCAGGGGTCATTGGGCATCTAGGAAATGACATACCACTTGGTGTCTAGCTACTGGTGCGTGCACTGTCCGGGGCTGTGCCGTTGCTTTGTTTTTCATTTGGAATCCAGAGGAGGGAGTCATACACTCAGCCCAGATTGTGACAAGAGTCCTGCTTTTGAAAGATCAGAGCTAAAACGGAGACTCAAGGTACTGTGAGTTAAAAAGTGAGGTGACTGTAAAGATGCAACGACCTACTGAGCTGTCAGTTTTTAAAAGCAGCGATGTTGGAAGAGCTGGTGCATGCCTTCGCAAACAGAAATCACTGACCAACCTTTCACTTGTAAAGACGGCTAAGTGGCCGGAGGACCCCGCCAAGCCCAGCCGGAGTTTTCTTGGGCACGAAGAAGGCGTTGGGGTGATTTCGCTTTCCGGGGCGCTCTCGCTTTCGGTACGTTCCCTTCCCTGCATCGACAGGGTACTGGTGAGGACAGCTGAAACTCTGCAGCCCATGGAGAGGTTTGCGCTAAGCCCAAGGCCAGAAGGGCAGGCTACCATTGCAAAATCTCCGAGTCGGAGTTCTAACGAGGAAAGCAGCAGATCGGATGATGACGGCACGCTTTATCCCACAAAGGGCGACGGTAGGAGGTGGCTGGGGCAGGAAGAAGAGAGCTGTCCGCGGGAGGCAGCAGCACAGTTAGATGAGGATGTCATAGTGACCATGCTTGGTGACCTACAGCAAGCACTTTATAGTGATGCACTAGGTAAGCTATGCTGACTCCGACAGCCACCGTGCTTTAGCAGATTCCCAGTAACAGTGAAGGTAGTGATTGGCAGAACTAAGTTAAACTCTTTTCTTTGCTCGGTAGGTTTTTTTGGGGTTTTTTTTCCTGTTGTCCTTTCAGTGTTTAGCGGTGGTGTGAAATATTCTGAGCTACGGTTTGAAAATCTTTTCTAATGTAGCAAAGACAATAGAGGGCATAAATTAAGCACAGTTTTCAAACCTGTTAAAAAAAAAAAAAAGATTATAAGCTGATCTATAAATACTTAATGTCATCTTTAGTAGCTATCTTTCTCATTACCTCAGTGGGAATGTCAAAGCAGCAGTTTATGATACCTAAGTTCTTTTCAAGTGAGATGGGCTTAATGACTGCGAGTACTTGGCACTACAGTCATGTTTCTTAATAAGCTCCGAAGTCCTAAGAGATGACCTGTAACTACTTTACCTCATCTGTGCTAGCTGCCCTCTCTCTGGATTGTGCTGCAAATGATGGAGACTCTCCAGAAGAATGGAATCCAGATGCTTTTTGATTTTTTTTTTTCTCCAGAACAATTGTTACCTTACAATTAATGGTAAAGTACATGCCCATTGCCAAAGTATATATTTTGTCCAGAAGAAATGGCTGTTTTAGCAGGCAGGTTCTGGGTATTTGTGACTGTGTATGCAGCTTGTACCTCTTTGACGCTGTGAAAGTGGAATTGTACTATTTCTAGTCTGGTTCTCCATCTTAGCTTCTCAAGCCAGTCAGGGCTAGCAATAGCCCCGTTTCCTTCCAGGAACCGGCTACTCTCAAGACCCACACTGGTTACACTCCCGAGGGACTCTCGGCTTGCCCGGGTACACACGGGAGATGGACAGGGATAGCAGGATGGAAGGCTCAGGACATGTGCATGAATGTCCTAGGGTGCCAAGCCGTCAGTCCTACTTCTGCTCCGTGGTAACTTGCTGCTGGGGCTTAGGAGCACAGGGATGACAGGATGTGACGGTTAATGGAAAGCTACTTGCTGAGAAAATGTACTACAAATCGAACATGCCAGCTCGTGGGTGGGCAGGGAAATTGCAATCAAGGCTGCAAGCAGGAGGTGTAGTATAGATTTTCAAAGGACAAACAAAGCAAGAAAACTGATTTTTTCACTTAAGTAAAGTGTGTGTATTTTCCTTGGCAATTTTAGTAGGTTGGCTGCTAATGTATTCTGAATTTCACTTGTATGCATTAAAGACCTGAATGTTTTGGTTGTATGCAGGATGTGTTATACTCAGTGGGATCAATTTTCAAAGGCACTTAGCTAGATATCTCACAAAAAATCCAGCTAAATGGCAAGTTTATGAATATTGAGCCACTTATCTGGCTAGATTTTAGCCAGATAAAAAAAAGATGAGGTCCTGGGGTGTTCCAGTGCCAACAAAGGCAATTTTCAGTTCTGTCCAACTAACTGAAAGATGCATCAAGCCATGCTAGTGCTTTAATACACGCTAAGTGGCATTGTCACGACAGTATCTTGCAATGTATGTGATAATTTGCATGGCCTTGCTCAGGTTCCCTCCCCTATTACAATAACCTACTTTGCATACATGAATAATGCAGATGCGTGCAAAGAAAGTCATTAATAGGCAATTTCATGTTAATATTTTATCGCAGTCGACCAAGAAAGAAATAAAACTACCTTTTAGGATTTTGATAAATCTAACACAGGAGCCCTGGGACCCTAACATGGGCTCTGAAGCTCACGCATTACATTTAAAGGGTCATGCCAAGTGGAGAAAATGGCCACAGCATAAAGAAAAGTAGAGTGGGAGGGAGTCAGAGTTGGCCCCCGGCTCAGCCTGGGATTGCCACTCAAGGTGGCCCCGACTCCTCAGATAAAAAGAAAGTGTAGCGTTCACACGCGGCTATGCCCATCCCCCCATTGGTGTTCAGGATTTTCTCACAGGACAAGCTGGATGGTAGTCCTCACATATGGGTGACATCATCAGGATGGAGCCCAATCACGGAAAACTTCTGTCAAAGTTTCCAGAACTTTGACTGGCCCCTACTGGGCATGCCCAGCATGGCACTAACCCTGCAGCCAGCAGGGGTCCCCCTTCAGTCTTCTTTTTTCCGCGCAGCAGTAGCCTCGCAGTAAAGGAGCTCTGAAGAGATTCCTGACAGGAATTTTCCTCACGGAATTATTAAAAGTTAAATTGCCCCGCAGGGGTCCCTCCTCTAACTTTTCTCTGACCGCGGTACTCCGGTAAGTTTTTACCCATTTTCCGTCGATTACCGTTGAGTTTGGCCCTTGCGGCCTACTGGCCGTCGACTGTACCGCGGCTCGATTTTTTTCAATGGCCATGGCGTCAGGGTTTCATCGGTGCCCGGACTGTATTCGCACCATGTCTATCACAGACCCCCATGGAGTCTGTGTAATGTGTTTAGGCCGTGAGCATGTTGTCCTGACTTGCACCAAATGTGCCCTCATGACACCAAAAGGTCGCAAAGCCAGAATGGAGAAGATGGAACTCCTCTTCCGTGCTCAAACCCCGACTCCGTCCATTGCATCGATGTCGTCGGAACCGGCACCGTCGACTTCGCGCCAGCATCGACCCCCGACCGGTGACCGACCGCCATCGACATCTTCACGGCTATCGACACCCTCTACTCCCCCTCAGGATCGAGGGGATCGCAGAGAAAAACATCGACATCGCAAGACTCGGACCATCGAGGGAGCGAAATCATCGACCTCACCACTGTCCGAGCCGCCATCGAAGAAGCCCCGTCCAGGAAAGGCACCGACCATTCCTGTGACCGGGTCACCGAGGCAACCCTCACCCGATCGGGGTTTGGGAGCCGCGATTCCGCCTGTAAAGGTGGTCCCTTCGGCTATGCCTCTGCCTCCCTCTTCTGTTTCGGAGCCAGGGCTGCTTGCTCCAGGTCTCCGAGAAGAACTGGACCAGCTGGTTCAGGAGGCCATCGACAAGGCAATGCAACATCTCCAGGTTCCACCGGCACCGATTGTGGATCCTGTCATTGACCCGATTCCAGCAGCGCTGACACCGCTGCTATCCAGAATGGAGGCGCTGATGGCCGCCCTTCCACCGATGGATCCCGGGTCTCCAATGGCTCTGATGCTCTCCCCGATGACAGCTTCATCAGGAGGAGAATACCGTTCCGCATCCCTCCATCGGGTGTTTTTCCTCAGCCATCAATGCCGATACGTCCCTCACCACCGATTCATCCATCGGTGCCGATACATTCGGCGCCATCAAGTCATCCATCGATGCCCTCGATGCCTGCACCGGTACCTTTGATGCCATCATCGGTGCCTCCGGTGATTCCTCCGATTTTTTCGGAGCCTAGACCGGGACCCTCAGGTATCCAACCCCCTTCACTTCCTAAAGGACAGACTGCTGATCCTTATGACACTTGAGGTGATGATACTTCAACAGACACTGATGACTTACCTTCACCACCTTCTCCCACTGAAAGTAGAAAGCGTTCTCCTCCAGAGGACCTCTCATTCATAAATTTTGTGAAGGAAATGTCTGAGTTGGTTCCTTTTCAACTGCAGACGGAACAGGATGATAGGCACCAGATGATGGAGTTACTCCAATTCCTGGATGCCCCCAAAGTAATCACCTCTCTTCCCATTCATCAAGTCCTTCTTGATCTCCTCATAAAGAACTGGGAAAATCCTGGATCAATTGCTCCAGTACACAGAAAGGCCGACACTACTTATTTAGTAGTAGCTTTCAAAAATCCCAGCTCGACCACCACTCAGTTGTGGTAGAGTCTGCACAAAAGAGGGCAAAATGGTCAAAACCTCACTCGTCCACCCCTCCTGCTAAGGAACAAAAATTCCTAGACAACATTGGTCGACGAGTATTCCAAGGGGCCATGCTCATCTCCTGAATTGCTGCCTATCAGCTTTATATGACCCAATATAACAGGGTCATCTTTAAGCAGATACAGGACTTCTCCGATTCCCTACCTCAACAATTCCAAGAACAAGTACAAACCCTTATAAGCAAAGGATTTGAGGCAGGCAAGCATGAGATTCGAACATCTTATGACATTTTTGACACTTCTACCAGAGTGGCTGCAGCTGACATCTCGGCAAGACAGTGGGCCTGGCTCAAGTCGTCTGACCTTCGCCCAGAAGTGCAAGACCGGTTGTCCAATCTACCATGTATAGGAGATAATCTGTTCAGAGAACAGATCCAACGGATGGTGGCTGAATTAAAGGACCATCATGAGACCCTCAAACAGCCCTCTTCGATGCCTTCCGACTTCTCTTCAAAGCAGCCCTTCAGGAAGGACTCTAAGAAGTCGTTCTACCGTCCAAGGAAGGCCTACCTGCCACCAGCAAGGTCCCGTGCTACGAGACCTTATCAAAAACCTCAGTCTCGCCAAGCCCGAAAACAAAAACCACAAGCAGCTCCCCAGCCAGGGCCTGCTTCAGGTTTTTGACTTCCGCTTAGAGAGCAACAGCCAGATTCCTCTGTCACACATACCAGTGGGAGGTCGATTGTGCCACTTTCACAACATGTGGCAGTCAATTACAACCGACCAATGGGTATTGGCAATCATTACTCAGGGTTACCATCTGAACTTTCTCGCCCTGCTACCGGACTCCCCACCTCTACAGACGTGGAGAACGTCCGACCACTCCATTCTTTTGGATCAAGAGGTCTCCCTCCTTCTCCAGTCCAGAGCAATAGAACTCGTTCCGCACTCGCAGCAAGGCCTAGGGTTCTATTCCTGGTACTTTGTAATCCCCAAAAAATCGGGGGGGGGGGGGGGGGGGGTGTTCGTCCAATTCTGGACCTACGTGCTCTCAACAAGTACCTTCATAAGAACATAAGAAATTGCCATGCTGGGTCAGACAAAGGGTCCATCAAGCCCAGCATCCTGTTTCCAACAGAGGCCAAAACCAGGCCACAAGAACCTGGCAATTACCCAAACACTAAGAAGAACCCATGCTACTGATGCAATTAATAGCAGTGGCTATTCCCTAAGTATAATTGATTAATAGCCATTAATGGACTTCTCCTCCAAGAACTTATCCAAACCTTTTTTGAACCCAGCTACACTAACTGCACTAACCACATCTTCTGGCAACAAATTCCAGAGCTTTATTGTGCGTTGAGTGAAAAAGAATTTTCTCCGATTAGTCTTAAATGTGCTACTTGCTAACTTCATGGAATGCCCCCTAGTCCTTCTATTATTCGAAAGTGTAAATAACCGAGTCACATCTACTCATTCAAGACCTCTCATGTTCTTAAAGACCTCTATCATATCCCCCCTCAGCCGTCTCTTCTCCAAGCTGATCAGCCCCTAACCTCTTCAGCCTTTCCTCATAGGGGAGCTGTCCCATCCCCTTTATCATTTTGGTTGCCCTTCTCTGTACCTTCTCCATTGCAACTGTATCTTTTTTGAGATGCGGCGACCAGAATTGTACACAATATTCAAGGTGCGGTCTCACCATGGAGCGATACAGAGGCATTATGACATTTTCCGTTCTATTAACCATTCCCTTCCTAATAATTCCTAACATTCTGTTTGCCTTTTTGACTGCTGCAGCACACTGAGCCGACAATTTTAAAGTATTATCCACTATGATGCCTAGATCTTTTTCCTGGGTGGTAGCACCTAATATGGAACCTAACAGCGTGTAACTGCAGCAAGGGTTATTTTTCCCTATATGCAACACCTTGCATTTGTCCACATTAAATTTCATCTGCCATTTGGATGCCCAATCTTCCAGTCTTGTAAGGTCCTTCTGTAATGTATCACAGTCTGCTTGTGATTTAACTACTCTGAATAATTTTGTATCATCCGCAAATTTGATAACTTCACTCGTCGTATTCCTTTCCAGATCATTTATATATATATTGAAAAGCACCGGTCCAAGTACAGATCCCTGAGGCACTCCACTGTTTACCCTTTTCCACTGAGAAAATTGACCATTTAATCCTACTCTCTGTTTCCTGTTTTTTAACCAGTTTGTAATCCACGAAAGGACATCACCTCCTATCCCATGACTTTTTAGTTTTCGTAGAAACCTCTTATGAGGGACTTTGTCAAACGCCTTCCGAAAATCCAAATACACTACATCTACCGGTTCACCTTTATCCACATGTTTATTAACCCCTTCAAAAAAATGAAGCAGATTTGTTAGGCAAGACTTCCCTTGGGTAAATCCATGTTGACTGTGTCCCAATAAATCATGTCTTTCTATATGATCTACGATTTTGATCTTGAGAAATGTTTCCACTATTTTTCCCGGCACTGAAGTCAGGCTCACTGGTCTATAGTTACCCGGATCGCTCCTGGAGCCCTTTTTAAATATTGGGGTTACATTGGCCACCCTCCAGCATTCAGGTACAATGGATGATTTTAATGATAGGTTACAAATTTTAACTAATAGATCAGAAATTTCATTTTTGAGTTCCTTCAGAACCCTAGGATGCATACCATCCGGTCCAGGTGATTTGCTACTCTTTAGTTTGTCAATCTGGCCTACTACATCTTCCAGGTTCACAGTGAATTCGTTCAGTTCGTCTGACTCATCACCCCTGAAAACCATCTCTAGAACTGGTATCTCCCCAACATCCTCATTAGTAAACACGGAGGCAAAGAATTCATTTAGTCTTTCTGCAATGGCCTTATCTTCCTTAAGAGCCCCTTTGACCCCTCTGTCATCTAATGGTCCAACCGACTCCCTCACAGGTTTCTTGCTTTGGATATATTTAAAAAAGTTTTTATTATGAGTTTTTGCCTCTATGGCCAACTTCATTTCAAATTCTCTCTTCACCTGTCTTATCAATGTTTTACACTTACCTTGACAATGCTTATGTTTTATCCTATTTTCTTCAGATGGATCCTTCTTCCAATTTTTGAAGGATTTTTTTTTTTGGCTAAAATAGCCTCCTTCACCTCACCTTTTAACCATGACAGTAATCGTTTTGCCTTCCTTCCACCTTTCTTAATGCACGGAATACATATGGACTGCGCCTCTAGGATTGTATTTTTAAACAATGTCCAAGCCTGTTGAACACTTTTAACCTTTGTAGCTGCACCTTTCAGTTTTTTTCTAACTATTTTCCTCATTTTATCAAAGTTTCCCTTTTTAAAATTTAGTGTTAGAGCTGCAGATTTACTTATTGTCCCCCTTCCAGTTATTAGTTTAAATGTGATCATGTTATGATCACTGTTGCCAAGTGGCCCCACCACCGTTACTTCTCTCACCAAATCTTGCGTTCCACTAAGAATTAAATCTAAAATAGCTCCCTCTCTTGTTGGTTCCTGAACCAATTGCTCCATGAAGCTGCAGCGGGAAAAGTTCAAGATGGTAACCTTGGGATCACTTCTACCTCTTCTACAAAGAGGAGACTGGCTCTGCTCTCTGGACCTCCAGGACGCATACACCCACATTGCGATAACTCCAGCTCATCGCAAGTACCTGAGGTTTTTAGTAGGCCCCCAGCACTATCAATACCGAGTGCTTCCGTTCGGCCTAGCATCTGCACCACGAGTCTTTACCAAATGTCTCGTAGTTGTCACAGCTTTCCTCAGAACCCAAGGTGTTCACGTTTACCCCAACTGGACGACTGGTTAATCAGGGCTCCAACTCAGCAAACTGCTCGGTCGTCCCTCGATTTAACTGTACACTCTAATTTTGCTAGGATTTCTCGTCAATTACGAGAAATCCTATTTAGTCCCATCTCAAACCTTGTCGTTCATTGGGGCAGACTTGGACACCTTGCAGGCAAAAGCTTTTCTGCCTCAACAACGAGCTTTGACTCTCGTGTCTCTCGCTCACCAGTTGCAGTCTCAGCATACTGCAACAGCTCGCCAATTCCTCGTCCTTCTGGGACACATGGCGTCCTCAGTCCATGTCACACCAATGGCCCACTTGGCCATGGGACTCATGCACTGGACACTCAGGTCTCAATGGATTCAAGCTATTCAGCATCTGTCGACCATTATCCACATCACCGACTCACTCCGTCTGTCTCTCGCCTGGTGGAAAAATCAAAACAATCTCCTCCAGGGATTGCCCTTTCAAGTTCCAAATCCTCAAGTCATTCTCACCACCGATGCTTCTAACCTCGGGTGGGGAGCCCACGTGGCCGATCTGCAGACACAAGGGTCTTGGTCTCCACAGGAAGCCAAATACCAAATAAATTTCCTGGAGCTTCGAGCAATGCGATATACTCTCAGGGCTTTTCAGGATCACCTCTCAAATCAAGTCATCCTGATTCAGATGGACAACCAGGTGGCCATGTGGTACATCAACAAACAGGGAGGCACAGGCTCCTTCCTTCTGTGTCAGGAAGCTGCGCATATTTGGGCAGAAGCTCTCTCCCACTCGATGTACCTCAGGGCCACCTACTTGCCGGGAGTAGACAATGTGTTGGCAGACAAGCTGAGTCGCATCTTCCAACCGCACGAGTGGTCTCTCAACCCCTCGGTAGTGAACTCAATCTTTCAACAATGGGGATATCCTCAGACAGACCTCTTTGCGTCCCCTCAGAATCACAAAGTGGACAATTACTGCTCTCTCATTCGCAGCAAACACTCTCAGCCCAGAGATGCATTCTCCCTCTCTTGGGCAACCGGTCTGCTTTATGCATTCCCTCCACTTCCTCTTCTCTCGAAGACTCTTGTGAAGCTACATCAGGACAAGGGAACCATGATCCTGATAGCACCTCACTGGCCACGCCAACTGTGGATCTCTCCATCTGCAGGCAAATTCCCTTGGGAAAGGACCCACTTCTGATCACTCAAAACGGTTGCCTATGCTATCCCAGCCTTCAGACCTTGTCCCTGATGGCATGGATGTTGAAAGGTTAATCCTTCAACCTCTTAACCTTTCAGACCCAGTTTCCCGTGTTTTGATTGCTTCACGGAAGCCTTCCACGAAAAAATCTTACTCCTTTAAATGGAAAAGGTTCACATCATGGTGTGCTTCTCAGTCTCTTGATCCCTTTTCCTGTCCAATCCCAAAGTTTTTGGACTATCTCTGGCATCTGTCAGAGTCCGGTCTCAAGACATCTTCCATCAGAATGCATGTCAGTGCGGTAGCCACCTTCCATAAAGGTGTCGGGGATGTCCCTATATCAGTACAACCCCTCGTAACATGCTTTTTGAAGGGCTTGCTCCACATCAAGCCACCCTTACGAACTCTGGCCCCTTCTTGGGACCTTAACCTGGTTCTCAGTCGGCTCATGAAACCACCATTCGAGCCTCTTCACTCCTGTGACCTAAAATATCTCACATGGAAAGTGATTTTCCTTTTGGCTATCACTTCAGCTTGCAGGCTTAGTGAGTTATAGGCCCTAGTTACCTATCCGCCTTACACTAAACTCCTGCAGGACCGGGCGGTACTCCGCACTTACCCTAAGTTTTTTCCTAAGGTAGTTTCGGAGTTTCATATCAATCAATCCATCATGCTACTCACCTTCTTTCCCAGGCCCCATTCCAATCCAGGGGAACAGGCTCTACATACCCTTGACTGTAAACGGGCTCTAGCTTTTTATCTAGACCGTACAGTTGCCCACAGGAAGAGCACTCAGTTATTCATCTCTTTCCACCACAACAAATTAGGGCAACCTGAGGGTAAGCAGACTCTCTCCTCCTGGTTGGCGGACTGCATATCGTTTTGCTATCAGCAAGCAGGCATTCCTTTTCAAGACCGTGTTAAAGCACACTCTATAATGGCCATGACGACTTCAGTAGCACACCTACGATCGACATTTGCAGGGCTGCCACCTGGAGTTCTTTCCATACTTTTGCAGCCCACTATTGCCTGAACAAAGCCGGAAGACAAGATTCCATCTTTGGCCAGTCTGTCCTGCGTAACTTATTTCCAACGTGACGTACCTACACCCTTCCGCCTGCTCGGTGGGGTTCAGGATGCCCTCCACCATATTCCACCCCAGTTGTGCCTGTTGCACGCCGTTGGGTACATTTGGTGCATGTTCGGACATCCTCAGCTCGCTATTCACCCATATGTGAGGACTACCATCCTGCTTGTCCTGTGAGAAGGCAAATGTTGCTTACCTGTAACAGGTGTTCTCACAGGACAGCAGGATGTTAGTCCTCACGAAACCTGCCCGCCGCCCCGCGGTGTTAGGTTCATAACGTTTTGTTATTTTATTTTTCGGCACTATCTGTAGCTATCAAATAAGACTGAAGGGGGATGCATGCCCAGTAGGGGCCAGTCAAAGTTCTGGAAACTTTGACAGAAGTTTTCCATGATTGGGCTCCATCCTGATGATGTCACCCATATGTGAGGACTAACATCCTGCTGTCCTGTGAGAACACCTGTTACAGGTAAGCAACATTTGCTATCCCCCACCCTAATAGTGAAAGAACTTTGTTGGAGCATAGTACCCCTCCCAAGCATCCCCTCCCCTCAAATGTATAATAAAACTAATTGGGGTTCAGTGGGGTTACTCCCTCTCCCCAAATGTTTAAAAGTGCATCACCCCTTCTTGCCCCCCCCCCCCCCGTAGCCTTTGAACCTTTAAAATTATTTGAAGGTCCCGTGATGAGGCCAGGGGCAACCTCCTAGCACCCGCCCAGTCAACCCCATTCTTCAAAATGGCACTCACCTGACCTTGTCTCTGTCATGTGACAGGGGCAAGGTTGCGGATCGGACCAAGGCCATGTAGCCTTGGTCCATCGAGTATTCATTCCGTTCAAAACTATTAATTACCTTGATTGCCAAGTCATATGTGTATACATGTTCTTATCCTCCCATATAACGACCAATTAATCTAAAGTTGACCTTGTAATTATTCCTTTTGTAGCCTTTAGTTACATTAATGACCAAGTTATATATATTCCTTTGTTTCTGCCTTTCTGCTCGCTAAGTTGTATGTAAAGCCTTTTGCTGAATTGCCGTTCGCTGTAAACCGATTAGATGTTCCAAACGATTATCGGTATATAAAACACTAAATAAATAA
Source organism: Rhinatrema bivittatum (assembly GCF_901001135.1). NCBI lineage: Eukaryota > Metazoa > Chordata > Amphibia > Gymnophiona > Rhinatrematidae > Rhinatrema > Rhinatrema bivittatum. The sequence goes on along the minus strand of NC_042618.1, from coordinate 460,596,606 downwards.
ATAAATAAAATAGCCTTGTCCCTCTCCTCAGAGTGGAGGAGTAGCCTAGTGGTTAGAGCATCAGCTTCAAATCCCCCTGCCACTCCTTGTGACATCGGGTGAGTCACTTCACCTTCAGTGCCTCAGGTACAAAATTAGATTGTGAGCCCTCTAGGGATAGGGAAATACCCACAGTACCTGACTGTAATCCGCTTTGAAGTGGCCAGTATCTAATGAGAAATATTTTCATTTTTAGTACAATATGGGAAAGTAGATTGCAAGCAGTACAGTATATAATGTCGTGATTAGGGAGAATAGTATTGCATTCCTATGTTTTCTAAATTCTGATGGCTTGCACAGCAGTGAGCCTATAAAGGATGGCTGGGTTTGCAAGCGACTTCACTTTTCTTATACAGTGACGACCAGCTGAATTATCCGAGTTATACGGACACTGGAAATGTGACTCCTCGGACATCGCTAGAGCAAATTCATGGGAGCTGTGATCCCACACGCCTGGCCAGAGAGAATGATGTGGGCAAAAGTGAAGGGAATGAAAGAAAAATGCCTCTGTCATGCACAGTTGGAGAAATTGAATTTGCATACTAGTTTGGACAGTTTCAAATGGGCTTGTTTTTTGGATCAGCAGTTTCCTTCTGTTGCTTGGGCTTTCAGCTCAGTCAGAGCTGGGGCTGGGACCCTTTATTCTAAGTTTCCCTTATTATATAAACATCTATACAGCCCTTTGACAGTCCTTGGCCAGGGGCCAAAGATTCTTCGGGGTTGGAACTTGTTCGCCCTATATCTGGCCAGTAGGTGTCATTGCTGAGCAATGTCTGAGACTCCTTCCCTGCCAGGCCCTGTGAACGCTGCCTCTGCGGTGGCCCCAGCCCCAGCTGGCCAGAGGAGCAGAAGCCAGGCCCAGGCCTGGATTTCCGAGTAGGCAGAAGCACCTCCTCCTCCTCTGTACCAATGGCACTTTTCTTCTAAAACCTATTTAGCTTGAACTGCAGTATCTTGTTGGATCTGCCTCCTTATAGATGCAGTAGAGGGCTGACAGCATTGCCATTGGCTTACCCATGCACCTGTGAGAGGGCGGGTCCAATAGGTCACTGTTTCTCAGACTGAGTGGCATTTGAGGGAGAGTGCAGCCCCTGGAAGAAGGAGGCTTCCCTTCCATTGCAGCACTGCCTTGTGTCACTGCACCCTTGGAGAGGGTCCATCCTTGCACCTAGGGCACCGAAGAGGTAAATCTGGCCCTAGCAAGACCTGAAATCAAACCCAGGCCCTTTGCATGCTGAACCAGTGGGCTGGACCCTGCCTACAATATTTCTAGGACAGCAGCAGTTAGCATGGCTGCTCTAACACATGGACTTTCCATGTGTGAGCCCAGCACCCTGTCTAATATGTTAATATTAAATGCTCTTTCATGGACATGGTGCTTTTGCCCCTCGCTCCAAATTGCCTCAGAATATTAGAATGTATTGATGCTTCACTGTGGTGCATTCTAACTGTACACCAGGAGATACAATTTGGGGGTAAATTTCAAATAGGAATGAAATCTGCAGGTACTTGACGCTAATTTTCAAAGTGAAAAGTATGCACATAAGTGCTAAGCCTGCCAATCCACCTCCCCGGAAATGCCTGTCTCTTATATGCAGATACGAATAGGGCAATTTTATAAGAGGCCAGATATGCGGGTAAAGCACTGTTTTACGCACAAAAAAGCTTCCCTGCGTAGTTCCCATTTGTTCTAGAATAAACGGGTTGAAACAATAGAGGGGTTCATGCAGAGTAGTAGGGATGTGCGTGGGAAAAACCTTTTTATGGTTTTCTTTTACTATTTTCATTTCATTTTGTTTCTGCGTTTAGTGCATACTAAACCCAGTTAGCCTGTACTAAATTGTTTTAGCTTGTGTAGAAATGATACATTTTTGTTTTTATGTATTATTTCATATTAGAAATATAAAAAAGCAAACAACAAATATTATTGGAGTGTTTTATGTTTTAACAACCTCATTTCCTCATATGGTAGGGAACTAATCTGTATTGCACTTAGCTAGTACATCAGTTTCTCTCTTAGAAATATACACAGTATGGGGTAGATTTTTAAAAAGTGCGCCTTCGCGTACTTTTGTTGGCGCACCAAGCGCACCAGGCGTTCCCTCCGAGGCCGCTCCGAAATCGGAGCGGCCTCGGAGGGAACTTGCTTTCGCCCTCCCCTCACCTTCCCCTCCCTTCCTCTATCTAACCCACCCCCCCCGGCCCTATCTAAACCCCCCCCACCTTTGTCGGGGGATTTACGCCTCCCGGAGGGAGAAGTAAATCCCCTCGCGCCAACGGGCCGCTAGCGCGCCGAGACGCGACCCGGGGGCGGTTCCGGAGGGCGCGGCCACGCCCCCGGACCGCCCTGGGCTGAAACCACGCCCCCGGGCCCGCCCCCGAAACGCCGCGTCCCGCCCCCAAAATGCCGCGCCGATCGGCCCCGCCCCCGACACGCCCCCTCGAAAACCCCCGGGACTTACGCGAGTCCCGGGGCTCTGCGCGTGCCGGCAGGCCTATGGAAAATAGGCGCGCCGGCGCACAAGGCCCTGCTCGCGTAAATCCGCCCGGATTTACGCGAGCAGGGCTTTTAAAATCCGCCCCTATATATTTTGTGCAAATTTATGTATGCTTTTGCTCAAGTATATATAATTCATGTGGCGGTATATTTAAGTACTCTATCCCTTAACTGTCTGCTACTGATTACGACAGCTCTTTCTCTGCCATAATCCGTTTGTATATTAGATTGCAGTTCCATCAAACCATAGTTAAATTTGTCACTGCAAAGTTTCACTTGTTTGGCTGCTTAGAGCCATATTATAGCTTATTTAATTGATAATTTAAAGAAAAATACTCATGGTTTCTTCTCCAATTCTTTTTCTTGTTTGTTACCTCGTAACATGATTTTGCAATACTGCTTTGAGTTTGAAAGTCACAATAAAACTGAATCATGAAACTTCAGTCTCCAGAAAGGAAAAAATTGGTGCCCGATTATGACACTTGCCTGCTTGAAATGTTTGATATATGAAGAGCAATGTTTAAAAAAAAATACAAACTAAAATGTACAGTTATAATCGTTCTTCTAACGTGAGAACTGGATATGTCACCTTTAAGACTGCAGCTAATAAAGATTAGGAAAGAGGAAATCATTGCTTGATAAGGGCTTGGATTGGCCACTGTTGGAAACAGGATGCTGGGCTTGATGGCCCCTTGGTCTGACCCAGCATGGCACGTTCTTATGTAAAGTAAACAGCTAGTTGCCACTGAATTAGTAATTAGATGGTTGTCAAACATGAAGTAATTAGATGGAGAAATAATTTGAATATGATTCATTGAATATTTGTGATATTGTTAATATAATAAAAAGAGATTGGTAAGAATTTTATGAGTGAGTTGTGAATATGTATTGTGCATGTTTGGGTGTGAGTGACATAATGTTTTTTAATTGAGATATTTACAAATTATTAAACACATTTTTGTAAATTGTATAATTAATGCTTGAGAGATACAAATTACTTTGTTGTATATTGATCAAATTTTTCTAAGAGAATAAAAATTGTTTATGATATAAAGAGAGTACTCAAATAGTGATATGTGCTTGTATCCCACTCCGGAAGGAGCGTTATTTCGAGATATATATATATATATATATATATATATAAATAAATATAATATATATTACATATATAATATATAAAATATTAAATTGTCTGCTTTTCTTTCAGGGGAAGACCCTGAAACGAGACGAATGAGAACTGTGAAAAACATAGCAGATCTGAGACAAAACCTGGAGGAAACTATGTCTAGCCTTAGAGGGACTCAGATAAGTCACAGGTACTTTTCAAAGATGTAATGGCATAAAATCTTTCACGTGTGAATTTCACACCAATCGCATATACATAAGCAAATAAGAGTGGGAGTGGCCTAGTGGTTAGCACAGCAGGCTAAGAACAATGTCACTTCTCCCCTGATGCTCTTTGTGACTTGGGGCAAATATTCACTTTCTCTTGACTCACATAAAATTTAAGACTGTAAGCCCTCTTGGGCAGGGACCTACAATACTGTACCTGAATTTGTAACTTGCCTTGAGCTTAGATTTGGAAAGGTGAGTGGGAAAATCAAAATTTAAAACCGTATCAGGGTTGTTTTCAGCTCTGAACCTCATATAAGCGCTTGCCCGTTTGCACTGTGTAAGCATGTTTCTTTGCCACAAAACATGGAATCTAGTTATCTGGTTTTGCACTTTGCTTTTTACAGCACATTGGAGACCACATTTGACAGCACTGTGACGACGGAAGTGAACGGGAGGAGTATACCAAGCTTGTCAGGTCGGTCCTCCGCAGTCACTTGGAGGCTTGGGCAGGCAAGCCCTCGGCTGCAGGCTGGCGATGCCCCGTCCTTGGGTACCGGTTACCCCCGCAGTGGTGCCAGCCGTTTCATACACACGGACCCCTCGCGGTTCATGTACACCACGCCTCTTCGCCGTGCCGCCATTTCTCGTCTTGGGAACATGTCGCAAATGGACATGAGTGAAAAAGGAAGCAGCGATCTGGACATGTCCCCTGAAGTTGACGTTGGAGGGTACATGAGTGATGGGGACATCCTGGGGAAGGGCCTGCGAACGGATGACATTAACAGTGGGTGAGTGGCTTTCTTCCTACATTGTGCAAAGTATGAAGGGTGCAAACAGGCTGAACTTTCTGCGAGACTAACAAATATGCTTTACACAGAGCGGTTTTTCTTAGGCTGAAATTAGTGTATAGCAGAACTGAAAATTTCTTATTGATGTTTGTGAATATTAAGAAAACCATTGCAGGTAAGCAGAACTACTCGGCTTTCTGAAACTGCAACTTCTGTGGACGTATTGAGATGTACAACTCGCAAGGAATAGGCTAAGACCACCGAATATAGGTCCTTCACATATGGTGAACCTTGACCATGGGGTCAGGGAGAAACACAGGTCAAAGGGAAACAGAATACACACCTGGAGATACAGAGAGTTCAAATAGGTGCCATCTTGAAAGCTAGATTTGTTTCAGGCAATTGTGGGGGCAAAAATATGTCAAAACACTACGAGCTTGCACAGTTATGAAACAGCACATCCTTTTGTCCAAGGATTTAATTCCCTGCCATGCCAGGGAGGAAAAATAATCCACAGGAAAAAGAAAAATAATGCAAGCAAAATTTCAGGAAAATATGAGGAAGGGATTATAGAGCTGAGCAGGAGATGTGCTTGGGAAGACTGGATGAGCCTTTTTTTAATCTTTACCTGCCATCATGTTCTCTGTTTCTGCGTTTATGGTAAAAATGCTAATTTTAAAATCTGGGCTAAAGTTAGCGAAATAACTTATCAGGGATATTCAGCAGAATAAATGTCCTGCTGAATATCCTCAGATAACTTTGAAACCTAACCGGCTATCTTTGCAATTCCTGGCTAGGTTTCAAAGTTATCTGGGTATGTGTATCTGGATAACTCGAATCTTAACCGACTATATCCAAAGAATATATCCAGTTATGTGGTACCGAAGCAGTGAAAAAAAAAAAAGGCAGCCTAGCAGCCTGATTCTCCCGCTCAGCAAGTAAAAATGTTCTTAGCTCTGGCCCATTCTCATCCTTCCTCCCTCTCTCCCAGAATTAACTCTCCTGTCCCCCTTCCAACCTCCAAAGCCCCATGAGCCACTGGAATTGTGGTACAACAGCTTTCCACATTGTTTTCAGCACCACAGATTTTAATTCTTTATTTATCAGCTTTTCAATTTTACAAATCAAAACAAAACGTTTGTAGCAGAAACATCAGGCAATTAATGAAATCCTCAAATTATACAGAAAATCTCAACAATCTACACATACTCCCTAGAGAAAAGTATATACATTCACCTTTATATTAATAAGAATTACCTTTTCTTTCACTATCAATTATTCTAATCTTGGCGGCAGAATTTGGGAGTTTTAGGTTAAAAAATCAGAAACAAAATGGACTAGCAAAGGAGACCTGGTTTCTACAGTATTACAGCACAGGGGTTGATGTACTGGGTTTCTTTGAATCTATGAAAATATTCAGTTGATCTGGAGAAAAGAAGATATACCATTCGTCTCTCTTTTTCACCAAACATTGACATGAAAAACGTAGCAAGAATTTAAAGCCCAAATCAATCACTTCTTGATGAAATGTAAGAAAATTCTTTCGTCTCACTTGAGTGACTAGGGCCAAGTCAGGGAAAATTTTAATAGTAATATCCAGAAATTTTACTGGGTATTTTCTGAAATAATATTATTTTGTTAACATCATAAGTGGAAATTAGGGAGACCAAGAGCATACCCTTATCAGGTACAACCATATCAGAATCCTCAAGAAAATTAGTCAAGTTATTTTGTATCTGTTCATTGGTCTCTCTATTCAAATTCCTATATCTAGGCAGGAAATAACATGTGTTAATAGTAGGCATTTCATCTTTTGAAAATCCCAATCCTTCATGTAGAAACCTTTTAAGAATTTCCCCTATGACTCTTGGAAAATTCAAAATTCTTAAATTCATATTTTTGGCATTATTTTCTAGTTGTTCTAGACACCTAGCAAGCGTCTCTCTATCTTTTACTACCACTGCCTTAAATTCCTGCGTCTTCTTATTTTTTTTCCCAATTCAGAGACTCTGTCCGATATATTACTATAGTAAAAAGAGCCTTCTCGCTCCCCACAGGCCGCAACGTATAAACTTCAGTTCTTGCCACAGGACGGAGATCCAGAGTCTGAGGCCTTCTGATTATGCAGACACTGATGCAGGTTCTTACAGCACTACAAAAGCTATAACACACTATGGGGCCGATGCAATATCGGCACGTGAAAAACGGGCGCTGATGAACGAGTGCCCGCTTTCCTAACGCATGCCCGCCCACCTCTTCCAGGCACGTGATGCACTAGGGCAATGAGCTGCTGCTTAAAAAAGGAGGCGCTAGGGGAAATCGTGCGTCCTTAGTGCCTCCTCTGCATCGGGTGCCCAGGAGTCGTGGCTGGCAGTGCGGGTTAGGAAATCAGACGCTCAATACGAGTGACCATTTTCTCCGGCTGCTGGCACACACTATACACGCACTGTATAAACGGCCTGGACTCTGCATATTGGCGTCCAGAAAACCTTTTTTTTTTTCCCAAGATTTAATTTTTTTGCACTATGCTGCTTTCTGTGGTTCCTCCTACTATGTATCGCAATGATACTAACAGGAGGAATCATAGAAAGCAGAATTTTTGGTTTGTTTTTTTTTTTGGTTGAGCCCTTGACCGCGGCATGCCTTAATGCCAGCTCCCACATTACAATGGGTGCATTGGCCACGCAGGAATTTTTTAAATCGGGTGGTAATAGGTAATAGTCTCATCTACATGGAATTTACATGTGATGAGATCTATTAGCTATGTGCTGGTTTGGACGTGCGTTTTGGACGCACTAATCCCAGAATTGCCTCAGGCATAAGTCTTGCATGCCCAAAACGCGCGTCCTACCTCGTGTTTAGCGGCTCGCTGACCTGCGCACCCGATATTGCATCAGCCTGTATAGGTATTCCCCAGTACTCACCCAGCCTGATTTCTTATAGACAGAAGGTAATCACGTGTTCAGATTCAAAAACAAGAATAAGTTTACTTGCTCATAAGATAATGCAAGGTGATTTGTGCTCACCTACATCGCTGTAAATACTAGTGTCGCCAAAGAAAAAAAATACTGTAACGTGGTAATAAGCAGCAGTATAGAAAGGAAATGAGCAGAGTTAGAGGGTTATAAGATCAGATAATGTGTCCTTGTTCCAGTCAGCCTTCAAAACGTCCAGCAGTGTTGCAAAAATGAACTCCTTGGGTCCCACAATCCATATTCCCTCCAATACTTCCAGGCACATAATTTTTGCAACTGATCAGCAGTGGCAGCAGCACGGGGGGGGAAGCTTTCTCTCTTTTCCTTCCCTCCCCGGCATCCTTTCCCTCCTCCCTCTCATGCAGGGGGCGAAAGGGGATCTAAGGCTGGTTTCTTGGAGGTGACTCAGTCGCCATAACTGCTGTGTCCGCGGAGGGAGTCGGGAGCCACCTGCCACTGCTGAGCTCTCGTCTCCCCTGGCAGCACCGTCTGGGGCAGGCTGCTTATGCTGCACTCTCCCTCCTTCCCCATCTTACAGGCAGGTGTGGGATAGGACACCACCATCGCCTTCCCTCTGCTGTCGGCCAGCTACCGGGAGGTATCTACCTAGCAACGAGCCCTGGGCACCTCACTGGTTCCTGGGCCTTCACCAGCATGGACTCCATTTCCCATCTCCCTCTGCATTCTGTGGCTCCACTAGTTGCTCTCTTGGAACTCCAACTTTATACAGTCCTGCAAAACTAAGCTCTTGTATGAAAGCCAGCTGAATTTTGTAGTAAAGCCTTTAACAGTTTATAGAAAATCCATGACTGGCAAAAACAAGAGAGCAATCAAAAACTTAAATACTTTGCTTTTTTTTTTTTTTTTAACTCTGCAATTTCTTCCAGCTCCTTTTGTACTTCCAGCTCAATCAGAGCCACCCCGGGGCTGTGAGTGCTGCCTCTGCAGTATCCCCAGCTGTGATTGGCCAGGGGAGTGGAAGACCCGAGCCACTAATCAAACTCGGGTTCCTCTGCATACCACTGAGCCAGCCTTTTGCAAATTCTTAAAGTAAGAGCTGTAACGCACAGTTCTGCCCAATGTTTTTGTAGATTTTGTCCATTCATGGGTTTTCCTAATCGTGTCAGAAGTGTGCATAGATTTTGGAATTTCTCCGTAATGACTCAGGAGATTAAGAGAATGTCGAACCATCAGTTCCGAGCCTTTTGTTGAAGGGTTGTAGTGATGGGTGATTTACACTAATCCTATGTTACAAAAATGTGAGAATACTTCTGAGATGTAATATGTTTTGCAAGCTGTAAATGTGGCTGTGTGCTTCCTGCCGGCAAGGATTACTGAAGAAGTTTGATTACATTTATTTATTTCTCAGCTTCTCTATACCGCCCCACAGAAGAGCTGATCAGAGCAGTTTACAACATAATAGAACCATATATAATCAATCATAGAAAACAAAAATAAGTTCTCAGTTTTAAAACTCCTCATCCATTACTATCATTTTCCTTTTCAGTTTAATGCAGCCATGCCTTTACTTCTTTTCTGAATGATAAATAATTCCTTTCCAACCTGATTTCCAGTGGTGCTGAATTCCAATGTGCCGGCCCTCATCTTCCTAGGAAAGACTTCTCTTTTTATCGCTTTAACCCCTGGAACTACAAGAAGAGGGCCATTTGCTGAACGTAAATTCTGTCCTGGCACATCTCTTTGTACCAGATTTGCCATGAAACATTAAAAAAAAAAAAAAGAAAGGTTTCTCTCACCCTGAACAACACATTTTGGTTCTTCTTCCAGCTATATGACAGATGGAGGACTCAACCTATACACCAGGAGCCTAAACAGGATTCCTGACCTGTGTGCCTCGCGCGATGTCATCCAGAGAGGGGTGCCCGACGTCACCGTGGATGCAGACAGGTAATCCGTTTTCGGGACTGCTTCAGAAAAGCTCGGAGCTAACTTTTTCCTTCAGGTGTAACCTTTTTTATTTTTGGTTTGCTTGGTTGGTTGCTTTGGGCCACCTGTTGGCCAGTAGCGTTTGCAGCAAACCGTACTGTGCGGTCGCATCATGTGGAAACTGTTATTTTCTAGACCTAGAATCAAAGTTATGCACGGTACAGCAACAGCTTTAGGTTGTTCATTTGTATGCTGCTGTTCAGAATGTGAAAATTACAAAGAAAAAAGAATTCACCGTATCGAGAAGATCTAAAAATAGGATCAGACATCTGTGCGCTATTTAGGGCTGCCAACTGGCCTCCTTTAGTTTTTTTTTATTCCAGGACAGGAGAATCCAAGTCCTGCTTTGACCCTCACTGCCTGCATGGACTTGTAGTCCCGCTCTTCTTAGGGAATCTGAACTGCAAGTCCGAACATGCCGTGAGGCATGACCAGTATCGGACCAGCTGGCAGCCCCGCAGCTCTGTTTGAAATCCCATCTCCTCGCCTGCTCTAGTTCTCTCTCTGTCTTTCATATTTCTGTTCCACAAACCCTTAGGAGGGTAATATTTAGAGGCATTTACTGGAAGGTGTGCAGCTCAAATAATATTTTTCATGTTGTTTCATTGGGTGGGGGGGGATGTGGGCTGAATGTAATTTCGTTGGAGATGAAAAAAAACGTGGGTTTTTTTTAATGTCTGCAAATAGCGAGCACTATTCAGAAATTGTTCGTGCTAAAAATAATAGAAAATAACATTTTGTGGGTTTTTTTCTATCGTTTCTCTTTAAAATAGCATGAAATGATATAGACAATGCTGTTTGGAAATGAAAGCACATCCGTAAACTGGTCTGCTGGCTGAAACCCCATAGCATGTGGAGGGTTAGCCAAGTTAAGAGAATCATTCCGGTGGAGGGTGCGCCATCTTGCCCCCTCCTCCTCTCAGGTGCAGCCTACTCTTAGTCCCCATCCTTGTACACTAACTTTCAGTGACAAACTTCATGGGCAGTTTCTCTTTGAAAATTTGCTACAAAGCACAGGTGATAGACATCCCCAAGGATCTTGCAACCACGAAGATAAGAGTTTAACATAAGTCAAGTGCAAGCTTAATTGCAGTTTGTCTTTTCAGCTACATGACAGATGGAGGCCTCTGCCTGTGCACCAGAAGCCTTAATAGGATTCCTGACCTAAGTGTCCACATATTGTGTCCTATAAAACAGTTAAATTTGATTTTGATGTTTAAACTGACTGCCAAGTGTATGACAGTAGCTAACTGTAATTATAGTTTGCCATGAATGCAAGGTGAAGTGTGCACTCCTACAGCTTATGATGATGTCTGGTTAGATGGGTCAATCAGAGACTTCCTGTCTGTTTTCTGTTTCTCTGCCGTTCTGACTTAGGACATATGCTGATGGTGCTTACTTAAAAAAAAAAAAAAGATATCGGACTTAGGAAAGGGTTTTCCTCCTAATTTCCAATCCTAGACACCTCCCTTTTTTTAGGCATTTTGTGCTTGAGTGTTAGGATGGCAGGATTTCCTTTTTCCCTGAAAGACATAACTAATCCCACTATATGCATCTGTTTTGGGAGGCTTATGGCTGTCATCTTCTCTGCCTCAAGAATGAGCTTTCAGAGTTTTCTTCTGAAAATGGGCCTCCTCTATGGAAATATGACATAAAGGCAGTAGCGATTTGCAGTGTTCCTTATGTTTTTCAAACATGCAAGTGAAAACAGATTATCCAGACCAGGCTCAAGTGCTGGGCTCTCAGCAGAATTACTGCATAATGCCAGATAGATGTGTGAGTCCCATGAAATCACTGAGAGACGCTGAAACACCAGAAAGCATTCTCTGAATTACAATGTAAGAGGGCTCCAGCATTTTCTATCTTCTGGGGGTGCTTTATGGCTTTCAAAGACTTACTTGGTTGGAAATGTCTCACTTTTCTATTTGCTGTTTGTAAAAAGCTGTTGCCATTCTGAGCAGATCTGCCCTGAAATAAATGAATCTAAATAGAAGGCAGAGATGTCGAGACTGATTTTGGACTGCCATTCATGAGGGCTTTCCTTGGCAGCTTCTCTTTAATTATATCATCATCTGACTTACTTCCTGACAGGTATGATGCAGGGCGGCTGTTTTATTTCTCATAATAAATCAGAATAGCGCCATCGTCTGGAGGCTTAGCTTACAGGCACAGGGTACTGGCGTAAGCATGATACTGCAAAGAGTCAAGTCTGAGCGACAAACAGGAGCAGTGCGGGAATGGGAAATAGGTTTGTCATTTTGGCACATCCTTCTTGGAAAGTCAGGAACAGTTGCTTTCTAAACTGGTTCATTCCTCCTGACCCATTTATTTAGAATAAATCAATGAATCCCTGCAAAGTGGTAACTTGACAGACTTTCTTATGAGGCCGGTAAGGTTCCACCTCTCTTTGTGTCTTTCTTGTCCTATGAGTTTGCTTTAAGGGGACAGTTTTTAAACACTTTACTCAGGGCAAATTCTGCAGGTGTTTTTTTATTTTTAATATACTCACAGACTTTGCACCAAGCTTCAAAGAAAGGGTGCACCAGGTACGTTTTCCTTTGAAACTTGCTCGGAATAGAAAGTACTCTCAGACCTTTGCACCTCCTACTGCATTTTATTATCCCATCCTGTCCGTAACCACACACCCAGGAACACTTGCCCTCAATGCAGGGAAAAGCGCATATGTTGTGGCATGAGGTGTATGCTTTTAGCTTTGCTGAGGGAGGGCAGTTTCATGGGTAAATTTCTATTTACCATGATAAATGACTTTGAAGATTGTCCCCATAATGAAGATATGGATGGTGAACTCCGGAACTCATATGCTTTAGACTGATCTGTTTTTTTCCAGGACATTCAAACAGTGCATGTTGGCCATGTCCTGGAGCATTTGTGTGCAGAAAGATCTCCTGAAGATTCATTGCAGATACCATAAGCAGGCCTGGATGTCAGGTTATCTCAATGCAAGAACATTGTATCTTGGGGGAAAGGGACTGCTTGCAAGTACAACAGAGCACAGATGATAAAACCCAACACAGTAGCACACACAGACAAACAATCATCATATAAAATTATTTGACTTAACCACAAATTGCATTTCACAGATTTAAGCTTTCCAGAGTGTAATCCGATCTGTGTCAGAGTGTTGTGCAGTATGGCGCACGCTCAGTTTACAACCCAGTGATTAGGTATGGTTGCACACATTGGGCAGAGCAAAATTCAAACTTGAGTCTAAGAGTTTGACTTTTTGAAGTAGTTGCATAGAGGAACCCATGGGGCATCTATAGGAGGCACAGAATGAACAAACATAGACACTCATATAACACATACAGGGCAATGCACCATTGCCTGTATTCAGTATAATTCCCATGAATGTCTCCATGGAAAGTGACAGAGATGATGCAGGAAACCATTGGTGGATGATACTGCTGAATCCAAGTAGAGAGATCTACATTTAAATTTGATCTTAGAAGTCAGATTTTTGCTGCCACTGGTGTATGTGTGGGACATGGGCAACAGGCAGGAAACTGAGAGGAATAAGGGTATTTGAACAGTTCACTCTCTCCAGCTGGGCCAGCTCAGTAATTATCAACAACTAATTTTGCATCTCTTTCATCAAGTAGGGAAGGAGCTCCCAAGAAAACACACTTTTCGCCCTCTTTTAATTCGTCCTCAGTAATATTAATAATTCCCCCTGCGCTCTATGGCTAAACTCCCGTTTTATGTCTGTGATCTGGCTGTAGCTAAGGCATCCCTTAACAAACCAGACAAAAGAATCTCCATGAATGAATCCATGCTCAGTCAGGTGCGGGAGTAGTAATGACGGTGCTCTCCCTGGCTATACCTTTTGTGCACTAGGAACAGTACTTGGCTCAAAAGGTCTGTGCGCGATACTGTGTTGGGTTTTGTTGTCTGTGCTCTGTTGTTCTTGCAAGAAGTCTTTTTCCCTTGAGTTACAATGTTCTTGAGTCGAACTTTTTAAAAAATGCCTGCTCCATCTGTCACTGCTACAGAAAGCTTGGCAGGCATCTCACACTTAGCTAAATGTGGCTGGTTGTTTGTCCTAAGCCCAATTATAGTCATCATCATTATAAATTTCTTATTCTAATAATGAATTCCAGAATTCTCTTTATAGATTGCTAACATCCTGCCTCATACTTAGCACGTGTGGTGTAAGGTCGTTCCCTGCTGTTCTAATAGCACAGGCAATAACTATCCTTCCCCTCCCGGTCTCTTCCTTCCTCTGCTATAAATCGTTATCATGCACAGGTCAAAGAACTCCTTTCTCTATAAATGTTCTTAGTGAAGCACATTCACTATGAATAATAATTAGATCAGGGATCTACTACTTCAGTCCTTGAAAGCCACAAACAGGCCTGGTTTTCAGAATATTGACAATATTGGGATTTATTTGAATATATTCATGCTGAGAACCATGTAAATCTGCATATTTTGATCACCTTGAAAATCAGACTTGTTTGAGGCCCCTGATGTCTCTAATTGAATGGCTCTGTTCTTGACCATATTCAGTGTAAAAGAGTCTATTTCCCGTCGATAGCAGGGCTGAATTAGCCATGCTGTCTAGGAGCGCGTCGCGACCGGTCAGTAGGCGGGGTTTTCTCAGTTTGTACAGAGTTTTGAACTCTGTGCGGTGAGGTTCCCGTGCGATTTCCTTGTTATCTCAGTCTCTTTTTTTCCGCAAGGGTTTTTCTCCTCATCTCTGAAGAGATTTTTTCACGATTTTTCTTCATTTTTCTTCTTGGCAGTGATGGCTCCTAAGCCATCAGGATTTAAGTACTGCCAATGCGGTAAAATTATGTCCATTACAGATGGACATAATTACTGCTATATATGCCTGGGGCCGGAACACGACCAAGACTCATGCCGAGACTGTGGTCATATGTCCCCTCGGGTCCAAAGGCAATGCGCAGAAAAAAATTGCGCTTTTAAAGACATCATCCACACAGTCTTTATCTGGACCGAAGAAGACACCAGCTAAGAGATCTGCTTCGTTAGAGGGTGCCTCGGCCAGGTCTGCCATACCACCAGGGCCGGTAAAAGGAGTTGAGACCGCAACTCCTCTTCCACCAAAAGCCCCTCATGAGCCTCTCGGGTTTCAGGGCACTATACGCCAAAAAAGTCGGAGCATGAAAAATCAAAACGAACGAAGCATTCGGAGAATGGCACGTCGGCGCAGGGATGCGCATCGGTGCATAGATCGGTGCACAGTACATCGGTGCACAGATTGGTGCACAACCCATCGGTGCACAGATGCACACACAATGCATCGGCACACAGATCGGTGCGCAACGGCGCATCTAAGCATATCGCATCAGAGCATATGGCACACGATGCATCGAAGCATGATGACTCAAAACTTGCGAAGCTCTTGAACCAACCTCGAACTCTGAGGCACATGACACCAGTCTACACTGCACAGTCAAAAACATCTTAAAACGACACAAAAAACGAAACATATAAGATCATCAAAACCTCGTGAGACAGATTCCGACCAAGATGTGGAACTAGCCTCTGACCATGACTCCGGCATCTCTAACAAACATTCACTTAGCAAGGATTCTGAATCATTTAGTAGACCACAATCCCCTTGTCTTTTACATAAGTCATGCCTGCCTGCCTCAAGACTTGCTCATAGCAGCACTGCCTCCAGGACCTTCACAACCTCAAGATCTCGCATCTAAAGCGATGTTACAAATTACACAGGCATTAAATACTTTTTTCTAAGATCTGGAGTCTGCACATTCTCAGCCTCCACTTGCGCCTTCTCAACCTTCACCATCTGCAGCATCACTGACTCCGCTCTTTCCATCTCAGCCACCAGCACCATCTCCAGTCCCAGATTGACCAGATTCTCCAGACTCTCAATGGACATCGTCTCCTGGTTCATCCACAGGATTCCCATCTGACCCTCCAGAAGGTCTCTGGAACCTTATTCCCCTCCTGAAGACCTGTCCTACGCAAAGTTCATCGAGAAAGTAGGCTCTCTTTTAAATATCAAGATGGGAAAGATCCCTGATCCCAGCTCGGAGGTTCTAGGAATACTGAAAATATTTGAAATGCTTCCAGAGCCAACAGCTCTACCACCACATACAGTGCTGGATGCAGTTCTTCGTAAAATGTGGGAGAAACCTTTTACCACCACAGCCACATCGAGGAAAACGGACTTAAAGTACCATATACGTAATTCCACAATTTACGATTCCACACAATTACCACACAACTCAATAGTAGTAGAATCTGCATTATCGAAGGCAAAAAGGACAAAACTTCATGCTAATTCACCACCAGGGAAGGACCATAAGTCTATGGATGACTTCGGCCGTAAGGTATACCATTCGTCCATTATAGCAACAAAAATTCAACACCATCAGTTTTACATAATCCAGTATTTATTTGAATGTCTTCAGAGATTACGTTCCTTATGTTTAGCCTCTGATAACACCCTACCACAACCATTTACAGACATGGAAGAAGGTCTTCACCATCTACTTCGGTCTGTATATAAGATCTTCGGCTACAGCTATAGCTGCATGACGAATGGCGTGTTTGAGAGCGAGCGCAATTAGAGAGGACGTTCACGATAAGTTAGTGGACATATCATGTCTAGGAGACAATCTATTTGGTGATAAATTTGGGGAAACTGTTACCCTTTTAAAAGAACAGAGTACCACTGTACTGTCACTCACATCTCCAATGGACCCCCATACCTTGTCCAGGAAATTTTACCCTTCGTTCAGGAAGAAATCCTACTCAAGGGTACCCTTTAAACCATACAATGCCTATCGAGCGCAGAACTTATCCCACCAAAGATACCAATCTCATACTCATCAATCCCATGGATGACCACGTCAAGAGTGACCACAAAAAGCAAGCACCAGCACCTCCTCAAAAACAGACTTCATCTTTTTGAGCTATCCCGAGCCACCTCCACCACCATACATAGGAGGTCGCCTTCAACAATTTTATGCCAATTGGGAGGCGATTACCTCAGATTGTTGGGTGCTGAACATCATAAGGGAGGGCTACCGAATAAATTTTATAACACTCCCATGCCTTCCTCATGTTCCCTCCTTCTGAAATACATCAACCCACTCACTGTACCTTCAAGAACAGTTACAAAATCTACAAATCCAGAAAGCCATTCAAAGAATTCCAATGTCACGGGAAAATCAGGGATTCTACTCCCATTATTTTCTCATTCCAAAAATGTCCGGAGGTCTTCAACCCATCTTAGACTTACGGAATCTCAACAAACACATTCAAAAAGAAAAATTCAAGATGACCTCTCTCAAAACTATCCTTCCCCTCCTACAACCCAACAACTGGCTATGTTCCATAGACTTGAAGGATGGGTACTCCCATATACCCATGCACCCTTCTTCCTTGCCATACCTTTGCTTTCAAGTTCAGAACAGCCACTATCAATACAAGGTTCTACCATTTGGCCTGTCTTCAGCCCCAAGAGTGTTCACAAAATGTTTAGTGGTGGTGGTGGCTCACCTCAGACAACTGTCGATCCAGATTTTTTCCTATCTGGACGACTGGCTTTTAGTAGTCTCGGATCAGACTACTCTGCGAACTCACATGTTTCAAACAATCAACTGTCTTCAGACATTGGGCTTCATAATCAATTATGAAATGTCAAAACTGCAACCGACCCAAGCACTACAGTTCATTGGAGCGCTCATCGATACAACAGAACAGAGGGCATACCTCCCGCAAGACAGGATTCAAACTCTATCCTCACTAGCTCGATGACTATGCAACCGATCACATGCATCAGCACGTCAAGTCCTCCAGCTACTGGGTCATATGGCGGCAGCTATCCATGTGGTTCCCTACACGAGACTACACATGCGCCTCCTACAATGGGGGCTAAAAAATCAATGGTCTCAATACTTACAATCCTTCTCAACCAGGATACAACTTACCACTCAAATGCGCACCGACATTCGATGGTGGAGAAACACCACCAACCTGACCTCGGGAGCACCTTTCCGATTACCTCCCCATCAACTCACACTCACAATGGATGCATCCAGAAAGGGCTGGGGAGCCCATCTATGCAAACTAAAGACTCAAGGTTTCTGGTCTCCTCAGGAGAGCACCCACCAGATCAACCTCCTGGAACTTCGAGCCATTTGGAAAGCACTTCAAACCTTCTCCCCTCAAGTTCAGGGCAAACATCTCATGGTATACACAGACAACCAAGTCGCCATGTTCTACATAAACAAGGAAGGAGGGTCAGGTTCATGGATCCTCTGTCGGGAAACACTTCGGATACTGACATGGGCAATAGCAAACGAAGTTTCGATACAAGCCACTTACCTCCCAGGTTTAGACAACGTCACGGCGGATCGCCTCAGCAGAATTTTTCATCCACACGAATGGACTTTAAATCGAGAAGTAGCAACCAGAATCTTTCAATGCTGGGGCAACCCGATAATAGAGCTCTTTGCCACAGAGAACAACCGTCAAACGCAAACATTTTGCTCCATTTACCCGAGCAAACTTCGTCATGCTCCAGATGCCTTTCTTATCCCATGGACAGGGGGCTTGCTCTACGCTTACCCTCCCATTCTGCTAATATCAAGGACGATTCAAAAATGCATCCGAGACACAGAGGATATGATCCTCATAGTTCCAGCATGGCGAAGGCAGCTGTGGTATCCGTATCTCATGCGACTATCCATTCGCCCACCAATTCCACAGGAGAACCATCCACGTCTGTTTACTCAGGAAGGGGGGGTCACTCCTTCATCCAATGCATCATTCCCACCTGACAGCTTGGAGGTTGAAAGGCAATTATTAAACCACCTGGGACTGCCATCTCAACTTGAAGACATTCTCATTGCATCCAGGAAACATTCAACCAGGCGTAACTATGCAAGAAAGTGGCATCGTTAAACAGAATGGTGCAAACCGCGACGACTATAACCTTTCTCATCAACAGTCACGCAACTCCTAGAGTATCTCCATACGCTCTACCTTGCTGGTTTAGCGCTCGCTTCAGTTCGCGTGCATGTTAGCCTATTGCGACTTTCCACCACTCTCATAATGGACTACTCATTTCCAACCATCCTTTAATCTCCAGATTCATGCGAGGCATGCTATGTCTAAGGCCACCGTCAAAGTCACCTATACAATGGAATCTTGATATTGTCCTTGAACAACTAATGCTGCCTCCTTTTGAACCATTAGATTCATGCCACATAAAATACCTAACATGGAAATTGGTATTCCTAGTGGCCATCACATCAGCACAGAGAGTAAGTAAGCTACAAGCCGTGGTTCACTATTCCCCTTATTTAGCATTTTACCATAATAAAGTCACTCTTCGGCCTCATCCTACTTTTCTTCCTAAGGTAGTATCGGCTTTCCACTTAAACCAGTCATTTACACTGCCAATCTTCAAACCTAAACCTCATCATAATGATTGGGACAGACTTCTACATTCTTTAGACCAGCGCTTCTCAACCGGTGCGTCACGACACACCAGCGCGCCGCCAAACACTGACAGGTGTGTCGCATCTCCCGGTGTCCCACTGCCCTGTTGTACTTTCCTTCTCCCTTTTTCCAGCCCCTGCGGGCCAATTGGAAGCCTCCTTTCTTCCTACCCCCACTGCCAAATGGGAAGCCTCCTTCATTCTGCCTGCCCCCGCGCAGGCCAATCGGAAGCCTCCTCCCTTCTATCTGCCAGTGGGAGTAGGAAGAATGGAGGAAGCCTTTGATTGGCCGGTAAGGCAGGTATGGCATAGCCCGGGGGTGGGGTGGGAAGAAAGGCACTGTCGAACCCTGACGAAGCAAGGCCCCTGTGGCGGTGAAGAGGAAAACCCGACCTCGACCAAGCAAGGCCACCACGGGAGCCCATCCCTGTGTCGGCGAAAAAAGAAGGCCCGCCAGAGTAAAGCCGCGGCGGAACTGGAGCTCATCCCTGCAGTGTAGGAAGAACAAGTTTTTGGTGAGAGTTTGTGTGTGTGTGGGTGTGAATGGGTGCCTGGGGGAGAGCTTGCATGTCTGAGGGTGTGAATGGGTGCCTGGGTGAGAGCTTGTGTGTGAGGGTGTGAATGGGTGCCTAAGTAAGAGCTTGTCAGTGGGTGTTAATGGGTGAGAGCTTGTGTGTGGGTGCCTGGGTGATTGTGGGTGTGAATGGGTGCCAGAGTGTGAATGGAAGCATGGGTGAGAGCTGGCGTGAATGGGTGTGAATGGAAGCCTGGGTGAGAGCTTGTGGGTGTGAATCAGTGCCTGGGTGAGAGCTGGTGTGAATGGTTGCGAAAGCATTTGTGTGCGATTGAGAGCTTGTATATAAGAGAGCATGGGTATGAATGGGTGAGAGCTTGTTTCTGTGTGTGAATGGGTGCCTGGGTGAGGGCTTGTGTCTGAGGATGTAAATGGATGCATGGGTGAGAGCTTGTGTGTGTGGGTGTGAATGGGTGCCAGGGTTTGAATGGAAGCGTGGGTGAGAGCTTGTGGGTGTGAATCAGTGCCTGGGTGAGAACTGGTGTGAATGGGTGCGAAAGCATTTGTGTGTGATTGAGAGAGAGACTGGTCAGGGAGGTAATGTTTCTGTGTGAGAGAGAGAGACTGGTCAGGAAGATGACTAGTGTGAGAGAGAGAGACTGGTCAGGAAGATGACTGGTGTGAGAGAGACAGAAGACTGGTTGTGGTGTCTAATTGGGGGTGTGTGTGAGAGTGACTGGTTGTGGGCGCTAATGAAAGGGGACTGTGAGGACAGAGCTTCACCAGCCCTTGCTGCTTCTGGTGAGTGCTATTGGCCTAGAAGGGAAAGGAGTGAGAGTTGCTGGATAGGGTAAGTAAAGGTGGCTTTTTAAATTTATTTTTCTTGATTGACTGCCATTTTAATTATTGGGTATTATGCAGTCTGCTGTTTTGAAATATTTTATTGATATTTGGACATGTTTTAATAATTTTTATGAGTTTTTAATTGTTGGATATTATTCTGTTCAGCAGCTGTTTTGTAACATTTTTAGTATAGCTTTACAGTTATTTCTGTGTGGGGCTCTATAGCAGCTTGGCTTATTCTGTTTTCCCAATAGGAAATGTATTAGTGTTTAGGGCCTGGTTTAATAGTTGTATTCCTTAGATAGGATTGTTACTGTTTGAGTGTGTTCCATAATACAGGTGTAACTTTGTGCGGGTTAGTTTGTGTGCATTATTGCAAATCCTGAGAGTCTGTTAGGGGCTATATTTCTCTTTCCATTTCTCCAGGTTCGTACTGCATGCAGAGTGGCTTTTTTGGGTTTCCATTCCAGTTTCTGTCTCCATATTTATAATTTGTGGTTTTTCTGTACTTGGTGAAGGTCAGTTCTGGGTGTGTGACCGAGGTGAGGTATTTTACTAGCATGTAGGCATTTGTATCAATCTTATTTGTTGTGTTTTCTCAATAGGATATGCATTAGTGATAAATTACTGTCTTTTCATAGGGAAGGCTATTGTGCCTGGTAGTAAAGGGAGTTTGTTTTGCTTTTACTGAGATGTCGTCAGAACCAGAATATCTTTTTTTTTTTGTATGGCGAGTTGTACAGGGTAATGCCCTAGATCTGCTCTGCACTCATTGCTGGGGGTTGAGGGGATTCCTGTGGATGCAGAGTGCATGTTTACATTTAGCCCCATGATGTTCACATGTTCAGTGTGTCACGCATGTGAGAACCATCTGTCAAGTGTATCCCGGCCAAAAAAAGAATGCTAGTTGGTTGTCCCAATGCATTCAATTCTTTGAACGACAAACCTAAAGCACACCAGATATGCGCAACAGCAGCATCTGTTGCGCATTTGAGAAAGGTTCCGCTGCTGGACATCTGCAAAGCGGCAACTTGGTCTTCTCTTCATACCTTCACATCTCACTACGGTATCGAACAGCAAGCATCTTCCGATGCAGCTCTGGGTTCGGCAGTTCTGTCAACCCTAAATAATAAATAAGACAGTCTACCGTTTTGAAGGGTAGTGTCCTCAACTTATAAAACATATTATCTGGACACAACCCGGGAGCTTGGGACTCCCAGACAGCATGGCTAATTCAGCCCTGCTATCGACGGGAAAAAGTAAATTTGCTTACCGTAAATGGTGTTTCCGTAGATAACAGGATAAATTAGCCATGCGATCCCTTCCACCTCCCTAGACAGTCTATGAATGCTTACAAAAATACCTTTAACATACATCTTGCTTGGCTACAAGAGACTGAGGTAACAAGGCAATCGTGCGGGAGCCTCACTGCGCAGCCGCACAGAGTTCAAAACTCTGTACTAACTGAGAATATTCCGCCTTCTGACCGGTTGCGACGCGCTCCCAGACAGCATGGCTAATTCATCCTGCTATCTATGGAAACACCGTTTATGGTAAGCAAACTTGCTTTTACCATTTCATGCATCAGTTACCAGTGATCCTGTCCCATTCCAGTTCCAGTTCAGGCCCTCCCATTTGAAAGCCATAGGAACAACTTGCCCAGTTTACTAAAACTGTATTTATTTAGCTCCCTTGTCTCCTTTTATAAAAGAAAAGACGACCGTGCTCCTCCTCCTCCTCATTAATCACAAGATCTGATTGGGAAATATTATTTATATACCTTGATTTTAATATTTATTGTTCACCCTCCTCTCTCCCAGATTTATTCTGCTTGTCCTGTTTGATCTTTTTCTTAATTGTATTTCTTAGTGGTTTAGAATGTCCAACGGATGTCTGCATCTTCTCCTTGGGAGGATAATGATATTTATCTCTCTTGTTGATGCTAGGGTGTATTTTCAGTCACTTTTCTTTGTTCTTTTCCTCCGCGTATGTGTGATAATTTTTATTTTATTCAGCATGCATTCCACAGGCATTTTTATTTTTTTTTCTGCAGTCTTTCCTTTGAGTGCTACAATCTAGTGCAGTGGTTCCCAGCCCAGGAACCTGAAGGCTCACTCAATCAATCAGATTGCTGGGATAGCAATAGCGAATAGGCTTGAAATGCATCTGCATTCATTAGAGACCCATTGTATGCAAACAGCTTATTTGATGTCATTGTGACTGGCCTAAAAGCCAGACCTTGTTGGGATGACCTTAAGGAAGGGTTTGGGAACGACTCTAATGTACTGGATCCGTTTCTGGACCTCGCTGATTTTTCTTGCTGTGCCCATTTGTGACATGTGTTTCATGCCTGAAGACACCATCGTCGATCTCTGTGTTTGATATCCATCAATTATGTGCCAAATTTCCTGGGGAGTTTTAAAGATTTTTAGCCTGCCTTGCATTCTAAATTTGCTAGAACTGTCAAATTCCCTTTTCTATAAGCACCTGTTTAGCTTTCTGGAAATGTTGCTTGTTTTTGTTAATGTCGGCCCTGCAAGATGTGGGGAGAACATTGCATGTCTGCCCTATCAATATATATGTTGTCTTATCCTTATTGTCTCTCCTATCTACACAAGTAACAACATGTAAATATCAAATCAGAATCAGCTGTGGAAATTGAGGGAACATTTGTGAGGTGCACCTGTTCTTTGACAAATAAGTCATTAGCCATGTCCAAATCCAAGGTCTTTGCATGAGTTCCATAATAAAGTTATATACATATACTTTCCTTCTGGCATGCATAAAATTCTCACAATTTTCCACTTGCTATTTATTTATATAGATTTTATTTATATTCCATCTTTCAGAAATGTCAACATGGATTGCATTCAGGTACTGTAATTATTTCCCTGTCCTCAGAGGGTGCACAAACTAACCCCTAGATCCATCAAAATGTGTTGTTAACACATTGATAATACTGCCATAATCCCTGTTTTTTGCATCTTGGAGAGAGAACGAGAGACTATATACAAGGCCTTCATATTAGTCAAGTATTTATATCTCTATAGAAGGGCCATCTAATAGGTCGAGATGAGGTGTTGGTGGTGCTTTAGGGGCCAGTTTCTCATGTAGAGTGAGGCATACAAACAGCACAGTACACTTTGGTGAAGATTTGACATCATCTGCAGTGAGGAAAGTCTCATAAAGATGAAATTTCTACTATGTTCTCTATAACAGGGTACCATCAAGTTAGGGTGAGAGAACATTGCCCAAGGTCACAAAAAGCAGCAGTGAGATTTGAACCCTGGCTTCTCTGGTTCACAGCCTGCTACTCCTCCACTCCATTGTGGATATTGTCTTGACCAACTGGTCATCTAGCATGTCTGACATCCTACTCATTTGCCTCACTCATCTCCTTGGGTCAGTGTCTGGACTGTCGTCTTCCATGAGTCCCTTCTAATGTCTCCAGCATTCGCAGCTGCATGTTGTGCAATCTTCAGCTCTTTGAGTCTGTGAAGCATTGGTATCCTCCTTTCTGTATGAAATCAGTTTTCAGTGCTGTGCTCTATCTCAGACACTATTTTAGGTGGACATATCATGCCATCAGTATCAACTTGTCTTCTGCGTGCCTGTTTCTTTAGGTCTGAGAATATCAATTCTAGTAACTATTTATTTTTTTCTAATCTTCTGCCATTATAGGGTGTGTAGGAATGGGATGGTTCTTCTTCCAGGAAAGTGTGCCTAGATAAATTCAAATTAAAATCTCCCAAAAATGTTGCAAGATTGAGTTTTCATTTCTTAGATTAAAGCTTCGGAGGCAGCTGGGAATTCCAGTCCTAAGACATACCTCGTACACAGCCATACATTGCACAGTACAAACTGTGTGGATTGCTGATTTCTTATACTCATTCACTGGGCCAGTGTTGATTTGGACCTGCACTGTTATACTGTATTATAGCTTCATATGTTACCTAAGTTCAAACTTTTAGCCTCTGAAATTCTTTAACTCTTTATTTATACATTTTCACAATATAATACAAGCAAATACCATAGCTTGTAACATAAATAATATTATTAGAAAGAAAATACATCATAAAAAATAATCCAACATAGAAAATTATCCAGTAACACTCATGAAAAGCCACAAAAATTAATTGAGTAAACCCCAAAAAAGAATGTGCACAATAAGAAAAAAACTGCGAATAATTCTAAAGTCCGCTACTTCACAAGTTATATAGATACTGGAGTAGAAGTAACAACCTTGACTGGTCTAGTATCTATCAGGTTCAGTAGGTCAGCTGGTGAAAAATAATACCTATTACCATCCAATTTAACCATATATTTAGAGGGATATCGAAGAGAAAATTCACCTCCTAAACTAAGAACCCTTTCTCTCAATTGGCGAAAGGCTTTCCTCCTATTTTGTGTCTACCTACAGTCATCTGGAAAAATCTGGATTTTGTGATCCATAAAGAGAGCACCTTTGTTGAAAAAGAACAATCTCATTATGAGATTCTTTTGATCAAGAGAAGAAACTCACACCAACAAAGTACCCCTCTCATTTATCACATCATCTGTCTGTTGCAAGAAATCAGTTAAGCAAGTAGGAGAGGATGACAAATGAAATAGATTGGCATTAGAGTCAGAATCTCTTTTCCCTTTAACAGAAATGTAATTTAGTAAAAATAGGCATATGCTCATCAAATAAACTCAAACCATTTTTCATATACTTTAAGATAAGCTCATTTGGACCTATTAAAAACGTGGAAAATTCAGTAAGCGAAGATTAAGTAATCTCCATCTGTTTTCAAAAACTTCTAAACACTGATGGATAAAAAGACATGTTTTTATCCAAACTTGCATTGAACTCTTGTGCAGCAGAAACATAGCATTCCGAATCCTTAATCTTCTCATCTTGACCTGAAATCCCAGATTGAAGAACAGAAACTTGGTTCTTAATTACATGCAACGAAAAAGCAAAGGAATTGATTTTGTTACTCAGTTTTCTCAAGTAATATTAAGGCATGCCAGATATCTTCCAGACCTATACTTGCTAGCCTCTGCAAGATGAAATCTGCTATAGGTTCTTCTGTTAGTCCAGATAATTCAGTGACCTTGGGGGGAGATCTACCTGTTCCCACAATCATAGCCCCACTTGAGAACAACGAGAACCATGCAGAATGTGGTTCAAGAGGAGATAGATGAAGCTCAGGTCTGAGATTTTCCATATGAGCCACCAGCAACAAGAGAACTCACCAAGCTTAAAGGCCCTCCAATCCCAAAAACATTTGCAGAATCATTGATTGGCCAGAAGGTAGGGGGTCATGGGAACCATGTACCTGACCCTTCTGCTTACCCATTGAAGGTCCTCGCAATATACTGTGTGCCTCCCAGGTCACTGGGCTTGATGGACCCTTGGTCTGACTCAGTATGGCATAATTAATGTTTTTATGAGAGAGGACTTCAGCAATCTGCCAATGGCACTTTCAGATGTTCCAGCTGCAGAGCTCAGTAGGTAGGGGAATCTACACCACCCGATACTCGCTGTTGTACACCTCCTTTTAAGATGTTCCAGGTCGCAGAGAGAGGACGTCAGCAATGCGCAGAAGGCACTTTCAGGTCTTTCGGCTGCAGAGTTCAGTAGGTAGGAGAATCCTCACTGCACTCTCTTTTTTTTGTTTGTATTAATTAGAATCTAGTACTCAATAGTCATTATCCAGATAGCACTGGAAGAAATCATTGCAGAATTTATCTACATGAATAAATTCTGAACTTAATATTAGTGCCTATATCACTAGGTAAAATCTTCAGTAATGTCTCTTAACATCTGTTGCTGTTAAATTTCACTGTAGACTGTGAAAAAATGTTTGTATTTCCATAAACTCTTTTGCGAGTCTTTACTAACGAAGTTCTCTTTAGTATAAAGTACGCATGAAAGCAACATTTTGTTCTTAGATTTCCCCCCTCAGCAGTATTAAACTAGGGACAGCTGCACGTAATCCATATGCTCAATGTGGTGTGGACAAAGCCATGTCAAAAACAGCTGGGAATATTTCCCTGTCAAGTTATCAAAACATGAAACACAGTTTGCGGATGATGGTGTTTACCACGAAAGACTTATTAACTAGTAATGACCTGGGTTTTTTGTGATAATGCAGGGTTCTTAATTTAAAAAGTGCTTTATAAAAAAACAAAAACCCCAAATGTTCCTATGTAAAATGGAAATAGAATA
This sequence comes from Rhinatrema bivittatum, assembly GCF_901001135.1. Lineage (NCBI taxonomy): Eukaryota > Metazoa > Chordata > Amphibia > Gymnophiona > Rhinatrematidae > Rhinatrema > Rhinatrema bivittatum. The sequence goes on along the minus strand of NC_042618.1, from coordinate 460,569,990 downwards.
TGGTCCCCAGTTGTGGCCTGGTGAAGGGTCTCTTTGTACTTTACGTTCTGTCAGGGCCATGTCCCAATGGAATTCTCCAATGAGGATCGCAAACCTTGTCCTGATCTCCTTGTAATCAGATGAAGGGAACGGCCAAGCAATAGGAGCTTTAAAAAAAAAACCAGGACTCGGCATGAGCACTGAGAAATTGTAAATACCATCTTCTTCATTGGAAAGAAATGAAATTCAAAACAGAAAAAGAAAAGAGCGCCGAATGATCCTGTTTGTTGTAACTGCATTTATTTACATCAAAGCTTTCCTGGTATTGCCTCTGTCTTTTAGGACCTTAAAACACCATCCTAAATCATGATTAGTAAAGGGAATGATTTTCTGTCTGCCATCCTTGTTCCACTCTGAAAAAGTAGCCAATAAATCATTTATTAACTTTAATTAAAAGCCGACGCTATCCCTTGGGGTTTCAGTGTTTTCTGGTGCACCTGAAAATGCCATGAAGAAGGTGTCTTAGACCTGCAGGTTGCGATGGTCTAGGGTGCGTTCACCCAGGTAAAGGTACACCTGAAGTTCACTGCAGAGCTGCCTTCCTGGGTAACCCCTCTCCGCTTTACCCCACAGTTTCCCTCCTGCACCTTTGTACTTCCAGATCATTCGGAACCAGCTGCCCTGGGATTTTTATCCCCCCACCCTGCCAACTTAATTTAGTTTATCCTTTGCAGTGACAAGCCTCGGCGGGGGAGGCCATGCTCCAGGGCTTCTTCTAGAGCCCTGCAATGATGGGCTGGGTTTCGCAGGTGCACGGTGACTCCCACCAAAGGCTGTGGCATTCTCAGCCCCAGTTGGCCCATGGAGCGGAAGCCCTGACCTAGGACTTGGCCCAAGCTCCTCCGCATTGAGCCGGCCCAAAGGACATCTGCTATATCATGTTTCTTGTTCTAGATAAGAGTGTGACCCATGCTTTAAGCTGAACACCTAACTGAATTCTTAATTGCTCGTATACATGACTTGTTACAGGAAGCTGTTCCATCTTCCTGGATCCTGGCAATTTATATTTCCAGGATTGCAGTGGGGGAAAATTTGTAGAACTATAAAGTTCCTGAATAGATTAATTCACGCGCGGGAGAGCCGGTGAGTGCCCGCTCTCCCGACGCACGCCCAGGCCACTCTCCTGGGCGCGCGATTCAGTAAAGAAATATGCAAATTAGGGCCCGCAGTAAAAGGATGCGCTAGGGACACTAGCGCGTTCCTAGCGCCTCCTTTTTGACAGAAGCGGCGGCTGTCAGCAAGTTTGACAGCCGATGCTCAATTTTACCGGCGTCGGTTCTCGAACCCGCTGACAGCCACGGGTTTGGAAAACGGATGTCTGCAAAATTGAGCATCCATCTTCCAACCTGCGGGCCGCGGGCAGATTTAAAATTTTTTTTAATGTTTGGGGCCTCCGACTTAATATCATTATGATATTAAGTCGGAGGGTATACAGAAAAGCAGTTTTTTCTGCTTTTCTGTACACTTTCCCGGTGCCGGCCGAAATTAAAATGTGCGGCTTCGCTGCACATTTTACTTCCTGTATCGCGCGGAAATAACTAATAGGCCCATCAATATGCATTTGCATGTTGCGAGCGCTATTAGTTTCGGGGGGGTTGGCCGCGAGTTTTCCATGCGCTATTATCCCTTACTGTATAAGAGTTAAAAATAGCGCGTCGAAAATGCGCGGCCAAACGGGGGCTAACAGTGCATTCAGCCTGAGCGCACTTTACTGCATCGGCCCAATGAGAAGTAAGAATAATACAGCGCTATTCAACAGCAGCAGGATCAGACCCAAAGCACAGAAGCTTACTGAAAAGCTCTGTTCTTCCAGTATGATTACATAGAAATTGTAGTTAGACACAAGAGAGGACGTGAACAGCTGTTTACTTGACAAGAATTAACTGCAACATGTGATGGTTTATAGGGAGTTTGGGGTTTTTTATTTCCTACTTCTCTTTTTGTTAACAAATGGAAGTAAAAAAAAAAAAGAACGATAGAAAATAATCGGACAGCTCGATTCATCAAGGCAATCGTATGTACGAGTGAAAAATGCCTTTGGCTTCCTTGAATGAATGCCATTTTCATGTGGTGCCAAGTAGGCTGAGGCATTTCACTTGGGGTCATTAAACTGAGGGGCTTCTGCTTGCAGCTGGTAAATGCTACCTTCTCTCAGCTACAGCTGTACAGCAATAGCTTACTGTCCTATGGTCAGACAAGTGCTTTGTTTTAAACCCTCGGAATCTGTGTGTGGCAAGGCAACATGTGAGCTGTTTTGCAGGGCTTCTTGGGTATTTTAAGGATGAATTTTTTTCTTAAATACAGAACTATAGAATATGATGACAGATAAGATAATGCATTCGTTTATGCTTGTTTTGTTTCATTGTAAACCGATCTGATATGTTCTTTTGCACATGAATGTCGGTATAAAAAAGTTCTAAATAAATAAATAAGGCCCATCTATTCTACCCAGTTTCAATCTGGGTGCATTGCATAAACCTCTTTTGATTTCTGGCTAGGAAATCTCTGTTCTCATTCTATGTTTTCTTGAATGTTTCTCAAACAAACATGTGGCTGCTTTGCTTTTTGAAGAGATTTATTAATGTGTTTGATGAAGATGCAGTTGCACATGTAGTCGCACAGGCAAAGTAGTTGCCAGAACATACCCAGTGGTGCTTCTCTGGACTGCAAAAATCCCAAAATAAAGAGATTGAAAAAAAAAAAACCAACCTCCCATCACCATACTGTACCTAATGTGTCAGATGATTGAGGCTATAACTTAGGGATACACAGCTCTGGTCCCTGATTGCCAGAAACAGGCCTGGTTTTCAGGATATCCATAATGAATATGCATAAGATAGATTTGCATGTGCTGTCTCCATTGTATGCAAATATGCATATTCATTGGGGATATCTTGAAAACCAGACCTGTTTGTGGCACTTGAGGACCAGAATTGCCTACCCCCGCTATAACTATTTCCAAAAATAACCTGAACTGGTTATGGAAGCTTTTAATCTTAAATCTTCTCATGCTGTATATATGTCCTGCAATTCCATGCAGTAAGGAATAAATATCATGCAGTTAATAATCAAAGCTGGGCGCCTAGGTGCAAGCTATGGGAGTAGTTTTGCTTTGCGTATTGCCCCAAGGAAAAATAACTCGTAGCAACTTGCACCTCCTTTCTCTGCAGGTAAATTTTCCAGCACAAAATGACGAGTAGTTTTGTAATCAAAACCTTGTGCGTTAGATTCTCGCCCCTGAGACTGTTTCTGTAGTTTGAGGGAAAAAGCACGTGCATTCCTGAACAATTTGCAGTCCAGTGAAGCTGTTTCTAAAGCCTCAAGAAAGGGTTTTGAATACTGCCCTCCCCCAGGCTCGGATTTAGGTCCAGGCAACATGGGCAACTGGCTAGGGCGCCACATTTTAAAGACCAAATTGAAGCCTGATTCTGTTTGCTTTGGATCTTGTACTGGCAAAGCCTCAAAGATAATCCGCCTATGGGCACCACAATGTTAAATCTGTCTCTGCCCTCCCCATTTGTATCTTTACTGTGGGCCTGGTCCATCAGAGGTGCAAGTCAAGGGGAGGACCATAGTACAATTTGGGCTACATTTTAAAAAAGAGCACGCGCGCGTACATTTGTTCGCACACCAGGCGTGAACAGAAGTACACCGGATTTTTATAAGTTATGCGCGTAGCCGTGCGTATCTTATAAAATCCGGGGTCAGCGCGCGCAAGGGGGTGCACATTTGTGCAACTTGCGCGCGCCGAGCCCTGCGCGCGCTGCCCGTTCTCTCCGAGGCCGCTCCGAAATCGGAGCGGCCTCGGAGGGAACTTTCCTTCCACCCCCTGCACCTTCCGCTCCCTTCCCCTACCTAACCCACCCTCCCGGCCCTATCTAACCCCCCCCCCCCCCCACCTTTATTCCAAAAGTTACTACTGCCTCTGGGCAGTAGTAACTTACGCGCGCCGGCTGTCTTCTGGTGCGGCAGGCCCCGACACAGGCCGCTGTGTCGGGGCCCTCGGACCGTCCACACGCCCCCGAACCGACGCCACGCCCCCGACCGCCCCTTTTTGCAAGCCCCGGGGCTTGCGCGCATCCCGGGGCTTGCACACACCGCCGAGCCTATGCAAAATAGGCTCGGCACACGCAGGGGGGGTTTTAAAAGGGTTACGCGCATACCTTATGCGCGTACCCTTTTAAAATCCGGCCCTTTATGTATAAAAGAAGATGGAAAAATACAAAATCTAAAAAAGAAAAGAAAAGCCATTGAGAGCCCGGTAAACTTTCATTCCATAGGAAGGAAATCCCACCCTCTGTAGAACCCTTCGTCACATTTTTAGTTTGCTCTGAGAAGAAAAAATGCTTTGGTTCTGTTTCCAGTTAGGGAACCAAAATCTTGGTTTTTCTTGAGCATATTAAATATGTGAATCTAAGCATTTCCATCCAACTGATTGAGTTGTTGAGGACTTGATAATGTCTTCTTGTTTAATAGATTTTGTTCAGTTACTAGCTGTTTCCCTATAGTTTATGTGTGACTGCAGACAGCAGAATATATAGCAGCGGAGATGGTGATTCACTTTTGCCTAATAACACGCTTGCAGCTTGGTGAACCTCCTTGTTGATAGTGATCTCCTTGCAGAATAGTACTAGGCATTTACCTATTCCTATCAGGAACACCATCAATGGTGTGATGTTAGCTTCCCCTGATCTGTCATCTGCCTCAGAGCTGCTTCCTGGACTCCCCCTCTCGGACCCAAGCTACTTCGGACCCCCTCCCCTTGATGACCTCCTCGGGTGCAGGTTGAAAATGTCCTGAGGGACTTTGGAGTGTCAGAATGCAGTCTCTGCTGCTGCTGCTGCGTGGCCTGCTCCTACCAAGAACACAATCACTGGAGTGTTGCTGACCCCCTCCATTCTGTCATTTATTTATTTATTTAGGCATTTTATATACTGAACATATCGTATGAACTTCACGTCGGTTTACATAAAAATTGGATAAGTCATTAACATTTTATCCCAAAAACTCATAATAAAATGAAATTAAAAATAATTGGCCTCAGAGATGCTTCCTGGACACTCTCCCTCTCGGGCCCAGACTACCTTTGACCCCCTCTCCTTGATGATCTCATCGGGATCAGGTTGAAAAGGCCCTGAGGGATGCTGGAGGCACTGCATACCAGAGGGGGTGCACACCTTCATGGCAAAGGAACTCGTCCCTTATGCACCCCTTCGTGTGCGCTGAATGTGCTAAACGCTGGAATGTCTAATGACTGAGAATGTTGATGCTGTAGTTGTAGTTAGACTCTTTATAGACTCTATGTGCTAACTCTTCTTTTTTTTTTTGTCTATTTTAGCAAATCTATCTTTACTGCAACTTCACACTTGCTCTAAGATCATTCTGTACTATCATGTGTCCTGCCCGTAAGATCCCCCCAGTTATGGGCTCTGGGCATTATGCTTTTATGTGTCAGGGTAAGCATAAAAAGCATAAGAGAGCAGTTTCAAATTTAATATCTATACAGTGGGTAAAAATACCACCCAAAATGCCTTCTGATTTTATGATTATCTTTCTTATCAATGCCAGATCTATTCGTACTTGGGCTGATGACAGCTATGAAATGCCCACAGATGATTCTCCCGATACACTGTGTGTTACTGAAACATTGCTTTTTAAAACAGAGAATCACATGTTTCAATTACACCCAGCCACTCATACAGTTTTCTACAAGTATAGATTCATAAAAAGGGGCAGGGGAGGGGGGGTGAGTTCCTAATAGCTGTCAAAAAACCTATTTTGTGGACACAGGCAGAATTATTTATTGATCATATGAGGTAGTTTTGTTAACCGTAAACAACTGGGGTATATATATGGGAAGAGAATGTATGGGAAAAGCTAGGCAAACTGAAAGTGGACAAGACCATGGGGTGGGATGAGGTACATCCCAGGATACTGAGAGAGCTCAGAGATGTGCTGGTGGGTCCACTGAAGGACCTGCTCAATAGATCCCTAGAAAATGGGAGTGGTGCTGCAGAATTGGAGAAGAGCGGTAGTGGTCCCAGTTAGTCTCACCTCGGTGGTGGGAAAATTAATGGAGACACTGCTGAAAGAAAGGATAGGGAACTATCTAAAATCGGGTGGGTTGCTGGACCCAAGGCAGCATGGATTCACCAGCAGAAGGTCCTCAGTCAAATCTGATTTTTTTGATTGGGCGACTAGAGATTTGGATCAAGGAAGAGCGCTCGATGTGATCTACTTGGATTTCAGCAAAGCTTTTGATACGGTCCCGCATAGGCTTGTGAATAAAATGAGAAGCTTGGAAGTGAGCGCCAAGGTGGTGGCATGGATTACAAACTGGTTGACAGATAGGAGACAGCATGTAATGGTAAAGGGAACCTACTCTGAGGAGAGAACTGTCTTAAGTGGAGTGCCACAGGGATTGGTATTGGGACCAGTTATGTTCAATATGTTTGTGAGCGACATTGCGGAAGGGATAGAAGATAAAGTTTGTATATTTGCGATGATACTAAGATATATAACAGATTGGACATGCTTGAAGGAGTAGAGAGATGAAAAATATTTTAAGAAAGCTTGAAGAGTGGTCAAAGACTTATCAGTTGGGATTCAAATGCCAATAAGAACAGAGTCATGCATCTTGGGGTGCGGTAATCCAAAAGAGCTGTATGTGTTTGGGGGGGAGGGGTGAAAGACTAATGTGCATGGACTAGGAGAGGGACCTTGGGGAAATATCTGGTGATCTGAAGGCAGTGAAGCAATGTGATAAGGTGATAGCTAAAGCCAGAAGAATGTTAGACTGCATAGAGAGAAGAAGAATCAGTAAGAAAAAGGAGGCGATAATGCCGTTGAACAGTTCCTTGGTAAGGCCTCACCTGGACTATTGTGTTCAGTTCTGGAGCTAGTATCTCAAAAAGGATACGAGACAGGATGGACATGGTCCAGAGAAGGGCAGCCAAAATGGTGTGGAGTCTGCATCAGAAGACTTACGTGGAGAGGCTGAAGGATCTTGAATATATGTACACCCTGGAAGAGAGAAGGTGCAGGGGAGATATGATTCAGACCTTCAGATACCTGAAAGGTTTTAATGATGGACAAACGTCAAATCTTTTCCGTTGGAAAGGAAACAGAACTAGAGGCCACAAAATGAAACTCCAGGGGGGACAGAATCAGGAAATATTTCTTTACAGAGAGGGTGATGGATGATTGGAATGCCCTTCCGGAGAATCCCTAAAAGCTAGAGGATGGAAATAAAGAAAAGGCTGCATGGGGGTAACTTGCTGGTGTGGCAGTTACTACCCTTAACCATTAAGCCTTGATGCTTTTCATGCGATTGCAACATTGCTCTCCACTTCAGTGGCGGGGGGGGAGGGAAACTGGATTCAGACCACAACTGAGGGCTCCAGTTACAGTCTGGGGAACTGATAAGCATGGGGGTAACCTACACAGAGCAGCACTTACTACCCTTAACAGAAGGCATGGGATTATTACCCTTAACCAATAAGCCTTGATGCTTTTGATGCAGATGCAACATCGTTCTCCACTTTGATGGCAAGGGGGGTGGGGGAGAAGCGGAATTGGATTCAGAAAACCAACACGGGCCCCGACTTTTACGATCTGGGGTACTGATACACAGACATAAGGGAAAAAGTGCAAGACTGCTTCTACAACCAAGTCCATAAGCAAAGCACATCGAGCAGCACTGTCTGAATTTTCAAGAAGGCTCAAGAAGTAAAAATGTTGCTAGCAGTACATTTTTTATGGGTTATCATAAGGCTTGGGGATAACTACACGGAGCGGTAGTTACTACCATAAGAAGCTTACAGGGTGGACTGGATGGACCATTTGATCCTTTTCTGCCATCATTACTATGCTACTATATTTTATTGTCCTCCTGTGCTTTTAATGGCCAATTACTTGCTTATTATAGAAGCCCTACATGATCTAAAATAGAGCTGTCGACATTGATTATTCTGGGAGATTTTAATCTATATGTTGAATAATGTCCTTTGCCCATACTTTGTGAAGGATTTTTCTCAGCTATGTCCTTGCTTGGTTGCGAGCAATTACATGCGCCCTCACACACACACACAGTGTCACACTCTTGATCTCATATTTTTGAATGAGAAATTTCTGTATGAAGACCTTCCAGTCCCTAGCTATACTGAAATTCCGTGGAGCAATCACTTCCTAATAAATGTTAAGATCAAACGACCAGACATTTGTAGAAACTAAAATGAATTTATATAAAGTGCAGTCACATTGACCTAGACCAGCTCAGTGAGTGGTGCGATACTCACCCTTAACTTGCCACCTACTGCCACCATCTTGATGCAGTAAATTACTCAAATAATTCCTTAACGCAAATCATGGATCAGCCTGATTCAGAAAAATTTTTACTGCTTAGTCACAAATGCTTCATGGTTCTTACGTCACCTGAAAGGCATGACAGTCTTCTTTGGCGATGTGAGAAGTGGCGTAAAACAGTTAGTTTATGTTTCATGGAAACCGATGTGATGTTTTCTTAACGAATGTCGGTATACAAAAATTTTAAATTAAAAAAAAAAAAAATATATAGTAAATGACCTAAATCTTTATTATGAGCAGCTATCCAAATATAATGGCTCTATATTATAAGCAAAGAAGACTACTTTACCAACAGAATACATGCCACTGTTAGTAACACACATGAGCTTTTCCTCACGGTATCACATCTAACAAAGACTTCCCAAATCATTCAAGCCAGCCTTGATAACAGCTTTGTGGTGTTTTTCCAACAAAAGATTGCTAAAATATGCTCAAGTTTGTCAGCTGTACTCTCGTTACTGGAGTTCCCTAGGTTTCACTCTGATGTAAAATGGGATAAATTTTCTCCCAGTACTAAAGTAGAAATATTTCATATTTCATCTATGAATACAACCTTGTGCCCTTTAAATTCAACATGGCAGTAATGGAGAGCATTGTGTGAAGATATTGTGGGTCCACTAACCTTGGTCATACATGTCACTAGATGAAGGCCATCTTCCAGTAGCACTTAAACAAGTAGTAGTTCATCCATTGATTAAAAGAAAAAGAATATCAACTGTGAAGACCTAATATCATCCAATATTCTGTATTCTATTTTTGGCTAAGGTGACTGAGACTGTTGTGCAAAATAGTTACCGGACTTTCTTGATGATCACATTTTACATACTTGTCAGTTTGGTTACAATCCTAAACATAATATTGAAACTGTATTCATATCTTGTTTTGATACCACCTAATGTGGTTTTTATTGCAGAAATAAGTATATTTTGGTGGTACTTGACATCACTGCCGCTTTCGATACACTACAGCATCTTTCATATCTCGGCATTACTGGTACTGTACTGAAATGGTTCACCCCTTGCTTGACTGACAGGTACATGTTTCAGCTTGGTATCCATTAGTGATAGGGCAGATCCTTGTCTTCTACACTTTTGAGTAGTTAAGTCAGCCCCATCTGCAAATTGTTTGCAGGACCTGACATTCACTACAAAATGTATGCTGACAATAGTGGGTTTTCCAATAACCTCTACAATTTCTCACACACTAGCTACTCTGATAATATGTATTTATTTATTAATTCATTTCTATACCACTTATCAGATTTCTTAAATGGTTCACAATAGCACTGTCACAGTAATTACACATAAAAATACAATATAAACATTGGCTCATAAAATAAAATAGAATAAAACACGAAAATCAACATAAACACTGTTATACATAAAATCTTAAACTCTGCTGACAGAGACTCTGCTAAAACTCAAAAAATGACTACAATCTCTAGTCAATTGCTTGTAAAAAAAGAAAAAAAAAACACTTGACCTTCTTCCTGAATCTTGTAATTGAGCTCTCCTCTGTTATTTCACGTGGCAGTTGATTCCATAATTCAGGTCCCTGGCCATAAAATAGCTTTTCCCTTGTCATAAAGCCTGATAATGTGAAAGGAAACATCATCAAGCAATCCCAATGAGGCTGATCTAAGTGGTCTAGATGGACAACACGGTTTTAAAGTGCCAGCTCATGAAGTCCTTTGAACACCAACATTAAGGTCTTAAACTTGATGCGCCATTTTACTGGTAACTAGTGCAATTGAACCAGATTCGGAGTAATATGCTGGCGGATGTTGGTCCCAGAGGCTATTCGACTATTTGAATGCAATTACCGTATATTTGAATGCTGTTTATTTCCATTTAAAGGGAATGCAATATATTTGAATGCATTTAAATGCTGGTTAAAGGATTTTGGGCTTATGTTATACATCAGCAAAATGGGAATTATCTTGAGCCAATCCTTTCCAATTTCCAATTCGATAACTGTGTAATTGTACTCGCCAAGCAGGTGAAAAGTCTGGGCATCATGCTTGATCAGAATCTTTTTCAAAACACAGATTAAAATTCTGGTAAAAAATCTCTTCCTTTAAACTCAGAATTCTCCACAAGCTTAAACTCTGAAGTAGATATTTAGGAGAGTCCTATGGGCCAACCAGACTTATTCAGAGTTATTTGGATAACTAATCCAGCTAAGTCTGCTCCTTCCTGGAATGGTCTTGCCCTGCCCGCCACTTAGCTGGCTAACTAATTAGCTGGATAACTAGTTATATGGCTAAGTGGCAGCCATTCAGCAGCGCCTGATGTTCAGCCACTGCTACTTAGCCAGCTAAGTCCTAACTTATCTGGCTAAGTAGCCCTGAGTATCGCCCTCCATATCTTTCTCTTGGTGATTTCCGCACACTTGTGCTTACAAGTGTCAGTTATTATAATACATTTTATTTGGGCCTGCCCGACTCATCACTTAGGGACTTACAAATAATACAAAATTCAGCTGCGAGAATACTAAGAGGAGCTATGCATACTGATCATTTTATACCTGTTTTGTCTTACCTGTCAAATGGAGAATAAAGTATAAGATCTTGACAGTGATTCACATGGCCCTAAGCGACGACATGCCGCAGTGCATTATCATACTCCTGAGAATTTATAAACTAACAAGGAGCCTAATATCCACTGGAGATTGCTTATTAGAGCAGCAATGAAGTACGCTTTGCCAAAATATCGAGAATCAATGTTTGCAGTAGCCAGATCTCTACTATGGAGCATGAAAAGAGCAAGCCCTACACTCCTTCGGAAAGCGCATAAAGACTTCCTTTTTTAGGGATGCATTCGGCTTTTAGCTCATTAATATCATTCACTTGGGGCCTTATCGGAATTAGAGACTTTATGCGCAGAGTAGTAGCTTAATTGTACTTAGACCCAGGTGAGCAGACTTGTGTGGTTGCATATTGTTTTATCTGTAATTATGCCATGCTTTGTCTGTAAACCACTAGAACATTGGCATGTTGCAGCATATGTATACAAAATAAATAAATTGGAATTACTTACTAGGAACCATCTAAGAGCAAATTATCTAGGATTAATAATGACATTACTTAAGTCAATTACCTTTAAACAGGCACATGGGCGCATGTTTGCCAGCTCACACCCATGATGCAGCCCTTTTATAACACACGCGAATATATGCTCGCATGGTATAAAATATTCTGAATGTGTGCACATGTGCACACAAATCCCACTTCCACCGCGTAAGTGGGGGGGATTTTAAATGGAGGACACGCCCACGCCATTGCCAGTTTCACCAGTTCGTTCAGGCAAGAGAGAGGACTTCCCAACCGCCCTAGTTTAATAGTCGCCCTTTCCGCCTGTTAGCCCTGACTCTTAAAACCCCGCTGACTAGCCTAGATTTTTTAATTTTGTTACTTACAAGCCATCTATTGCAGTAGTAAAGTTACGCAGCAGAGGACCCCGGTGCACGCCTGTGCACGTAAGTATTTACATGCACCTCTCTTGATCTCCCCCGACACACCCACGCCCCGCCTAGACCACGGCCCCCTTTAAAAATGTTTGACTTGTGCGCATAGCGGGAGATACACAGACGGCTTATAAAATCCGCTCAGAGCGCACCAGTCCAACTTGCACGCATATCTCCTGGCTTTGGCATGCACAGGGCTTTTAAAATCCACCCATCACTCTTTTTCATCAGTTCTAATCGTTATTTATAAATAAATCATAGAAAAAAGTGGTTATAAATACCTTTGCATGTTTTCACTTAATACAGCGTTAAGTTATTTTATCTCATTTTAGATGCAAACTGTACTTGAATGGAAGAGGCATCTGTTTTATTTTATTACATTGTAGTCTTTGGTAACAAGTATTGGTTAGTGAGACAGAAGATTTCAAGTAAAATGTGGAATTATGCTTTTTTTCTTTATTATTCAAGCAACATGGTAGTTAAAGTGCAGCAATGGCAGGCCAGCCCCATGGGTGCAGGAGATCTGTTGGGGCTGGTCAGGCTTAGGAAGGGATGGCAGCCCGCTTAGGGTGCACCTCGGAGGGGGCGGCCTCTCCAGCTCACGAGCTGGCAAGGTTATCTAGTGCCTCGCAAGCATACCACTTTTTGGGGGGGGGGGAGGGGGACTGAAGATGGAGAAAAAAAGGGGAAAAGGCAGTTCCCCACCTTTCTCTCCCCCACCACCCCAGTAATGCCACTCAGTACAACCTGTAGCTTGGATCAACCTTTAAGTCTACACCGATAGTGTGATGCTAGGGTAACGCGCTGTTACCTGGCAAAGTTAAACTGAGGAAGTTTCATCTACAAACCAGTGGAAGGTGTAAAATCACTGCTGAGGTGATGGGGTTAGCGCTGAAGGTAGGAAAGGAGTGAGTGAGTTGTCAGTCTAGCACTGAAGTCCATAGATGGTGCGTCTGGAGAGATCTTTGCTCATTAAAAGGACACAAGGGAGGGATGGTCCTGATGGGAATATGAAGAAGGTGGAAGCTCTAGGGAAGGGAAGAAGGTGGCGTGTGCTAATGATTACCACTCTGGGCCCCTGGGCAAGCCTCTATTTCCCTCTGCCTATGGCTATTTCCCTCTGCCTAGGCTTTAAACTTGGCTTCCTCTTCACATTTCACCTGCCTTGCGATTATTTACTTAATAGAGCTAAATAAATGTAAATCAAAATTTAGATGACGCTACTTTTAGGTATGCAAGAGTAGCACCAATGTTTTTGGTAGGAAACATGTTGAAATGTGGTATTTTTATTTCCTTGATAACCAAATGATTAAGCGAATATCTCAGGAGTGAAACATGAGTAGCAGAAAGGAAGCGAGTACATTTTAGTGCAGGTAGACTTTAAAACTCCAGATTTTAAACTTCGAGAACAGGAGATTACTGGCAGAGATTGCAAAAGGCATGAAAAATACAAGGGATGTCTTATTTGATATGCTTATGACAGACTGCCCTGATCCTCCCAAAAAAGAGATTTGGAAGCGAAAGTACATAATGAAGTTCAGGAGAGTCTAAATTAATAATGGGGATGAGAGTCACTAATTTTACCAATTTTACAAAAAATAACTGCAGATGGAAAGAATGGCTAATTTATGGTTAGCACATTTCTATTGCAGAATTGCCTTTATGTTAATGGCACCATATTGATATAAACCCCAGTAATCTAGAGTATTCATAATCTTAATTTTCCCCGCTAAATTAGAAATGAATGTCAAGTGTTCCTTTTTTTATTGGACTAGCAATACATTTGTGATCAGCCTTTGGGAGACTAAGCTGCTTTACAATAAGAGGCACTAGTGCAGCGTACTGCACACTTTACTTGTATTACACAGTGTGCAGCGTACTGCACACTTTACTTGTATTACACAGTGGGTTAATATTGAACTTGGCTCCCCTTGGACATTTTTTTCCCAACTGCTCTGCTGTCATCACAAGAGCTCCTCATTGCTGAGGGTCATTTAGGAGATCAAATACCAGCCTCCAATTAATCAGCAATTTCATCATTTCAAAAGCTTAACAAAATTATGTTTATCTGGATTTGGAAGCACTTTTGCAGGCTTTGGGTTTCAAAACAACCACCAATCTACAATTCCCCCCTCGCCTCCAGAAAAGAGACCAGTTTTTCGAAGGCTTTTTCTCCTGTATTGAGGTTAACAGAAGCACAGAGGGCAGGGCATGCTTCTGCGGATAATGGCCTCATTTCAGATAGCTCATCTCTCTTGATTTTTGTCTTTTTTTTGCTAGTGCAGAGGTATCATTTAAGGCCTTTGAAATTGATTGCCGGCCAGAAGATTGTAGTGTTCGGATCCTGTTGCTGGGCGACAGATTCTTTTCATTTCAGCAGTTTGTCATGTTTTCAGAAATATGTGACTTTGGGGCCAGTACACCAAAGGTCAGTAATAGTTATCATGCAGACTAAACCAGTTTAGCTTGCATGGTTAATAGCATCCTATTTGCTTAAGCTTTAAGACACCCTCTTTACTTAGCAGATGGTCTAGGCGCATGCTAATAAGCATAATGAGATACAAACAAAAGTGTAATAAGCTTGTGCGAACTATAACACTGATCACTAAACCATACTCTAATTTACTACAGCCACGTATTATGAAAGCCACCTGTTGGCCTGAGGCATTTTGGCTGCTGCAGCAGGAAATGCTTCAGCAAGCATGGAGAAGAAAAGAGAGGGAGAGAGAAGGAGGAGAAAGAGGAAAGGTGGAGGAAGGAAGGAGAGAGAGTAGGAGGGGAGGGAGCATAAAGGTAGCCATGTCTCAGGCAATGGGACTATCCTGCTGGGCCTTTCCAAGACTGAAATGATCTGCAGGTACTGCTTGAGCTCTGAGGCCATTTTGGTTGAACACAAAGATTTAAAGGCAGGACCTCTTTCCTCTTGCAGCCAGGCCTCTTGTCAATCTTGGGCTCGTCAGGCTCCTGAGCTCATTACGTCATCTTGGTTTTTTCAAAGCGCTATGGCGGTTGGTGGTGGAATGGGGGAACTTATCTTCTACAGCTGTTTCCCCAAGCAAATACAAGTTAGGAATGAATCAGATTTCCTAATCAGAAGGCACAATGGGTGGGACGTGAAAAGGGATTTGCAAGCAGTAGCTAGCATCCTTGTCGTGCTAATGCCACCGTGTAAAAGAGAAGGGCGCTTCTATAACCAAAAGTACTGTCCCTTCCTGAGTGCACATACATACTCTGAATGTGGGTGCCAGCTACTCAGAGCCCTACCATGAATCTGTTCTCTTCCAACAATTCTCGGAGGGCCAGGGCCACTATGGCACAAGTTCTAGCTCCGTGAGTAGTCCTCATGCATATTCATTGTGGCAGTCCTGAAAGTCGGGCTGAATAGGTGTGCCTGCAGGAGAGGGCTGGGAAACGCTCCCAGACCCAATAATAGGAAGGGAAGCAAACAAAAAGCACAGGACACTGCCCACAGCACTCTCTCCAGACTTCCTTCCCCGTCACCGGATTTCTGCCTCCACGCCCATGTTCAGTTGCCTGACCCTCTGTCCACACAGCACCTAGTAGCCTTCATTTTAAATGTTTGTGGCCGGAGGAGGAGGAGTCGAGAGAAGACGCTCGCAGTAAATTGGGTCGAGGCAGTTGATGCCTATCGCATGCCTGAGCAACGAATGCGCAAATGTTAATTTCCTGCTATTGTGCATGATGAAGCTTTCAAGTGGGACAAAGTCAGCGCCTTACCTGCAGACTTTTCACCAGTTTTCAAAGCATGTGCTTTCACTTTGAACTGTGGGGGGTTTTTTCTATAGGAACTTTTTTTTTTGATCGAAAATAATGCGCGTAGAGTTGAAAATGCAAGCTGCGTGCATTACTTTTTCCCTCGACTTAAGTGTGCCCCCGGGAACAACCTTTCTAAATGTGGCAAACGGTGCGTGTATTGTGGAATATTGTGCAAAGTTTCAGGGCAGGGGCGATTTTCAGACAGCTGATTTACGTGCAGGAATTACTATTTTCCCACGGAAATGGCTTTGAAAATGCGGAACCTTTTTCAGGGTGATTGTGCACTCTGATTATCATTATCTTAGGAGTAGCCTGTTAAATGCAGTTTTATTGTACATGCTCTAAACTTTTTAGCATGATCTTTAATGAGTCGTCCCCTTTGTGTGATCTTCCATGTGATAAAAAAAAAAAGTGTTCTGCTATATTTCTGAGATTGCGTAGACTGTGGATCTGCATTGCTGTGATCTCTTCCTCCGTTGTCGTGGCCTTCCGGTGGGAGCAGTTTGGAAAGCTGAAATGTATTCTTGCTTGCATGTAATGAAAAGAAAAGTCCGGTATCTATCAAAGGTCAAACAGACAGGGGTCTTAGTTTTCTTACAAATGATGTGTCTTGCTCTTCACTGAAGGGCACTGCCATAATGACCAGTTTTATGAAAACAGTCCATTTTCAATTAAAAGGAAATAATGTCTGTGGTAAAGAAGAACATTTTGTAACCTGTCAAAACTCTCGTGCACCCAAAGGAATCTTAAACCCTCCAAAATGTTCCTACTAGGGATGTGAATCGGGCTTCGGACGATTGAAAATATCGGACGATATTTTCAAAATCGTCAGAAATCGGGGGGCTCCCCCAAAACGATAGGAAAACCCCACAATATTGATCGTGGGGGTTCTCTTATCGTTTTGGGGGAGGGTGGGAAAAACGGCACACAAAAATAACCCCTAAACCCACCCCGACCCTTTAAAACGAATCCCTTAGCTTCCCCCCCCCCCCCCAACCCCCCAAAAAACTTTTTACAGGTACCTGATGGTCCAGTGGGGGTCCCTGGAGTGATCTCCCGCTCCCGGGCCGTCGGCTGCCACTAATCAAAATGGCGCCGATGGCCCTTTGCCCTTACCATGTGACAGGGTATCCGTGCCATTGGCCGGACCCTGTCACATGGTAGGAGCACTGGATGGCCCGCGCCATCTTGTGCTCCTACCATGTGATGGGGCTGACCAATGGCACCAGTAAGCCCCTGTGACATAGTAAGGGCAAAGGCTATCGGCACCATTTTGAATAATGGCAGCCGACGGTCCAAGTGCAGGAGGTCGCTCCCGGACCCCCGCTGGACTTTTGGCAAGTCTTGTGGGGGTCAGGAGGGTCCCCCAAGACTTGCCAAAAGCCCCTGGTGGTCCAGCGGGGGTCCGGGAGCGATCTCCTGCACTCGGGCCATCGGCTGCCAGTAATCAAAATGGCGCCGATAGCCTTTGCCCTTACTATGTCACAGGGGCTACTGGTGCCATTGGTCAGCACCCGTCACATGGTAGGAGCACAAGATGGTGCGGGCCATCCAGTGCTCCTACCATGTGACGGGGTCCGGCCAATGGCACGGATACCCTGTCACATGGTAAGGGCAAAGGGCCATCGGCGCCATTTTGATTAGTGGTAGCCGACTGCCCGGGAGTGGGAGATCACTCCAGGGGACCCCCACTGGACCACCAGGCAGTGGCGTAGCCACGGGTGGGCCTGGGTGGGCAGGTGCCCACCCAACTTAGACCCAGGCCCACCCGGCACCGGAACTGCAAGGCTGTCGCGGGATCCCATCCCCGCGACAGCGAACAAGAGAACCCACGCCTCGCGCGCCATCACGGCACACATGGGGAAGCGCTGCTGCGGCCGTATGGCCAACCGGTCTTCCTGTTGAGGGGGGGGAGCGGAAGCGCCGCGGGCAGCTTCCGCTTCCTCCCCCCAAAGCAGGAAGATCAGCTGCCTCTCCTGCTGCCACCCGTTCTCCTGCTATCTTCGGGCCCGCCGAACTTCCTGTTTGGGGGTGGGGAGCGGAAGCGCCGCGGGCAGCTTCTGCTTCCTCCCCCCAATGCAGGAAGATCAGCTGCCTCTCCTGCTGCCACCCGTTCTGCTATCTTCGGACCAAACGGCCTGCCAAACTTTCTGTTTGGGGGAGCGGAAGCGCCGCGCACAGCTTCCGCTTTCTCCCCCAAAGCAGGAAGATCAGCTGCCTCTCCTGCTGCTACCGGCCTCCTGCTATCTTCGGGCGTCGGGCCGTATGGTCCGCCGATCTTCCTGCTTAGGGGGGGGGGGGAGGGAGGAAGCGGACGTTGTGCGCTGCGCTTCCGCTCCCCCCCCCCCCCCCCCGACAGGAAGTTCGGACGCCCGAAGATAGCAGGAGTCCGGTGGCAGCAGGAGAGGCAGCTGATCTTCCTGCTCTGGGGGAGAAAGCGGAAGCTGTGCACGTGCTTGAATGTGTATGTGTGGATGAGAATGGGAGTGTGTGTGGGTGAAAACTGGAGCCTGGGTGTGTATGTGGGTGAGAATGGAAGCTTGAATATGTGGGTGAATGGGAGCTCGAATGTGTGTATGTGTGGTTGAGAATGGGAGCCTGGGTTTGTGGGTGGGTGAGAATGGGAGCTTGAATGTGTATATATGGGTGAGAATGAGAGCCTGGGTTTGTGTGGGTGGGTGAGAATGGAAGCTTGAATATGTGGATAAGAATGGGTGCTTGAATGTGTGTATGTGTGGGTGAGAATAGTACCTTAAATGTGTATATGTATGGATGAGAATGGGAGCTTGAATATGTGTGGGTGAGACTGGGAGCATGGGTTTGTGGGTGAGAATGGGAGTCTGGGTTTATGTGTGTGGGTGAGAATGGGTGCCTGGATGTGCGTCTGTGTGTGCATAAGAATATAAGCCTGGGGAGGGGTGAGAAAGTGAGAACTTGAATGTGAGCTTGGGGGGGGGGGGAGAGCATATGAGAGTGAGAGCTTGAGTGTGTGAGAGGGAGTCTGTGAGAGAAAGCGTGTATGTGTGTGTGTGTGAAAGGGAAGAAGACAGTAATAGAAGAAAGACACTAAAAAGGAATTAGGAAATGAGCTATAAGGGAAAAAATGGGAAAAAGAGACCAGGACCAACTGATTAGAAAAATACAAAGATCAGACAACAAAGGTAAAAATATATATCTATATTTTGAGATGTTAGCAATTTAAATATAAGCAACACAACCGCTCTCTCAAAATTTATGGACAGGTAGGAGCCGTGTATAAAATCGTAATAATAAGAAGGCTAAAGTACCACAAATCACCGTGAATTATGTTTGTATCATTAAGTAAACCTCATACTTAGGCGTAGATGTGAATGCTATGCTGCATAATTTGGCATTATTTATCAGTAAAAAAACAACTAGTAGACCTGCATGCCTACAGCCCACCCATGTTAACCTTGTGCCCACCCAAAAAATCAATTCTGGCTACGCCACTGCCACCAGGTACCTGTAAAATGTTTTTGGGGGGGTCGGGAGGGTGGAGAAAGCTAAGGTATTAGTTTTAAAGGGTCGGGTGGGTTTTTTGTTGATCGGCTCGGGCGCAGCCGATAAACAAAACCGCGATCGGCCCCATGAAAAAAAAAAACACATGTGAATCGGAACCGGAATGCGAACCGATTCCGATTCACATCTCTAGTTCCTACATTGGTGTTTGTTTAGGAGTGTCCGGTATATCACAAGTTTCACTAGAATGTGTGAATGACTCCATTGAAACAAATGGGAGACAGCAGCTTAGGCGATTCACATTACAAAAGCACGGATTTGAATACCCTCTAAACCACTGATATAATAGGATGCTTGCAACTGTAAAGAGAATAATTTAAAATTTTATTTGAACTATATTCCTGGAATATTTGATTCTTCCCTATACACTTCATTTCAGTGATTATAACTAAAAGACCACACACAATTCATTGTTACATCTTGTTAAGAGGTAATATAATACTGTGGAACTGAGTGTGGTGTAAAATACAGCATGCAATAATCACTGACAGAAAATTAATTTGGATTTTATGTCCTGGCTGGAACATTTGATGTGAAGTTGTTTATATATTAAGTGGTCCCAAGCCAGTTCTTTTTCAGCTCTGAGTGGGAGATTGGAAGACTGAGAGAAAAGCAGAAATACTTCCATCTATTATGAGGGATGGCTTCTCCTGTTGTTAATTATAGATCAGTAACAATTTTATTATCCATCAGATTTCATGGGAATTTAGAATAATTTATTTTTTTGGATGAAAAGAAATTGGTATGAAAACTGATTATATCAAACAGAGGAGGAGAGAATAATTAAAGGATGAATTCCCTGTACGTACCCGGATCAGTCCAGACACCTGGGTTTTGCCTCCCTTCCAGCAGATGGAGACAGAGAAAGTTTCAAAGGCTCTGCCTCATAACCCGGTGTGCCACCTGTGACTCTTTAGTATTTCTCTGTCTCCAGTAGATGGAAGTAGTGCAAAACCTGTGGTTCTGTACCTGATCCAAAAAAAAAAAAAGTTAGAATAAGGAAGAACTTCGGGAAAGAGAAGAATAGTCTCCCAGGGGGTCATGAGGTCCTGGTGGAACTATCCCCCTGGTTGGAGGCAGGGACGATCAGGGGTTGATGACCCCAAATCTGTTCTCCTTGGTGCGCCTGGGGTGATAGCTGGGGGACCAGTTCCCTCCCCCTTCTAGCAGCCTGCAGCCTCTGCCAACCCTCAGGGAAGGGATTTCCCTGTGAGAATTAAAAAAAAAAAAAAAAAAAGGCAGACGGCCCACGCTCTTCGCGGCCGGGGGGGGGGGGGGGGGGCTCGCCCTTGCGAGGGATTGCGCTTTGGGCGGTAACTGTTCGGTCGTGGATCGCTCGACCCCTCCCCACCCGGTGTCGGTCGGCGCTTCGGGTGCAACTTGCCGCGCTCCACAGATGCCCCGCAGCAGCCATTGCTCCGCATGTGGGGAGAGACTCCAGAGCTGTGCCGCGGCGGGAATTTGCCGCGCCTGCCACCACGGAGGTAAAGGTCCCTCCGGCGCTCCTATGGCAGTTCCCAGCTCTCAAGCCTTGTCTGACCTGTCACCGGCAGCGTTGGACCCTCGGGCCGACCCGTTCCCACTTAGCGCAGGAACAGTGGCCATTTTGGAAGTTTTTCGCGCAGCAGATGAAGCAGCGAAACGGGGTGGGGAATCCCCTCCAGAGTTTTTCCCGCCGATTGGGGGCCTTGGGAAAGGATTCTGAGTACCACCAGAACCCTATAGTCTAGGGGCTTCCGGTTTTTCCCCGGAATTCATCCTACTTATGCATCAAGCCTTTTTGGCCAGCGGCGCCCGCAAGAGAGGGGGTCGGGAGCTTGGTTCATTGGTGGACCCCCCTCAGAAGCTCCCTAAGAAGCTGGAAGTAGCATCGACGGTTTGGATCCGCAGGATCCAGTCCCCTGGGTCCCAGACACAGTCACTAGTGGATCCCTTGGAGGGCTCGGACCCAGCTGGCGGACGGTCTCATCTTTCTCCTCCCCCTGCGGGGGCGCAGGGGACTGATGGTGATGGGGGCCCAGGGGTGCCCCTGGAAGGGGATGACCCTAGGGTGATGCGCTTATTCCAGTGGGATGAACTGGCTCCATTGATACCTCATGTCCTGGCGGAGCTGGGATTTGAACCCATGGTGATGGATCCAAGCCCGAAGACCGTGGATCTGGTTTTGGTGGGCTTACAGGATCTGCCTGCGACTTTTCTTCTACGTGAGATGATGCAGCAGCTTATGATATGGGAGTGGGATATCCTTGAGGCGGGCCTCAGGGTTGTCAGGGCAATGAACAAGCTCTATCCATTGCCAAAAGATAAGTTGGAACTCCTGAAGGTTCCGAAAGTCGACGCCTCGGTTTCGGCGGTCACCAAGAGGACCACCATGCCCGTTGGCAGCGTTGAAATATCTGCAGGATTGGAAGCTAGAGGTCCTCCTCAAGTGAATATTCGCAGTTTTGGCTCTCGGCAGTCGAGCGGCCGACTGCAGTAGTTATATGCAGTGGGTGAGCCTCTGCTGGATGCAGCAGTTACAAAGCGCCCAGGACCTCGCACCCCCAGAAGCACAACAGGTGGAGAGATTGGAGGCAGCTGTGGCTTACAGCGCCGATGCCCTGTATGACCTTCTTCACACTTCCTCCAGGACTATGGCTTCAGCGGTTTCAGCTCAGAGGCTTTTGTGACTCAGCAATTGGGCGGCTGATGTGTCATCAAAGGTGCAACTCAGGGCCCTTCCATTTAAAGGGAAGCTCCTCTTTGGGAGGACCTGGAGCAGCTGATTAAGAATCTGGGGGATAACAAGGGTCATAAGCTCCCGGAGGACAAACCACGAGCTCCCAAGGGGTTCCCGACTCGTCCTCAATATCTGAGTCAACGGTGTTTTCATCAGAGCAGGGTTCCAGCCTCTGGTCACCGCCAGCCCTTGGGGAGGACTCCATCTTGGTCTCAGTCCTTTCTTGGCTGCAGACCACCCAGGGAGGGCTCCTCACAAGGAGTCGGCGGACTTAAGTCTACACAATGAGTTACCGCTGGCCCGTTCCTCAGTTCCACACATCGGGGGCCGATTGGTTCTTTTCTACCAGGAGTGGGCCCACATCACATTGGACCAATGAGTGTTAAGTGAGATCCGTCAAGGCTATGTGTTAGTTTGCTTACCCACTAAGAGACCTGTTCCTGATGTCATCCGGCGGTTCCCCCGCAAAGCAGCAAGTCATGCAACAGACGCTTCAAAGGCTCCAGGAGCATGGGACCATCGAGCCAGTTCCCATCCAGGAGCAGGGTCAAGGGAGGTACTCAATTTATTTTGTGGTGCCGAAAAAGGAAGGAAGCTTCAGACCTATCCTGGACTTGAAACAGGTCAACCAGGTCCTGAGGGTCCCTCAGTTTCGTATGGAAACCCTTTGGTCCGTGATCTCAGCCGTGTGAAAGGGAGAGTTCCAGGCTTCTCTAGATCTGACGGAGGCATACCTGCACATAGAGATCCGCAGGGATCATCAGCGGTTTCTCAGGTTTATGATTCTGGGTCAACTTTTTCAGTTCTGCACCCTGCCCTTTGGCCTGGCCAGAGCCCCGAGGACTATCATCAAAGTTATGGTCGTGGTGGCAGCAGCCCTGAGAAAGGAAGGGGTCTTAGGCCATCCATACTTGGACGACTAGCTGATTCGGGCGAAATCAGAACAGCAGTGCTCTCAGGCGGTGGCATCTGTCTTCCTACGATTGCACTCTCTGGGTTGGGTTGTCAACCTAGCCAAGGGTCACCTATCTCTGTCTCAAGGTCTGGAGTTCCTGGGCGCCCGATTCAATACTCGCCTGGGCAAGGTTTTCCTTTTGGAGGAGAGAAGCCTCAAGTTGCGCGCCCAGGTATGACTCCTGTTGCAAAACAGAGTGCCCAGGGTCTGGGACTATCTCCAGGTTCTTGGCTCCATGGCGTCAACCTTGGAGCTGGTGCCATGGGCATTCGCTCACATGAGGCCCCTGCAGAGTGCCTTGCTCTCCCGCTGGAATCCATTGTTGGAACAATTTCATCTCCAGCTCCCACTCCCGGACGTTGCCAGATCCAGCCTCGAGTGGTGGTTGACTCCAGGTTATTTGGAACACGGGTGGACCTCGAAGTCCCACAGTGGATGGTGGTGACCACCGATGCCAGTCTTTCCGGGTGGGGAGCAGTATGCCAGTCACAAGTGGATCAAGGTTGTTGATCAGCAGAGGAACCGACTTGGTTGATCAATCGTCTGGAGATGCGAGCGGTGAGGTTAGAGCTTGAGCGGTTTCTCCCCCTCCTGACAACTGGGAGGTCAGAGTTCTGTCTGACAATGCAACGACGGAGGTCTACATCAATCGGCAGGGCAGTACCAAGAGCCAGCCAGTGGCTCTCGAAGCGCACATACTAGTGACCTATTAGTAAAAATTTGTAACCTATAATTAAAATCATCCATTGTACCTGAAGACTGGCGGATAGCTAATGTAACCCCAATATTTAAAAAGGGCTCCGGGGTGATCCGGGAAACTATAGACCAGTTAGCCTGACTTCAGTGCCAGGAAAAATAGTGGAAAGTGTTCTAAACTTCAAAATCACAGAACATATAGAAAGACATGGTTTAATGGAACACAGTCAGCATGGCTTTACCCAAGGCAAGTCTTGCCTCACAAATCTGCTTCACTTTTTGAAGGAGTTAATAAACATGTGGATAAAGGTGAATCGGTAGATGTATTGTACTTGGATTTTCAGAAGGCGTTTGACAAAGTTCCTAATGAGAGGCTTCTAGGAAAAGTAAAAAGTCATGGGATAGGTGGCGATGTCCTTTCGTGAATTGCAAACTGGCTAAAAGACAGGAAACAGAGCGTAGGATTAAATGGACAATTTTCTCAGTGTAAGGGAGTGGTCAGTGGAGTGCCTCAGGGATCTGTATTGGGACCCTTACTTTTCAATATATTTATAAATGATCTAGAAAGAAATAGTAAATCACCTGGACCGGATGGTATACACCCCAGAACATTAATGCACCACCTACTGGGCAAACAGAACAAGCCAGACTGCTACAAATCCCTACAGAGAAACTACACGCTAGTTAAAATACTGCACCTCTGTCACATATGCACATCACAGACAGACCCTTACCTAATACAGAATAAGGGTCTACAAATTAGAAACAAACATGCAGGCAGAACTGAAATGGAAAGCCAGAGAAACCAGACTCTGTGAACTCTGGAATACTGAAGAAAAAGCAAAATACAAATATATAATAAATGCACATTCCCAAAAATGTAATATTCCAATTGCTGAAAGGCAAAATAATTTTTCTACCTTTGTTGTCTGATCTTATTTTTCTAATCGGTTGGTCCCATTCTCTTTTTCTTCATCTTTTTCCTTATTCCTTTTTCAGGGTCTTTTTTTATTCTTTGTTTCTTCTCTCTCTTCCTCTCTTCTTTTCTTTCCCCATACACACATACACAGGCTTTCTGTGTCATGCACTCTCAAACAAGTTTTTTCTGACACAGGATCCCATGTTTGCATATTCTGTCTCACATACACAGACTCCCGCTCCCACACTCATGCTCTTTCTCACATGTAAACTTTCACTCTTAAATGCTGTCGTTCACACACAGGCTTCTACTCACACACACACACACACACACCTTCTCACATTCTGTATCACATATAGGCTCCCATTCTCTCTCAGACACACACAAGCTCTCACTCTTACATGCTCTCTCACACACAGACAGACAGGCTCTCACATGCAGGCTCCCATATGTACATACACACACACATAGGCTCTCACTCTTACATGCTGTCTCTCACATGCTCTCATTGCCGCGCGATCCAGAAAGCAAAATGTGCAGCGAAGCCACACATTTTACTTTTAAAAATTAACGCCTGCCCAAAGGCAGGCACTAATTTCAGTCGGCACCAGGGAAGTGTACAGAAAAGCAGAAAAAACTGCTTTTCTGTACACCCTCCGACTTAATATCATAGCGATATTAAGTTGGAGGCCCCAAAAATAAAAATAAATTAAAAATTAAAAAAAAAACATTTTAAATGTGCCCGCGGGTCGGAAGACGGATGCTCAATTATGCCAGCGTCCGTTTTCCGAACCCGTGGCTGTCAGCGGACTCGAGAACCGATGCCAGAAAAATTGAGTGTCGGCTGTCAAATCCGCTGACAGCCGCCGCTTCTGTCAAAAAGGAGGCACTAGGGACGCGCTAGGGTCCCTAGCGCCTCCTTTTACCGCGGGCCCTCATTTGAATATTTTTTTTTACTAAATCGCGCGCCCAGAAGAGTGACCTGTGCGCGCGTCGGGAGAGCGGGCACTTGCTCTCCCGACTCGCCCGCTCTTCTGTATCGGCCTGATTGTTTGTGTGGATGCTTGTGGTTGTCCTGACTGTGAAGACTAAGAGATAGGTCTTAAGGAGAGTCAGAGACTAAAAAGAGCGGGTTATTTGGTGCAGTGCTTTACTTGGAGTTTATAAAATCAGCCGACACTAAATTATCTGTGCTATCCATTCCCTGGTCTATAGCATAATCTCATTGAGTTTCAAATTAACCTGAATACCAGCTTCGCTAATTCTATCATACAAACGCAAATACATCACACCTGATCAATTTACTTCACTCCTGGCCAACAATCTCCCTGAGTCCATTTCACATGATGTTAACACAACAGTAGAAACCTGGAACAAACCCATAGCAAAGGTTCTAGATTCCGTGGCCCCCCCCTCTCTAACTCTCACCATAAAATAAAACATACAGCTCCCTAGTATACACCAGAGTTAAAAGCTCAAAAAAACAGATTACGACAAGCCGAACGTATGTGGAGGAAACAAAAACCCCTAGCCTTAAAAAAAAAATCACTATCACAGCTGCCTCAGAAAATATAGTACAACTGTCACCTTAGCAAAAAGAAACTTCTACTCTATAAAAATCCAAGCTGCTAATAGCAATAGTGCCGCACTATTTGCTATTGTAAACAAACATCCTCACCTACTCCTAACCTACAAACTCTTAATAATGACTTCTGCAAACAAATTGCAATGCACTTCAAACAGAAAATAATTAACATCTCCACAGATTTTGTAAATCTACCCAACCCCAATGATTCACTGCAAATACAAAGGGACAATACTTGGTCTGCCTTTACTTTCTTGGACATAGATACTTTTACTCGCGTTCTCAATAAGACTAAAATCTCTTTTTCTCCTTTCAATCCATGTCATGGACAATTACTGAAAACACTCACTACACCCACTTACGAATTCCTATCTAAGGCCTGGATTTATCAAAATGCCCTAAATATCGCATGCGATAGGAAAAGGGTCGTGTTTTATGACAATAGGCAGTTTATTGCAATTTGCACTAATACCTATGCGAAGCACTAAGTGCAAATTGCGATAACTTTTTCGCACTTTGTGATAAGTTCCAGAATTGTTGTATTCCCTTCATACAACCACTGGGGGGACCATGTTTAGTAGTTTTAAGCTCCAGGAGAGCCTGTCTAGCTGGGGGGGGAGAGAGACTAACCATAATGCCCTTGTACTAGATAGGTATTTATATCTCTATAGGAGGCCCACCTAGTCACTCGAGGTGAGGTTTAGGTATTAGTGTAGGGGTTAGGGGCCACTTTGACATTTAAATTGAGACATACGAACAGAACAGTGCTCTCTTGTGAAGATTTAATGATCTTTGGAGTGAGGAAACTCATCCAGAGATGAGATTTGTGCAATGTTCTCTCAACCTAGCTTGATGTTACCCAGTGTGATGGGGTCTGCCAGTGGCATCCCAGTCCTGCTGTTCTCAGCCACCAGTGGGATATGGTCTGCCAGCAGTCTATTGGTCCTGCTCTTCTTCTTGGCTGCCATTGGAATAGGGTCTGCCAGTGGCCTCCCGGTCTTGCTTCTCTTCTCGGCTGCCGGTGGGATGGGGTCTGCTAGCAGCCTTGCAGGTCTTTTCCACTCCAGGATGTGCATGCCGTTGGTGGTGCACTGCATAGCCCATTTTTAAAGTTGGTGGTGCCTGTGTACTACTGTGTACTATGGACGCTATGCCCATGCTCAAAGACATTGTGATCTTATTGGTCTACTTTTTAGGTAGCAGGCTTAAAATACAGAGATCAAAGCAATAATTAAGTCAAAAAATCAATAGCAATATACTATGGAAAATACAGTGAAAGTTTTCCATAGCATAGGAAGATTATGCTTTCTGGTTTCTTAGGAACTCTCATAGGCTGAAAATGTAATCTAATCATAATTAAGCTGTTGGCCCTGTGGTTTGGCCATAGTGCTGTGGCACAGGAGAGATTGCTATTGATTCAACTTTCTTGTTCAGCTGGGCCAACAGAGCTCAGGCAGAACACACAAGTGTATAGAAGCTCCAAGGAGACGGAGGGAACTGCTGCTGGAGTGGTGCTGAGGGTTAGTCTCGGAGGACACCCTGCTAGCCCTCGGCCGCTAAAGAGGCTTGTGTTAGCTGAACAGAAAGGGATTAAAGGGGAGAAAAATGTGAAGGGAAGCATAATCAGACTGAGATTGTGAAATAACAATTCTAACTCTAGTCTCTAATTTTTAAATGGGTTGGCATTGAAAAAGGTGTGTTTATATTTTGGGCAATAGAAAAGTGTCTGTAGGTTGTCAGGTAGGTGATTATTGAATACAATGTGGGGAGTATACAGAAAACTCCCTCAGACTACCTTAAGGGACCAAGCACATCAGTCTTGCCCAGTCCTCCTTAAGATTGAGACCCACAGGGAATCCTGAGTAAAGGGAAGAGCCCTTCACCATAGTGTAAGACCTCAGGACTTAGAAGGGTTAAGTGGGTCCCAGGGAAGAGAGAGAGTCCCACCGTATGAGAAGACCTGCTATGTTTAAGATTTGAGCGTGAGAACTGTTAAGAGCTGCTAGCTTTAAGTTTGGAACTTGCCTGACGTCAAGGTGAGCTGCCTGCCAATGATTGTTTTACTTTGTACTATCCTTTATTTGTGCGATAGCCCAATCCAAGATGAGCCTCCTAAGTTTTTGTTTTATTTGGCCGTGCACTGCACGTTCCCTTGCTTTCACTGTAAATAAACTGCACTTAAGGAATAGCCAGAGTCTGCCTCCTGTTTTCCTCTGGCTGTCCCCAAGCTGCTACCACTCGAGTGCCACATGCAGACTTAAGTATAAAGAAGAGCTAATTTATTTGCCCCGGTGATCACAGAGATCTGAGCTCTCTGGACTAGTCTATCCTGCATGCCCTGGTCTAAGGAATCTGAGCTGGCATGGTCTCCAGAATGCTGCAAGGGAAACAAACTGCACAAAACTCCAGAAAGGGCACCAGTGGCCATTGCAAGAATATAAGTAAAGAAAAATAAGAAAAACAGACCAACTTTTCTTTTGTGGCTCCTTCAGATTTAAGTCAGGACACCAGGGCATTGCTAGTGTCACCACACAGCAAGCAATTTCTCCAAGGAAATGAGAATTTATAGCTGTGTAGGAAGAAATGGGCAAAATGATTTATGCGGGGAAAGATAAAAAGAAGTATATCTTGTGGCA
The DNA here is from genome assembly GCF_901001135.1 of Rhinatrema bivittatum. Taxonomy (NCBI): domain Eukaryota; kingdom Metazoa; phylum Chordata; class Amphibia; order Gymnophiona; family Rhinatrematidae; genus Rhinatrema; species Rhinatrema bivittatum. The sequence goes on along the minus strand of NC_042618.1, from coordinate 460,541,295 downwards.
GCTGTTCCCAATAAACTGCCCTAAGATAAAAATAAAAGTAATAAACTGCACATTTCTTGATGGGATGCTATCAAGTGACTTAATATTGGCATAGCAGAATTATGCTGCAGAGGTTTCTTGGTATCACATATATTGCTAAGTGCCTTCACTGTGCGTGCTCCATGAATCAACCATGGCTATTCACCCCTCTTGCTAGCCAACAAACTGCACTTAGTAGTTAATGTCTGTAGCTTTATTTAACAGTAAAGAACACTATCACCCAGGGCTGGTACAAGCATATTTTTGGGCCCTAGGTAAACCTTTAGTCATTCACCCCCTCTTCCCTCAATTTAACTACTGGTGACAGTGTCTCCAGCACAGTGCTCCCTTCTTTGATGGTATTGGCTTCTGCATAACTGTTGCGGGTGTGAAACCCTAGGCCGAGCTGGAGTTGACACTACCTGCAGGGAGGAGCTCTATAGGCCCTACCGTTGGCTGGCAGAGCTGGCTTAACTGGAGCCCTCGTTCCCCTTAGATTGAGCCCTCGGGTACCTCTGATGGTGAGGTGAAGATCAGTAAGAAGCCATACTGGGTCAGTCCAAGGGTCCTTCAAGCCCAGCATCCTGTTTCCAACAGTGGCCAATCCAGGCTACAAGTAGTGAGTCATGGGCTAGGGTCTAGGGCAGGCCGAATATAGGCGGAATCTGAGTCAGCGGGCAAGGCAGGCGGTGTTCAGGTCGGTCAGAGTCAGGCAGTGGTCAGTGGCAGGCAGAGTTCATTTGTAGATGAGAAGCAGGCATTGGTCAGTGACAGGAGGAGTTCAAATAGAGTTGATGTTGGGTAAACCAAGATCAGAGCCAGAGATCCGTTCAAGGGCAAGCAGGACGGAAAGGCAGGCAGGGAGGCGAGGAACAACACAAGCAGAGGAGAACACTGAAGAACCAAAGACTAACCACAAAGACAAGAATTGAAGACTGACCACGAAGACAAGACAAAGGAACTCAGGACCACAGACCAGGAACTGACAAGACAAAGATCAGAAACACAGGAATGAAGACCAGGAAGACAGGAGCGAAGATCAGAAACACATTAAGGCGAGTTGTTGCTACCAAGGTAGTCAACCTGTTGCCGAACCACCAGAGACATGTCTGCAAGGGCTTATATGTGGCTGAGGAGTGATGTTGTCAGAGGGTGCCTCCATAGTTTTCCTGACGCTGGCCCTTTAAATTAGGTGAGGTCAGCACACATGCCCTAAGAGGAGCAGGGCCAAGCAGTATCAGCAGCGTCCTGCCACACTCAAAGGAGAGCAGCGCCCTGCTGCATTGTGGCGCGGCTTCCCGCCACATTTAGGCTGGCCTGGCATTGGAGTCGAGGTCTCACAGTCTGAAAAGGTGTGGCGGCTTGCGGCAGAAGCCCAGCACAACAATAACTTTGCCGAGCGCAACAATAACTTTAACCTTAACTGGCTATATTCAGACATAGCTTGTTAAGTGGCAATTGATAAGACTAAAGAAACTTAGCAGGCTTACCAGTCCAATCCCCCATCCCCAACTTAGTGAAGAAAATGTTGGGCATTGCACCCAATCCCTCTTCTCTCCCTCAGAACCCCAAAAGATACTAAAAATATAGCAGACCTATAGGTGTGATGGTGTAGTCTGCCAGAGATGTGACCCAAAAACCAAGAGCAGATGGTGCATAGACAGGGCAAGACTAGCGGGTTCTACCGTAGAGGGGCAGGCGTCTTCTGCCTGTGACAACCACCTTCCCCTCAGATTGAGCCCTCAGGTGCTGGTGAGTGGCAGGACTTGGACAGGAACAACTGGCAATACAAGGCATTCACTAAGATAATGTAGATCCAAAACCTGGAGACATGAAAGTGCCCACAGAAGCAGGGTAGGACCACTACAGGAGGATGGAATGCATAAAGCAAACTCAGACCAAACTGAAAAACGGAATACATGAAGCAATTTAGGAGCAAACAGAACATGACATGTAGGACCAAATTTAGGACTATGAAAACCAAGTGTAAGACCAAGCTTTAACAAAGTGCAGACTGTGAACCTGGAATATAACTATGTCCAGACAGGAGCAAGATGGCTGCCAGCTGGAAGTGTGGACCATAGAGCTGGAAGGACTAAATATAGTGCAAGAGACCCACCAAAGCCCTCTGCTGGTGGGAGGCGAGAACTGCATACAGGGCCTCACAACAGACCCAAGAAACATACCCTCCCCTAAATTTGCAAATAAATATTGACTTCAGCCCTCTCAAAGCTCACTCTCCTCCCTTTTCTCCCCAAACTCAACTTGAACCTCCTGCCACACAGGCATCCCTAAAATCCCTTTCTGGCACATTCAGCATTGCTTCGATAGTACTGCTGGTAGTGTAAGCTAAAACTTCAACATTCTGGCAGGAGCATCGATAGTTTATGCTACCAGTATTGCTGTCAAAAGCAAAACTGGACAGGCTGGGAGCAGAGCCTGATAAGAGATTTGGGAGGTGGGTGCAAGGTGGGGTGGGAGACTTCAGGTTCTACTTCAGGGTGGGGGGGGGGGGGGGAGGAGGGAGAAGGCAGCCTAGAGGGGAGGCTTCTCGGGCCTTTTGGAGTGCTTGGAGTTAGAGGGATTAGGCACAATGCTCAACCTTTGTTTCACTGGTGTGGGGGATGGGAGATGGGGCCAGGAGGCCTGCTAGGTTTTATTAAAATCGTTTTTTTTAATTGCCCTTTAACTACTTTATTATTTGAATATAACCAGTTAAGATTAAAGTTATCCGGAAACATGTTCAGGGATAACTTTAACCCAGCTCTGACGTACATCCAGACTTAGCTGTGGATGGGAAGACTAGTTAGGCCATGTGGCCTTTTTCTGCCATCACATTTCTATGAATAACTTATCCGGCTACCTTTGAATATCAGAGTTAGCCAGATAAGTTATTCAGTTAAGCAAACTCCTCCTCTGACTGCCTCCATGTTATGCAGATAGGTAGACAAAATATTCAAACTTCAGAATTTATTCAGATAACTCTCAAGTTATCCAGACAAAATCCTTTGAATACTGGCCTCTGTGTTACTATGTGATATTGTCTTTTTTGTAGATGACACCAAATAGTATCCCATTGTAAACATACTGAAGAATTCATGATTTTATAGCAGGGTATAGCTATCCAAGGCAAATGGACAAAGAAGAAGCAAATACAATTTTAATGTGGACAAGTGTAGAATAATCTTCATCATCATCGTTTATTTATGAGATGCTTTTCTACCAAGAGAATTCAAAGTGAGTTGCAATTAAATTAGATAATAATTGGACACAATGCATCAGATAAGGAGGTAAGAAAAAACAACATAATACCGTTAGCCTTTTTTTTTTGCTAGAGTAATGAGCTAGTAATAGAAGAATGGGCAGATGCAGTTGTACGTTGAACAGACCATGCTCCCTAATTCTGTGAGGGTGGAGACAGTACAACATTTAAAACGAAATCATAGCTCGTAAGGTGGTACCACCTTCAGATGAGCGTACGTGTCTACAAGAACTAGCATGCCGCCATTTTATCAAGGACTCTTATCCTGTGGAGGTCTCTGTAGAATGTCCCATTCTCAACCAGGAATAAAACAACTGATCTCATTTAAAAGGCTGGGTTACTAGTGCAAGGGAGCTGCGGTACAAAATTACGGAATCCGATAACCTATGCACCATTTCACATTGCTGAGTTACACACTAGCTTTTATACGTTTGTTTTTGGGTTTTTTTCTCCTAGCAGCTTCCTCCTGCTGCTTTGGGCTCCTCTTTCGTTTAGAATCTGACTCAGCTAGGACTGTGGTGCCACGAGGATTTATCAAGAACTTATCCTTTTTTACTCTCCTGTCCTCTTCCACTGCTGTAACGGCCCTGAGCCACATGTGTACCCCCTAATCCCACCTCTAGGTGTCACCGTCGTGCATTGGCTGGGATTCCTTTCCCGCAGGGGTGCTGTTAATTCTGTCTTTGTAGCATCCCCAGCCCCTTCCGGCCCAAGGAGCGGATGCTGTAAAATTCTGAATCGGGTCCTAGCTGCTTTTACCCAATGGCTTATTCTGTTTTTCCTGATGTCTTCTAGGTTTTATTAGCATTCCCTGGCAGAATAAGATAAGTAACCGCAAAACTGACGAGAAATGGAGTCATCCTTCTGTTTTGGTGCCTTTACGTCATGATGTTCTTACAAATGTAGCATCTGGAATTCTATGAGCTGTTCATAGGCAAATGAAGTTATTAATCCAGTTTGTTTTCTGCTGGCCATAGCAAAATAAATTTCCTTGTGTTAGAGGGAGCGAGGGAGTGTATGTGGAGAGGGGGGATGCTGTCAGTGGAAGAAGGTGTTGATTCTTCAGTGCAGATTCGCTGATTACTGTTTGTAAAGTTGTCAGTGTCTTTTTGAAGCTTACAGCCTAGGGATAGGCATTCAGCACATATTATGCTAGTAAACATGCATTTATCTGCATACAAGTGTTTTGATTGTTCCCCTCCCCTCAGTGCGAGAGAATGTACTTGTGCTGCTCACAGCAAGCTCTGCGGAGCTGCCATTGCCATCCCTGCTTAGCGAAAACTGTGTTTTGGTTTTAAATGAACAACTACAGCTAGATAACTAGAACTGGATTGGAACTGCCAATTGGCCAGTTCTTTTAATTTTTGGGGAGGAGGTGGAATTTACAACTGGCTTATGACCTGTTTGGTTCTACGGTCTTCTATGAATTTTTAAAATACGGTATATAAGTATTAAAAAAAAATAATAATTCTAGTGAAAAAAATGCATTTTCATACATTTTATGTTCACTTTGTCGAACAGCGTGCAGCAGACGGCTGAGCGGAATTGCCGGATAAATCTGGTTTGAAAAATACATGACACCGTTTTCCATCGCTGACCCCAAAGTAATGCAGACTTCAGACTTCACTGGTTTTCATGCCTGTTTCTGACGGGCAAATGCATTATACTTGCAAAGTGAAGACAGGGGATGTATGACTTTAATGCCCTGTGTTTTCATTTAGGTCTGAGGATGAAATAGCTGTAGCACAATTTACAGCTCCCGGTCGAGTTCAGCTCCATCCTTCATACACCACCTGGCATGGATTGTGGCTTAAAATATAATAGTCATTGGTTTTTATGTGTTGTGCCATTTTGAATGACAAGTCCATGTAGTTGCTTTCTGAATTGTGAGCAAAAAAAACCCATAGTATGAATGTTTTAATGGATTTAATGGGTGTTTACTTAAACTCTCCATGAGCAGGACTTGGCCAGTGCGAACTAGAGAGGAATTAAATATGTATGACTTTAAATAAAACAGCATTTTGCTTTTCTTTTTCTTTCCCTTGAAATAAGGAGATAGACTTTAAAAACTATTGTGAATTCCTTAAAATAATGGATGGAGTCACTCTGATAGATGTACCGGTATATGGATTGTGATGAGATGATAGAGTTAAAACTAGTTATGTGCTCAACTTTTTTCTGAATTTCTATTCATTGTTGCTGGACCTAATAACACATTGCAAAATTTGGTTACTAGATATGAGTTGTAGCGTGTATAATGGGGGTTCATACAATTTATTTTATGTATTTTTTATTTGTCTCATCGAATTAAACTCCAAAGCAAGGTACTGCATAGCGAATTAACAATTTATGATCAATCAAATTAATTATATTTTCAGAAAAGGGGCAAATAGAATTTTAAGAGCGATAAAAAAAAAACTGCTTAAAACAATAAGCAATAATCCAACAACTGCAAAACACCAAACTTCCAGTACCTGAATGCTTGGCTGCATAACATTTAACAACTGTTCCTTTAATATGTGTAAGTTATCTCTTCTAGATTTGCTTATTTTCATCTGGCTTGTCAACACAAAGAGAGATAAATGGAAACCAAACCCCCCTGGAGAGAGATATATGACTGCTTTCCAGTAGCGATACTAGAGAACACCACTAATGTGTGGCATGAAATCACACTCAGTAATTAACGTAACTGCACCCAAATTCCGTTCTCTGATTGGCACTTAATCAATGCCCATGCCATGTTCAATCACAGCGTTCAAAGCTTTCTCTGTGATGGGGGCAGAACTTCGGAATTCCACACCTAAGGAGGTCAGGTTAGAGGAGGTCTTATCTGTTATTAGGGAAAAAGGTGAAAACATGGCTTTTTTTTTATGCGAAAGGAACCATGTGGAAAGAAACAAAGAGGCAACAGTAAGGGAACGTAGGGGGAGAAATGAGAGGTGATGTAAAGGGTATGTGTATTTTATTAATGAAGTGGGATTGGATGAATTTTAATGTTTTAATCTGCTGGTATGGTTTTCCTTGCTGTAAACCGCCTTGACCTGCTTTTTAAGTTTGGTGTGTGCAGTATATAAACATTAAGTGAAATGAAAGGAAAACTATGTTTTGTTTTTTTGGGAAGGTATTCACGTGGAAAATAGCTTACTTTCACTTGTCTCCAGAAGAGGGTAAATGTATTAGCTAACAACATAGAATATTGAGCATTCCTGTGCCAGTGTCCCATACAGGTGTAGTCATAACAATGCAGCTGAGCATTGAATCAGCTCAAGACGCGCTGTGCAGAGAAGAAAGTCAGAGCCTTGGCCAAAGCCCAGGGGAAGGGGCAATAGGTTGCTTTCTTGCCATCTCTGTCTTCTCTTTTCGAGATCTCCATCACCCATATGCGCCCTGGCCTCAGCTCTGAGAAATTCAGATGTGCACAGGAGCAAACTGTTGGACAGAGCTGAACTCCCCTTGAACCACCTTGTATAGGTCCACATGTTTTGCTATTTACGCAGCTCAGAAAGTTTGAAGAGTGTGGGCCAGCTGACAAATACAAGTTAAAAATCGTGTGCCTGCCAGGTCTGATGATGCATTAACTATACTACTGTGCACGTGACTGCAAATTCATGTCATTTTCAGTAAAGCAGTGTTTGGAGATCCATAACAGAACCAGTTTTAATGGTAGCCAAAATAGGCGAGTGACCCTGGCTCCATAAGAATTTAAGAAACTTAGAGATTCCTTAGTTGCAGGATGTGAGGGTAAAATCAGAAATGCCTGTGATATAGCAACAGGCAAGAAAATGGCAGACTGGATGGGTCTTGTGGCATCATATGCTTTGTTTCTGAGGTCCGTATTCAGAAGGTCGGAGGGTGGGTAAGTTATCCAGGTAAAGTTACGCACATATCCAGATACGTTTTCTGCTGAATATTTGGCTAAAGTTCTCTAGTAACTGTACCTGGGTAGCTTTAGATCTGGTATTTGTGTGCATTGACTTGTCTGCTTAAATTGAGATGGTTAGCTCTCAGTATGGTTCTATCTGGCTAAATATGTTAGCCTAACCTTGTCTCTATCCTCACCCCCTTTTATATCTAAAGGGGGGATATTTTTAAAGGGAAAGATTTATGTTCAAAAGCCAATTTTAATTCATGTCTTTTGAATATCAACGTACATACAAATATACCTCATGCATTTTCATTATGGGTGTTCTGAACATAAGATATGCCAAACTGGGTCAGACCAAGGGTCCATCAAGCCCAGTATTCTGTTTCCAATAGTAGCCAATGCAAGTCACAAGTACCTAGCAAGTACCCAAACATCAAATAAATCTCAAGCTACTATTGCTTATTAATTAATAGCAGTTTATGGATTTATCCTCTAGGAACTTAAACAAAAACCCATTTACACTAACTGCTATAACCACATCTTCTGGCAATGAATTCCAGAGCTTAACTATGCGCTGAGTGAAAAAGAATTTTCTTTGATTTGTTTTAAATGAGCTACTTGCTAACTTCATGGAGTGCCCCCTAGTTCTTCTGTTATCTGAGAGAGTAAATAAACAACATACAAAACTTGTTCAAGTCCTTTCATGATTTTGTAGATCTCTATCATATCCCCCCTCTGTCGTCTCTTCTCCAAATTGAACAGCCCTAACTTCCCTAGCCTTTCCTCATAGGGCAGCCGTTCCATGCCTCTTATCATTTTGGTCACCCTTCTCTGCACTTTCTCCAGTGCAGCTATATCTTTTTTTGAGATGTGACAGACCGAATTGCACACAGTATTCAAGGTATAGTCTCACCATGGAACAATATGGAGGCATTATGACATCCACCATTTTATTTGCCATTCCCTTCTTAATAATTCCTAACATTCTGTTTGCTTTATTCACTGCCGCAGCACACTGAACCAACAATTTCAAAGTATTATCCACTGTGACGCCAAGATCTTTTTCCTGGGTGGTAACTCCTAAGATAGAACCTAACAGTGTAACTACAGCATGGGATATTTTTTCCCAATATGCATCACCTTGCACTTGTCCACGTTAAATTTCATCTGCCATTTGGAAGCCCAATCTTCCAGTCTAGCAAGGTCATCCTGCAATTTATCACAATCCGCTTGTGGGGACCTGTTGTTGGGTCCCAAGAAATGAGCTGAGAACTACTGGATTACCTTATGTCAGTATTCTGATGCTAGTGATGTGAAGCTTGGCGATCCTGAAACCTATTATCAAGTCATTTTATGTTTCAGGAAATCTGTCAAAAATAACTATGTTTTACTGCTCTCACACACTATTCTAGTAAAAAAATGCACTTTTTATTCTAAATTCTTTTCCAAGTACTTTGTTGGGTGTTGGATATTACAATCTCTGAGCATATACCAAGAGATAAAAGTTAAAATGCCTCCACAGGAAAAGGAATGATCTAGGCAGAAAATATGTAAGTACGACATGTTTGAATGTATGCCACCTTGGATATTAATCACAGCGACCAACAGGAAATGTGCAGAATAAATTCAATGCCCACACAAACTTCTTTGTGGTATAATTTTTTCATTTCAAACGGCAACTCCACAGTGTGTAAATTACAGCATTTAAAGATGCAAAGGGGGGGTCCCCTGACATGGTCCCGTGTTTCACCGCGAGGCTGCATCGGGAGGGACAGGCAGAGAATTTTTAGTTATTCTTAGTGCAATTCGGACGGTGGCGTCACTGTGGAGTTGCCGTTTGAAATGAAAAAATTATACCACAAAGAAGTTTGTGTGGACATTGAATTTATTCTGCACATTTCGGGGTAGATTTTTAAAAACAGCGCGATCGCGTACTTTTGTTTGCGCAGCAGGCGCAAACAAAAGTACGCTGGATTTTATAAGATACGCACGTATCTTCTAAAATCCTGGATCGGCGCGCGCAAGGCTGCCGATTTTGGGCAGCCGGCGCGCGCCAAGCCACGCAGCCTGTCTCCGTTCCCTCCGAGGCCGCTCCGAAATCGGAGCGGCCTCGGAGGGAACTTTCTTTTGCCCTTCCCCTACCTAACCCACCCCCCGGCCCTATCTAAACCCCCCCTACCTTTATCCACGGATTTAAGCCTCCCAGAGGGAGACGTAAATCCATGCACGCCAGCGGGCTGCTGGCGTGCCAAGACTCGACCCGGGGGCGGTTCCGGAGGGCGTGGTCATGCCCCCGAAACGCCCCGGGCCGAAACCACGCCCCCGGTCCCGCCCCTGAAACGCCGCCCCCGCCCCTGAAACGCCGCGTCATTGGGTCCCGCCCCCGACACGCCCCCTTCCAAAAACCTCGGGACCTACGCGCGTCCCGGGGTTCTGCGCGCGCCGGCGGCCTATGGAAAATAGGCGCGCAAGGCCCTGCTCGCATAAATCCGGGTGGATTTACGCGAGCAGGGCTTTTAAAATCCGCCCGTTCCTGTTGGTTGCTGTGATTAATTGCGTGCAGTAGTGCTCCTATCTACACCTTGGATATTAAGCAAGTCATTGTGTGGCTTCTGGCTTACAATAATCAAGTAGTTTGCTTTTGTTTTTCCTTCAGCATCAAACAGTAAAACATGGCATTACCCAAAACTGACATTGGTTCCTACCTCACAGAATTTTTTTGTGATTACGGAAGGCGTCCCCAACACGGATGTGCAGGCACCGCAAGTAACTGGGTACCCGCATCCCTGGGGGCTGCGCTGAGCCAGCTTACTCCGGACTTGTGGGAGGAGTTCCGCTCTCCTTCCCCTCCCTCTCCTTCCTCTCCAGTGCAGCTGGCAATGTCACCAGCCGCATACTTCGGGCAAACTTGCAGCACCAGACCCCCAGGCTTTGTGGGGGGCGATGCTGATGTCATTGCACCGACGCCAGGCCAACCCTCTGTGATGTCATAAGAACGTGACCCGATGCCGGGCCACTCGATTGGCTGGTGGAGCGACATGCTGACGTTGGCCAAGCGGTAGGGGCCAGCAGGAGATTTAAAACCTGCCAGCTCCCTCTCATCTGGCCTCCTCTTCTCTTGCCCAGCTTGGTGTGGCACGATTTAGTTGCACGATTTCACAACTTTAAGGCTGCTTCAAGCCTGTTCTGATCCCAGTGGGTCCCAGATGGTCCCAGAAGACCTCTAGTGGCCTCGAGGGGGCCTAGGAGACCCGGGTGAGTTTCACAAAGAAAAGGGGCAAATTCAGGTAAAGGAATTGGGGAACAAAAAAAAAGAGAAAACACCAATCTCCTGGACCACCAGGTCAGCAGTCATAGTGTGCCAGCGCCGAATCGTGCCCCAACCCTGCGCTTTGCCCCTTTCTCGATTCCGTGTGGTCCTACCTTTTACATGCTTCCAAAAAAAAATTTCTGCTACTATCTAGGGGCTAGTAATTCGGCGAAATCCGGCATTCTGAGTTAGAGGTGCTGCCAGCGTTTGTCACCGATGTCCATGAGGTCCAAATCCTTGGCAGGCCCAGCACAGTGCGTTGCATAGGCTATAGAACACCTCTGCCATTGAGGTGACCATTGGATCGGGACCTGCTGATCCCCTTTCCATGGCCCTCCCGCCCACTGGCGTTTCTGACCAGAGGGGAGCCAGAAGCCGACGGGGAGGAGATAGGGCTTCCGGGCCGCCTCAGGGAGTGACGGCAGGCGCAATAAGGTCTGGGAGAGGTGGTGCAAAGAAGGATCGACTGCGGATTGGCAAGCGGAACCCAGGCAGTTCCACGCATGGAAAAGGCCATGGAAGAAGAGTGCAAGCGTGTGCTAATAGTGATCTCGGTGTGCTCAACCCCGAGTTGCCACGGCCTGGAGCTGAGGAGACCAAAGAGCAGTGGGCCTGTCCCCCGAATTGGTCGCACCTCCCCCTCTTCTGCACTGTCATCCACAGCCGGTGCATAAAACGCGACGGGCCGTGAGGCGCATGCTTTGGCATCCTCTTGTGAGCTTTGCCCTCTAAGAGGGCGCGGTCCTCAGGAGGAGCTGCACTACATGTCCCCGTCCTGGTTGCCGCAGAGTGTTTTCACAGAGGTCCCACTCCTTGGCGAAGAAGCTGTTGAAGTCCCCCCAAGTATTTCTACCCTTTAAGGGATCTGGGTACCCCTACGCAGTATTGGAGGGACAGATCCAGATCCATGCAGGAAAGATGGCCCAACTACCCCTCCTACGCATATAGATCCCCCCCTCCACTCTTACTGGGATTATTCACCATTCCACGATAGCAGTGGAGAGTCAGGAGAGTACAGCCAATGCTGTCCTGGTTGCAGCAAGCGTAGGCAGGGATATAGGGAGCGTGGGGGGGGGGGGGCGGGCCGGGCCCTGTGATGCTTCCACTGAGCCCACACCCATTGCCCGGCGAGGAGAAGCACAATCAATACCACTGCTCTTCATCTGGGCGCTGAGCCAGATCCCATGGCAGCACTGTGGAGGGCAGACTTCAGACACCGAACCCCCAGCAGGTACCCACGATACAGTGCCGCAGCCAACCGAGGAGCTAGGTAAGTTTGCTTCATCGAGTACAGATATGGCTTCGCACAGTGAGTACAGGCGAAAAGACAGACAGAAGTGGGTGAGGCAAAAGCAGTCGACATCTTCCCTAAGCTCTGGGTCTCCCAGCACATGCCACTTCTTCCTCATCATCTTCACGTTCTTCCTTGGTGGCAGGCTATGACGAGTTTGCGCAGCCTGTGGAACTTCCCAATGGGGAACAAGAACTGTGGGAATCGGTGCCAAAAATTCTTAGGCATTGCATAAGGCACAGGCATTATATTGATCTATTCCAATTGCTAGAGGGTCATAGGACGCGGGGACAGACCAAGTGGGAATGAAAGAAGGAGTTGGAGTCAGCCAAGCCTGCGCAGAGGGAAATTGTGAACTGGGTGCGGACATTCACCAGAATGGTTTCCATGATTGTGTGTGCAGAACCCTTCACTGTGTCACATATCTCAATACCATCCTGGGCACTTACAAGTAGCACAGCAGGTTCGTGTGGCTGAACTACGATGAAGCTTTTTGGGAAAGAATGGCCAGCAAGCCCACCAAGGATGTCAGTGTGTGGCTTTTGAAAATGGCTGCATGCGCTTTTGACGCCAAACCAGGAGTGCGGCCCTTTCGCAGTGATCAGGTGCAGGGTACACATTCCAAGTGCTTGCAAATCCCTATTGACATCTGCTGGAGATTTAACCGGGGAGCCTGTTCCAGCGCTGGCTGCAGGTACAAGCATGTCTGCAAGGGAACCAAATGCCCGTGCAAAGATAAGTAAAGGGAGGTTTCCAACTATCCCCCTACCCCCGTTAAGTGGCAGTCCATGCTCCCATGGTTAGCGCACTACCCAGTCAAGTTCGGGGCAAATACTCTGCTGAGCAGTTTCCAAGAAAGTTTCCCTACCCCCCACGCTGGTCGGCTGCAGACAGTCAGGGTCATTAATGCCCTGTTGACGTGCAATTTGGTCCATGTCGTCAGGGATAAACTCGAGAAGGAGGTTCAGCTGTGGCAGATAGCTGGTCCATTTGCCAAGTCCCTGTTGGATCATCTTGTCCTGTCTCCCCTGGTAGTCATACCAAAGAAAGAGCCAGGAAAGTACAGGTTGATTCACAATCTTTCACATCCGACGGGGATTCCGTAAATGACCATATCCCCTCAGAGTTCTGCTTAGTACAGTATTCATCCTTTGACACATCATTAGAGTTGCTGCAGTCATGCAGACAGGGCACACTGATGGCAAAGGTGGATATCAAGTCCGTGTTCCAGCTGCTCCCTGTTCACCCAAGCAGCTTCCCGCTGCTTGGCTTTATCTTCGAAGGGGGCATCTACTATGACAAATGTCTGCCAATGGGTTGCTTGATTTCTTGTACCTACTTCGGAACGTTCAACACCTTCCTTCACTGGGCTACTGCTGAAGCCGCTGGGCTAGTGTCTCTAGTCCATTACCTTGATGATTTCCTGTTCATAAGAAAAGGGTGCACATCCGACTGTTCGACATGTTTCACAGTTCGGCTCGGAAATTTGGTATCCCATTGGCAGCAGACAAGTAGCTAGGCCTGGTGATGGTCCTTACATTCTTGGGGATCGAGTTTGATTCCACCTAGATGGAGTCCAGCTCCCAGCGACAAGCTGGCAAGGCTGGCCGACATGGTGGCAGTCATCATGCGAAGTAAGAAAGTCACATTGAGGCACATGAGGTCCCTCTTAGGTAGTTTGGCCTTCGCAGTACGAGTGATTCCCATGGGCAGGATCTTTCTGCGCTGCGTAATACGATCCAGGTGGGCCTAGTGTGGAACCACCACCATCTGTGTGTAGGCAAGGCAATCACAGAAGACCTAACTTTATGGTCTAAATTCCTCAAAGACTTCAATGGTGTCTCAGCGTTGCTTCCCAGGCCAATTAGCAGCAACGACCTGCAACTGTACTCTGACGCATCAGAAGGCACCAGCTTCAGTATGAACTTCAAAGGCACCTGGTGTGTAGCGCAGTGGCCAGAACATTGGGCAGCAACTGACTTAACCAGGAATATCACATTTCTTGAGCTATTCCCCATTGTGGTTGCCCTGCACATCTGAGGTGATGTCCTCAGTTGCCAACAGGTAGTTTTATGGTGCAACAACGCAACAGTGTACAGTCAATAAACAAGCAGACCTCCAAGTGCCTCCTGGTGTCAGAGCTGCTGAGGGAGTTTGTGTTGTGCTGTTTGCGAATGAACATTGTAGCGCAGGTGAAGCATATTCATGATATGCACAATGAGATTGCTGATTCTCTCTCTCTCATTGCAAGTGGTCCCTGTTCAGGAAGCTGGCGCCACAAGCAGAGCTGATTGGCAGAGAGGTTCCAGTGCAGCTATGGGCCTTCGGAACAGGACGGCATATGAGATGCTGCAAAGATCACTCACTCCATCCACCTGGCTCACCTATATATGCAACTACAACAGAGTGAAGGCAGTCTTCACCACGAGCGGTTGGTCTGGTCACCAGGTTCCCGAGGACCTACTATTAGCTATATTGTGCATGCCAAGCAGCGCGAGGTAACCAGGAACATGATTCGCTCGCACCTGGTCACCTGGGCATTTTTTGCAAAGCTGGAAACGGGATGAGCAAAGCAGTACTTTGCAGTCTAAAGAGTGATGCTGGGCTGGGGAAGAGAATCCGTGCCTCGACACGACACTCAGAGGCTGTTAACCCATGACCTGCTGATGTTGCTGTGGAGCATCATGCCCTCAGCAGAGTTGAATGAGTTTGAGACTGCACTCTTTCAAGCCACTTTTACACTCGCATACAGTGCCATGCTTGTCAGCGAATTCACTGCACAATCGCGGAAAGCATCTCAGACGCGTGGCCTGCTGCAGGAGGATGTCAGCTTCTCGAACAGCACACTACACTTGACTTGGAGGCAGTCAAAGACTGATCAAGGAGGCACAGTCAAGTCATCAAGTCATTACTCGCAGCAGTCAAGGGTCTATTAACATGTCTGGTGGCGGCCGTGATGTCATACTTGGCTTTGCACCCAAGGGTGAATGGCCTTTTCTTACTGCATCACAACAAATCCCCCCTAAGCAGATATCATTTCTCCACAGTCTTCAAGAAAGCATTGTAAAAAGTGGGGCTCCAGAGTGAATCGGCACTCACTCTTTCCACATCCAGCGCAGTGACTGCCAGCCTGCCACAGGCGGCCATACAACAGATGGACTGATGGAGGTCCAGGGCATTTGCATCATACATCAGGCATGAGGACAGCTCCCCTGTGCTTGCGGCAGCCCGGGCACGCCCCGAGACTTAAGTTTCATTTCACTTGCAACTGCCATCCATCGTCGTTCTGCGTGGATTGTGGGCCACTCATTCATCAACCACGCGCATAGGAGGGACTACAAGAGGGAAATTCGGCCTCAACCTGAGGATAACCAAACAAGGCTGGCCTATCGAATGGCTGGGCCAGAGGGGCATGCGTTGGCACAAGCTCTGGCCCATGCTGCAGTCAGAGAGAACTCATCGCGCACTGCCCGACTTTGTCATCATACACCTCGGTGGGAACGACCTGGGGAGCAGCGCCAGTTTATCACTGCTGAACACAATCAGGGATGGCTTGAGCAGCATCTTCGCAGCATGGCCATCTTCCAGGATATTCTGGTAAGAAATCATACCCTGGTGGAAACTGTTGGGCTTGGGATAGTGGGGGAGATACCTCACTAAATTCAACAGGCAGATAGCTAAGGCTGTACAGCACCATGGTGGTGGTCACCTGAGGCATGTGTGGGTAGCTGTACTCTGTGCAGAATTGTACACTCCAGATGAAGTGCATTTATCTGACATAGGAAACGATCAGTTTCTGCAAGCTTTGCAGAGGGTTTGCAGAGGGAAATGATCAGTTTCTGCAAGCTTTGTAGAGGGTTTTCACAGGTGTAGCGCAGGGGCTCTGGGGCCGAGGATTTTCATGGTCCACACATGATGGGATCCTGATGGTGGTGGTGACAGAGTCCTGAAGATTAATGTAATGATGAATGCCGCATATGAGCAGGGAGATGCTGCTGAAATTGAGAGTGGCCTAGGGGCTGTTTCTTGGCAATTGGCTGTTGTGGACGCGCGTTGGGCAGGGGGAGTGGGTCTTGACGATTTTCAACAGTCTTGCACATCTGCGATGGGCCCTGGTGGGGACTCGCTGCGAGAGCAAACCCCCTTCATACTCCCCTTTCAGATTCTGCTAAGGCGTGGGGGGGGGTCGGCACCAAGTTTAGATTCCCCTGTTAGGTTCAACTAATAAACGGCTGTGCCCAATTTGTATCCCAGCGTTGACTCAGGCTCTTCTTGTGTCTGTGTCTAATTGCAGGGTGGATGGCCCGGCTAGGTGGGGGCAGGATAGAACCCAGGATGTCGGGGTGCCTGGTTACTGCTTTTCAGAAGATGAGCATGCACTGTGGTCCAGGTTGGGTGGCTTCTAGGCTGGCTGCACAGGGTTTTCTGCAAGGTGTCCTTATATTCTGATGGGAAGAAAAGAGATTGTAGATGGGTATCCATGTCATTGTGCTCTGGTTCCCTACATTCCCCCGTTTGACAGGAGAAATGTGCAAAAATAAAAGTTAAAAATTATACAGAAAACATTTCTGTAAAAATGCAACATGCATGTTATCCTGCCATAAATAAATTGGATAAGAAAAAAATAACAGCAAAAGAATTGGTGGGAGACGGCACCATAATAAGGTTCTACAAAGGGAAGTAACTGTTTTTACATGCATTTGATGAAAATATAAAAAATGGACCATTGATGATATCTATCCAGCAAGAAATCTGCTTAACTAACGGAAGCCTTGAGCTGGTATTATGATGGGCCTTATATAAAAATAAGTAAATATAAAGCATGAATACTCTTAAAGGTGAATTTTAAAAGTACCAATGTCAGGAAATATTTCTTCACGGAGAGGGTGGTGGATGCCTGGAATGCCCTTCCGGAGGAAGTTGTGAAGACTAAAACTGTGAAGGATTTCAAAGGGGCATGGGATAAACACTGTGGATCCCTAAAGGCTAGAGGATGGGAATGAATAAAAAAGCATGGGGGTAACCTGCATGGAGCGGCAGTTACTACCCTTAACAAAAACGAGGGGGTAACCTGCATGGAGCAGCAGTACTACCTTGGGAAGCTTGCTGGGCAGACTGGATGGACCATTTTGGTCTTTTCTGCCATCATTACTATGTTACTATGTTATTGTATGTAGATGCACTTGTGAGTGCAGTCTGCAAGCGAACTTCTATTCCCGTGGAAGGAGGAGTGGCTTTGAAGGATGCTCATGATTAAAAGATTGAGACTATCCTTAAGTAAGCATTTGAAGCTATAGCAATGACCTTGAGATTGCTTCTTGTGATTCTTTGGTGGCTCACTCTTGTTTGTTTCTCTTCCAGGAGGTCGATGACTCAGGGGTAATTCCAGGGCAGTTATGGAACCAGCTGCTGCCTTCATGGCAGATGCGGGATGTGATGTGGTCTGCACGTCAGCCAGAGGGTTAGCTTTGATATTAGCGGCCAGGCGTCAGTTATGGTTGAGAAATTGGTCGGCCGATGCGACCTCCAAAGTTAATCTCAACAACTTACCCTTTTACGACTCTCCTTTGTTTGGTAGCGAGTTGGGGAAACTAGCCAGTAAATGGTTGAATTTCTGGTTCCTTGTTTGCCGGAAGGTAAGAAGTAGACGCAGCGCTCTCTTGACAGGAGAGGTTTTTTTTTGGGTTGTTTTTTTGTTTTTTTTTTAAAGGATCCAAGCTTTTTTGGCCATATAAAGGAGTGACCTTTCAGAGGACTTGACCCTTTGGTAGGTCTCAGTCCTTTCATCCCTGATAACCCAGAAGAGGCACAGGCGAGGGTAGTGGAACCTCCCAGTGAAGTTTTGCCGACCCACCTCCGGGAACAGGAGAAAGGAAGATGCTTCTCTCTCTCTCTCTCTCTTTTATCAGAGGTGGGTTGAAATCACATCAGATCAGTGGGTCCTAGAAGTGATACGAAAAGGATATGCGATGGAATTTCTCAATGTTTCTCGGGACATGTTCATGGAGTCCTCCTGCTACTCCCCGCTCATTAAACTGCAGATCCCCACTCGCTCAGAGCAGATAGTTTGGGGAGTTTAGCATCTTCAGGCTATTTCTGTAAATCTGTTCTTGAGATCCTCCTGGAATCAAGGGATCGCTGCCATCTCTCCTGGAGATTTCTCTTAATCCCTTTAACACTGTGAATGTAGTGTAATGGGCATAGACCTGTTTGTTTCCCTTTTCTTTCCTCTCTTCCTCCTCCTCCTCCTTTTTTGTGTGAAATAGTTTCTAAATTTCTTTTTTTTTTAAATCTGCAGAAATATGTGCATTCTATACCAGCCTCCGTGCCACTGGGAATCAGCTCATTGATCACACACACAGTGATAAATGTGCACATTTCAGATGTCTGTTAAAAATGGTAAAAATAAATGCTTGCTTGCTGATGATAAGATTGTTTTTCCAAGTGGTTGTTCAGTTCAGAATAATTCATCCTGAAGGCAAGTTGTACAGGGAAATCTTTTACTGTGCTCCTGAAAGTTTGTTTTGTTTTATTTTTAAATTTGTCTTTATTGAGCCAGTAAATGCAGAAACGACATACAATGTCAATATCAAAAACAGCCGTAACAACGTATTGTCTAACTAGACAACCATAATGACCCATCTTTTCAGCACTTCCCTCTGTCCCAAACAGCCCCTACATCAATACTACCATTCAGAGTCACCGAGAACAGCCCACATCCTGTCTAGAAAAAAAAATGGATATACCTTCTCCTCTTGTATCAACCTGTTTGTATAAAGCTCACTTTGATACAAGAGATGCAGGAGTGTCCCTTGAATTTCAGTGGCAGAGAAGTGCTAGAAGAAGGGGTCCTGATATGACACTGAAGGGAAGGGGAAGACTCGACGCATTTCTGCATCGTGTGGCGGGATCTTTGAGTTTTGATTCACTTAACTGGGCCAACAAAAAATATGGGGTAGTTTATGAGCTTTCAACATCAGGTGGGTCCCTTCTTCAGGTAGAACTGCAAATGAATCTCCTAATGTAGGAGTTCCTGCCCCACATCATTTGCTAAATATAAAACCTTGCACTTCTGTGACCCAAGAAATGGACTTGTGAGATTTTGAAAGTCCAAGAACTGTAACATCTTTTTAATAGGGCCAATTTCAGGACCAATGTAGGTACAAGGACTCTGCTTCATGAGTTACTTTTCAAAGGACTTATTTGTGTAAAATTAGCATATAACTAGTATGTACTCGCATACAAGCTATTTTCGGTTTGGCACACATTTACCTGTGCAAACAATTGGTCGGGGCCAGAAGCATGCGCATAAGTGCTATTTTATAAGAGATTTATACAAATATATTAGGCAACTTATTCATGCAATTTTGCACCTACAAATTATCTAGTGCAACTGATATCAGACTCGTCTGTTATCTGCTATTGTTGGGTGGGAGGTCTGAGTGAACTTGGGGGAGCTCAGGGTGACATACTAGGAGGATCTCAATGAACTAGAGTCAGACTGGGTGAACTGGTGGCGATATCGGCAAACTGGTGATTTCAAATACACGCACATATTTTAAAATATTTCTGCTTCCATGGTTTTATGCAAAAAAAATTTTTTTTTTACTCTGTAAGATATGCACACACATTTATTAAATAGGTTGAAAAAGTATGCTCTTTCAATGCATTGCTGATATTCGCACATGCTGAAACATATGCACCTATGTTGGAGGACCAGATATGTGCAGGTTATACACATGTGCAGGTTATACACAGGTTATACACATGTACATGTTATACACATGTATATGGGGCCATGCAGACTTCTTCAAAAGTTGCCTTCTCAAGGTGTACACCTTATTACCACAGCCCATTTCCCAACTGGGGATTTCAGAATTAGAATCTGCATCCACTTGGCTCCTAAGCAGGGACTCTACTATTGGGCTAAAGGAGCAGCTCCCTTTACAGAGCTAGTAGGAGGGCACACCGGTTGCTCATATCCATTCCTTTATTACTGTGCCCCATCACAGCAAAAGAGCCATTTGTATGAGCCTGAAAATGGAAGTGAAGGAAGCTAAAAACTAGAACAAAATCCAAGAAAGCATGGGACAAGCACAGGACATCCTTAGCTGCAGGGAAATAATAGTAAAGTCAGAATTGAAGTAGGGTCTGCAGATTTGTAATAAGAAAGAGGAATGAGTGCATGGATGGGCCTTGTGCTTGCTGTCTGCCAGCATTTTTCTACATGCCCATTCCAGACCTTATTTGTTAACTAGGGTATATTGCCCTAATTATTGTCTTTCCAAAAATATTGGGATTTTTGCACTAATCAGTGATGTGATGTGATATATGCAATTAAAGAGTTGTGAGTCTTAACCTGATATATTCATCCATTTAATTTCCTGATGTTGAAGGATGGTTTCTACTTTATTTAAAATTATGTTTATCTCTTTATTCAGATGCGATTTTGTTGAAAGCACATTAGGAAGAGTATTAATGGGTGATGTATATATTCAAGGTCTTTGATAAATGCAGGCAATTTAAAAGTTGTGCCCTTAGAATCGATCAACCACAGATCAGCATGCTGAAACCATTCTCATTTTGCATAATGGTAATGCAGGATCCATCACAAAGTATGAGAAAAGTGTGCATGCCAATCGGACATGTGGTCATAGGAATGCAGAGGGCTCAAATTAGCAGAAATCTGCAACTTGTGAGCAGTAGCGCTACTCTTCAAGGCTCCAGCCCTAACTACTGTCCGTTTGTGCATCTTTCATGAATATTCAGAATCTAATTACCATTAAAAATAATAAAAATAAAATCTATGAAAATAAAAAAAAGGTTTATTTATAATAATTCTATTTCACTCGTGTACAGTTAAAGGCCGATTACTTTCATTCACCTCATATTTGGATTAAAATGAGTGGCTTTTGATTCCTAAAGACTGGTATTAGGGAATGTAAATAGCAATGAATAATGGAGACCTGGAAAGAGGAATGGGGAAGCACATTTGAAGAAAGAAAACGTATAGCTGGAAAGCTGACTTGGTAAATGAAGCTAAAATCACAAAACTACAGGAAGAATCATTCATTTGCTGTCAATCTACCGTGATCCCTATTATCCTATACAAATAGTCAAAATGAGGAAATATGATGTTGAAACCTTCTTCCTGGACGTTGACGCTTTGGGTTTCTTAAATCGTCAAGATCATCTTTGTACTGTAGAATCCCTGCTTCAAACATAAAATAAAAATAAAAAATAAAATAAAATAAAAAAATAAAAATAAAATAAAATAAAAATTCCAGACCTGCGTCTAGAACCATGCCACACTACATTTAAAAAGAAACTTAAGACTTGGTTGTTCAAACAAGCTTTCCCCTAGAGCCAATGAACAGGAAGAAAAGTATCTTCACTCCCACATGCCATGTTATTTATTGATTTATTTATTTTCACTCCCACATGCCATGTTATTTATTGATTTATTTAACTGCATGTTTATTAACGGTCTAATATTATACACTATTTGCTTACTTTGATTAGTTTTTGTTATATGTAAAACTTGTTCACTTCGTTTGTTCAATGGAAAAACTTGCTTACTTCATTTGTTCAATGTAAAAACTTTTTTCCTAATTCTGTTCTATGTAAACCGCTAAATGTAGCGATAGTTACTGTTCCTTGTAAACCGGGGTGATATGTATATTATACAGGAACCTCCGGTATATAAATTATATAAATAAATAAATAAATAAATAAATAAATATGCAGCCGTGTATAGTTTTGCTGTGAATTGTCGTTTGGTGCTAAATACTTCCCATTTCTCACTCCTATGCATCTTTACAAACGATAATAGCAAACTCCTGAACATCTAATGTCTTTTTAAGGTTTCCTGCTGTTAATAGGGAGGACAATTTTCAAAGCTATTTACGCAGGTAGATTGGTATTTCCCCTAGTAAATTGGCTTGTCTGAAAGTTATCCCCTCTGACCAGCTTAAGAGTATGTGCTCGATTCCACAGTGCGTGTGCATTTAGCCAGGAGGAGGCGTTACTGGGGACGGGAAGGGATGGTGGAAGGTAAATACATGCATATAGAAGTGTGCATTTTCCAGTTAGTAGCCTGTCTGCAGCTGTAGCAGTTGCAAGATACAAGGGTAATTCTGTATCCGCGCAACCTGTAGCAAATTTTCAAAGCTTTGGAAATGTTGGTACAGGTTATGTGGGTACAAAATTATTTATATATCTTGCCATGAAGCTGCTTCCTCAAAATTGCCCTCAAAGCAACTTGCTTAAGGTCATAGGAATTAATGATAGAGGCGAGCCTTAAATTCATGTTCAGAGTTGCCAAACTGCTCCTTCTCCCTAATTCAGAGGTTATATAGCATTTCCTCGTTGGAATGCAACTTAACTAATTGGAGACAGAAAAAGTTATTAACTTTTTCACTAGAGCATAAGCTGTTTTTGACTGATGCATTTGATATTCTTTGGATGAAAATGCTAACAAAGTTGTCTGGTATTTGTAAAATAACGAGCAGTTTGGACAGAGGTTTTGCAGAAAATCCTTATATACAGTAGTATAGACATTTCTAATCTTTATTGTAGTATTTTCAACATCTGAAAATCACTTGTGAGTACTTCAATCTGTCCGTCCATGCAGAGGCATGACAACTTTCGTTAAAGGAAGGTGATCAGGTTCAACCTTTGTGTGAAGGCCAGCCATAGTCCTGGACTTTACCCTAGTGAGATGTGCTATAACCGGATAACATTCATCCTTGATACAGGTTCAAAATGACCACAGAATGCTTTACGTTAACTTGCCTGATTATGCCTATTTGTTATGTCAAATACTTTAAGGTGAGTGCTTTAACATAACTGAAAATCACTTCCCTATTTTCCTAACTTTTTTTTTTAAGTAATCTACACAGAAATGGATGGCGTTGCATCAGTTTGAAACTAGTGAGCAGTAGCACCAATCATCAAGGCTTCAAGTAATCTAGCAATCCGATCAACCACTTGTGATAGCGGCGTTGTCAGAGAATGTTGCTTTGATCGTATCTTACAATGACCATTGGAATTCTGAGTGAGGGTTTATACAAGAAGAATTAGAAGGGTAGGCAGTGGATTACTGGTTTAGAAAAGCTGAGGAAGCATTTCCTTTATATGTGGACTAGGAAGCCTTGGAGCTTCCTGAGTCATTAGTAATGCTTTACTTCACAGCAGAAATGAACCTTAATGGGTTTCCCTGTCACTTTAGCTGAGTGTTGTTTCGCCGAGGCATAAAAACATTCATTTTAATGAGTTGAGACGTGCCAAACCAGAGGTGGTTTATATATAGTTAAGGTGGCCAGGTTTTTTTAGTATTCAAGTATTAGGATCTCAGTAATAACTGAATAATGCATGGAACGTCTCTGAAACGCAGTACCATAATCTGTTATACAAATCATCATATTAACCTGAACTGGGAGCTTCATTACATTGATTTCTTTGATTTTTCTATTTTCACATCATCCTGGTGAAACAGAACTATGTGCTAATGGTGAAGCAGGTTTCTGCTATTATAGCTCTCCCGAGACAAGACAGAAATGGCTTTATAATCAGAGCATTTTCATAATAGGGATTCCAGCAGCAGAAGCTAACATGTTGGAATACCTTGTTGATGTTCTTCTGAAGGCTTTGTTCCTCTAATTGGTGTCCTCCATGGCATTAATAGTGTGCTGATTAAATCTATTCTAAATGTTCTCTCTCTGCAGCTGGGATGATAGTAGCTCTGTTAGCAGTGGCCTTAGTGATACTCTTGATAACCTGAGCACAGATGACCTCAACACCGGATCATCTGTTAGCTCTTATTCCAACATCACTTCCTCCCCAAGAAAGAACACTCATAGTCAGGTGAGTACCACCTTAGTGTTTTAAAATATCTTTATAAGTAGATTTTCAGGGAAAAGAATCTTTAAACAAGTGAAATACAATCTATTCCAAACAACCTTTCCTTCATTGCTTGCTTAGAATTTGTTGTTAACAGTAGAGAAGGATATTTTGCTGGAATCACCGTGTGATGGAGTCTTTGTTACCAATAATCTATTTTATTACATGAAGATTAAGGCCAATCAAAACCTGGAGGGGGTGAAGTGGGATTCCAAATATCCCCGTGCTTAGTTCATTAAAATCTGCAGAAAATCCTTGTGGGTGGTAGCTTGTAAATTCTCTTTCACACATCCAAAAGCTAAACAGAGTAGAGCTCAGGCTCTGGGAATTAGCAACGGTAGCTGTGGTTAGCAATATACACCTACTCATTCGTATTTTGTAGGAAGTAATTAAGGTATCCATTTTGTCACCAATATTTTATGTTTATAAGTAAGATTTATTTTAGTCAGTTGCCTACCTCCGACTTCTCTTGTCCTAGTGACCCACATTCCCTTTGTTAGCTGAGAGCTGGTGAGGGAGATCTCATGTAGACTGGACTGTTCACTACTACTCTGATGCCAGCTGAGGTTTTGCACGCAACAGAAATAGTTTTTTTCCCCCTGGTAAACAAGTATGTAATTTGTGCAACACATTTGTCTATTAAACTACTTTTCCCAGTGTAATTCAAAATGTATCCAAATTATCACACCCCTCAGACTCTTGTATAAAAGAGGAAGGACCTTCATCCACTGAACGCCACCGTTACAGACTTCTTGTGGAGTTTCTTCAATATAATCATAGGTCCATACAAATGAACATTTCCTCATCTAGTGTTTTTTTACTTGCACGTAAAAATATCAATCCAGTAATTTCCAAGAACAATTTTTTTACTTAATTTTGAGAGCAGGCGTTCCCTTTTTTTAAATTTCACATCACCTCTCTGGGCAGCTCAAGGCAATCTACTGGCTGAAGTGAAGGATGAGATGGCGCCCTCCCCGCCCCCCTCTCTCTAGCACCTACAGAAATGCACCCTCACACATGCTCTCTTACCCCTCATCAGGCTTGCAGTCTCTCTCACACACACACACTCACACAAGCTGCCTCACACACGTGCACATACGCACAAGCTGCCTCTCACCCAAGTACATACACATAAGCAAGCTGCCACACACAAGCAAGCTGCCTCTCTCTGTTCTTCAGCCACCTCCGGCCTGAGCTCTGGCGGCAGCCCCAGCCTCTCTCTGTTCTTTTTCAGCCCAGTGGCGTACCCAGAATTGAATTTTTTTGGGGGGGCCCAAGGTTAACATGGGTGGGCAGTAGACATATAGATCTAGGTCCTACTAATTGTATTCTTATCGATAAATAATGTCTTAGCATGCACCCTACATTGGATTTCTGAGTAGTTTGCAACAGCCATCATGCACGAGTGACATTTTAAAATATTTTAATTCTATTACTTTAAGCACTTACCAACATTAAAATGCTTTATTTATATTAACTTATTTTATATTTATTGCAGTTTATAAATACATAATATCATATAAAAAATAAACAAAGAACATTTCAGAAACATCCGATACAACCAAGTAATAAAACAAATATCAATATATTCTTTTCTGAATCCTCTTTCTAAAAATGCATAAAACTACAATAAAACAGCAATAATCATAATAAACATCATAAAAAGATTTTCAACAGGTGCAGAATAGAACTAGGACATGCAAAAAAAAAAAAATTCAAATTCTGATGTCACCTCAAAGACAGCAAAACACAAACATGCAAATAAAAATGAAATGGAAAGCTTGAGAAACCAGACTGTCTGAACTCTGGAATACTGAAGAAAAAGCAGATATATAAGAAATGCACATTCCAAAGGTGATATTTTCCAATCGCTGAAAGACAAAATCATTTTTTTTTATCTTTGTTGTCTGATCTTATTTTTCTAATCAGTTGGTCCCAGTCTGTTTTTCCTCCTTGTCTGTCTTTTCCTTTTCCAAAGTCTCTTTTATCCTGCCTTCTTTCCTTCCTCCTTCATACACACAGACTGTCTGTCACGTTCTCTCATACACACATGTTTTCTCTCACATAGGATCCCACTCTTCCATGCTCTCACTCACACACAGGTTCCCACTCTTCCATGCTTCTCTCACATACACACAGGTTCCCACTCCCACATAGACACACACACACAGGCTATCCCTCTGACATGCTCACTTTCACACATGCTCCCATTCCTACACACACAGGCACTCATTTTCACCTGCAGGCTCCTGCTCCCACTTCCACACATACGTACACACGGGCTCTCGCTCTTACATGCAGGCTACCACTCTCTCACATCTCCCCCCCCCCCCAAGCAGGCTCTCATCCACCCCCACTTCCAGGCAGGCTCTCATTCACCCACACCCCCACTTCTAGGCAGGCTCCCATTCACACACCACTCACCCCCACTTCTAGGCAGGCTCCCATTCACATACACACACAAACACAGGCACAGGTATCAAAAGGGGGAGCTTGTTCTGCTGCTGCTCCTCGTGTGTCTGCCTGCGGTATTCAAAACTCGCATGGCTAGCACTCCTCAATGCTGATCTCACGATGCACAAGATCATCATAGAGAACTTATTGGCCACACGGGTTTTGAATGTTCAGGGCCAGCACAAGTGGAGGAGCAGAAGAATGGGCGCCTTCCAGTGAGGGCTTTTTTTCTTTGACCACCAGCATCGCTGATCTTTTCCTCCTTTTGCCCGATGTATCCACTGTCGGGCCCTTTGACAGAGCCTCTCTTGGGCCACCAGGCAACACTGATTGTGTGGGCCTGATCCTAAAGTGGGTGTATCTGATCCCAAAATGGGTGGGCCACGGCCCACCTGTGGCTATGCCACTGCTTCATCTGCTGCTGGCCTGAGCTCCAGCAGCAGCCCCAGCTTCTCGCCGTTCTTCAGCCACTGCCAGCTTGAGCTCCAGAGGCAGCCGCGGCATGGTGAGGCGTCATTCTGAGAGGGGCATTTTTTTCCCCCTTAAAATTCTGCCGGTTGAAGTGGCCACCTCACCTTGCCTCATTATAGAACTGCCCCATCACCTCTCACAATATTTAAATAAGCGAGAGCCAATCTAGTTCTTAATTCATACCTGCTGGCTGTACCAAATTCAATTTAAAAATCCAAAACTGCTCGCAAAACTGTAAACAGACCATTGTATCACCTCCTCACCAGTTTGGTAAAATCTGATCAATTACTGTCCAACATAATTCAGAAAATGTATGATGTTATAAGACATAGTAGACTACGAGAGGAGCTTGCAATTTCTGTGTGGCAATACAACTACAATGCACTATTAATTTAGTTTTTACTGGACATTTTTTATGTCCCACATACAGTAACTCACATGGACAAATTATCAAATAAATCACCCAACACAAGGTAAAAGTAAAATGATACTTCCTTTTGTATTCTTTGCCTGTAGCTGCATTTTTCCAGGTGACTCCTTCAATGGTTTGTTCACATACACTACATTGTTGACAAGCATAATGGCCATAAGGGAGCTGAATATCACCACTGGAAGTTCAGAACATAGCACCAAATTATATATGTTCTTACCCCTCGTATGCACTATAGGTAGGGGCTGAGAGAAAACCAAATACAAATTCTTATGACTAATTGGGGTAGTCTTCACCGATTTCTTAGAATGTTGTAAAACATTAATCAGTCTGACTTCATATAAATTCCTGCTGGGTTAGCAATAATTGTCTATTTGCATACTTGACATGCTTATAAACTGCCTTGACACTGGGTGTAGTATATCCTCGATGTAAATATCTTTGAGCCATTTCATGAGCTTCAATTTCAAAAACCTCTTTCTCTGAACAAATATTCCTAATTCTTAAAAACCACTGATAGGTAAGCTGTTTAATGTCTTAGGATGATTATGTTGGTATCTGAAAAGGTTATTTTATCAGTAGGCTTACAATAGGAAGAAAGGCTAAAGAGTTTAGGACATTTTAGCTTGGAGAAGAGACGACTGAGCGGAGATACAATAGAGGTCTTTAAAATAATGAGTGGAATGGAAGAGTAAACTTTAATCAGTTGTTTACTCTTTCGAAAAGTACAAAGACCAGGGGACACACAGTGAAGTTACTGGGTAATACATGTAAAACTATTAAGAGAAAATATGTTTTTTCTCAATGCATAATTAAGCTCTGGAATTTGTTGCCAGAGGATGTGGTGAAAGCTATTAGTATAGCTGCATTTAAAAAAGGTTTGGAATAGTTCTTGGAGGAAAAGTCCATTGACAATTATTAAGGGAGAGTTGCAGAAATCCACTACTTATTCTTAGGATAAGTAGCTTGGAATCTATCTACCTCTTGGGATCCTGCCAGGTACTTGTGACCTGGCTTGGCCACTGTTTGGAACAGGATACTGTGCTTGATGGTATGACCCAGTATAGCAAGCCTTATTTATTTTGTGTAATACACCAATGTCTTTAATCTCAATTGTTCTTTAATAACCAAGATGTCCAACAAAGGTACCCAATCAAAAGAATAATTTCGTTTTCCTTAGTGTAGACAGATGGACTCAGGGCCAGTGGGTTATGCTCTCCTGTCAGCAGATGGAGACGGAATAAGCTGACATTACAGTATATATAGTCCTACAGTGAACCCAGCCTGCCAGTATTCTCTTCAAATGCAACTTTGGACAGACTAGCAAAACATTTGATGAAAAACAGGTAACCATAACTATTCTCAAACAACAAGAACACTGAACTCAATTAAGATAAATCTAGGGACTGGATGAACACTTACCAGTAATCCCTTGGGACCCGAAGTCCCACGGGAGGGCTATTGACACAAGCATTTGGTAGCTGAGGAAGGGAAACTGAGCCTATCTGTCTACACTAAGGAAAACGAAATTATCAGGTAAGTAGTTTCTCCATTTTCTAGCACGTAGATAAATGGACTCAGTGGGATGTACCAAAGCTACTCCCGAACAGGGTGGGAGGCTGCCCTCGGAACAGTCAACACCAATCATACAAAGGCTATGACTTCTCAGGCCTGCACATCCAGACAATAAAACCTGGAAAATGTATGTAAGGATGACCACGTTGCAGCTCGGCATATATCAACGGGAGACAACAATCTAACCTCAGCCCATGATACTACCTGAGCCCTAGTGGAATGAGCCTTAACCTGAGTAGGCAACGGCTCTTCCACATCCACATACCATCCATGGCTGTGACCACCTTCTTAATCCAGCAAGCTATTGTTGCCCACGAAGCTGGTTCACCCTGCTTCTTTCCACCATGCAGGACAAACAGGTGATCCGTCTTCCAGAAAGGTTTAGAAACCTCCAGATACCACATGACAAATCTCTTGACATCCAAGGGATGCAGGAGGCGATATTCCTCCATGTTCTTGACCTTATCCAGGGACAGCAAGGAAATGGACTGATTCAAATGAAATTCCGAGACCACCCGAAGGAGGGATGCGGAACGGTGTTTCTCCTCCCGATGACAAGGTAAGCGGAGAGGGCACCAGAGACCCGGGATCCATCGGTGGAAAAGCGGCGATGAACGCTTCCATTTTCAAGAGCAGCGGTGCCAACGCTGCCGGAATCGGGTCAGCGGTCGGTTCCATGATCTGTACTGGTGTCGGTGTCGGAGGAACTTGGAATCAATGTAGCTGCAGGGCCCCTGGAGTCACCTGAAAGAATGGCTCCTGGCAAGACAAGGCCTGCAGCTCAGAAATTTGACATGCAGAACATATAGCCACTAGGAACACTGTTTTCAAGGTTGATAACCGCAAGGAAAGGCTATGCAGTGATCATAATGTAGGACATGCCAAGAAATCCAGCACTAAATTAAGACTCCACAAATGAACTGGTAACCTCATGGGAGGCCAAAGATGCTTCAAAAAACAGGCCAGATCAGGATGAGACGACAAGGAATTGCCATTCACTGGGCCTCTGAAACAGGCAAGAATCGCAACCTGTACCTTCAAGGAATTAAGGGCCAAACCTTTATTTAACCCATCCTGCAAAAAATCCAGAATGATCGTGATCTTGACTGAACATGGAAAAATACCCCGCTCCTCACACCAGGCCTCAAATATTCTCCAAATCCGCACATAGGCTAAGGAAGTGGAGAACTTTCAAGCGCGGAGTAAGGTGGCAACCACCGCAGAAGAATATCTACGTTTCAACGGCGAGCCCTCTCAATGGCCAGACCATAAGACAGAACCGAATTGGATCCTCATGAAAAACTGGTCCCTGCTACAATAGATCCATATGCAGTGGAAGATTAAAAGGGGTCTCCACCAGGAGTCTTTGCAGATCTATAGACCACGGACGCCTGGGTCAGTCCGGTGCCACCAGGTGTACCCAGCCCCCTGTGGCCTTCGATCTTGTAAATTATCCTGACCAACAAGGGCCACAGAGGAAAAGCATAAAGCAACCTTTCTTCCAGCCAGACCTATTCGAGAGCATCTATGCCTAGGGACCATGGATCTCTCCTGCGATTGAAGAATCGAGGAACCTTCGCATTGTGAGAGGTTGCCAGCAAGTCTAGGAACGGAAGGTCCCAGTGATCCACTATCATCTGAAAACGCCTCAGCTGACAACACTCATTCTCCTGGGTCTAGATTCTCTCTGCTGAGAAAGTCTGCAGTTACATAGTCTTTTCCTGCAATGTGAGAGGCCAAGATCATATGTAGATGGCCTTCCACCCAGTCCATGTTGGTCTATTTCCTGCAACACTTGCTGGCTCTTGGTTCCTTCCTGGCATTATATGTAGGTCATTGTTGTTGTGATGTCTGACATCACGTGGACCACTTGACCCTGCAGCCTGTGGCTGAACTGCAAGCATGCCAACCAGACCGCCCGGGCTTCCAGGCAATTGATGTTCCAGAGGGACTCTTCGGCATTCCAATGTCTTTGGCCATCAGCTCCTGACAGTGAGCTCCCCAATCCTGGAGACTCACATCTGTCTTGAGTACCAACCAGGTCGGGGAGGACAAGGCAACTCCTTTTCTCAGATGAGCCTTCTACAACCACCACTGGAGGCGAGAGGAGATTTCCACCAGCAAGTGCAGCCAAACCAAATAGTCCCGATACTACGGGTTCCAACGAGACAGCAGTGAGTGCTGAAGAGGACGCATATGCGCCTTTACCCATGGTATCACCTCCAGGGTTGCCTCCATCAAGCTGAGGACCTGTAGATAGGACCACACTGTCAGGCATATAGTGTTCACTGACTGCCACACTCGAGAAATCAATTTCTGAATCCAAACTTCCAACAGGAAAATATTGCCCTGCTCCATGTTGAACCAAATCCCCAGGTACTCAGACAGAGATAGCTGAAGACTGTTCTTGGCCAGGTTTACCACCCAACCAAGTTCCTGCAACAAGGAGATCACCTTGTGTGTCACCAGGTGGCTCTAATCCTGAGACTTGGCTCGAACCAGCCAGTCATTCAAGTGTGGGTGCATCAGGATCCTTTCTGTTCTTAACGCCGCCGCTACTATCAATATATCCTTGGAAAATGTTCTGTGGCTGGCGGTTAGACCAAAACGTAGTGCTGGAACCTGTTAATGGTGCCCCAACACCGCAAAACACAGAAAACGTTGGTGTTCCAAATGGATGGGAATATGAAGATAGGCCTCGGACAGATTTAGGGAGGTCACAAACTCCCCCGACTGCACGGCCATTATCACAGAGTGCAAGGTTTCCATGTGAAAATGAGTCGCTCTCAAATGACAGTTGATCCTTTTGCTCAAGTATCGCCCCATACTTGAGACGAGAGCACTGGAACCAGAGCCCTCAGCCTGAGGAGCCTTAGAAGCATTGATTCCATTGCCTGCTTCTTCTGCAGGGAGTGGCAAGGAGACACCATGAACATGTCCCGAGGAATGCTGCAAAATTCCAATGCATCGTATTGCCTTCAGGACTCACTGATCCAATATCATCAGTGTCTCAGCTCTGATAAAAGAGAGAGAGGCATTCCTCTATCTTTTGTTCCTGAAGGTGGGTCGGCAAACCTTCATTGGGAAGCTCAGGAAGATCCACCAACCAAGCCTGCTTCTCTCTTGGGCTGTCTGGGATGAAAGGATTGAGACCTACCGAAAAGCTGAGTCCTCTGAAAGGTTGACCCTCTGTAGGGGCGAAACCTCTTGGAACCCCAGAGAAGACCCCTCATACCAAAGGGGCACTGCATTTGCTTCTTATTCTCCGGCAAGCGAGGAACTGGCGATTCGCCCCAGTTACTGGCCAGTTTATCCAACTCGCTCCCAAACAAGAGCGAGCCTTTAAAAGGCATTTTCATAAGATTAACTTTGGAGGCTGTGTCGGCTGACCAATTTCATAACCACAGTTGACACTTGGCTGCCACCACCAAAGCTACTCCTCTAGCCAAGATATGGACCAAATCGCAGCCCGCATCTGCTAAAAAGGTGGCAGCAGGTTCCATAACCACGCTGGAATTCATTTCAGCATCATCAACTTCCTGAGAGAGAAGCAGACAAGATCGTGCCAGAAGGGTGCAACAGGAAGCTATCTGCAAAGTCATCGCCACTGCCTCAAAGCCTTGCATAAGGATAGCCTCAATCCTCCTATCATGCACATCCTTCAAGGACGCTCCTCCCTCCATGGGGATAGTTGTCTGCTTAGAGATGGCATAGACCAGCGCATCCACTTTGGGAAAACACAAAAGCTCTTTCACAGCTGGATCCAAAGGGTACAGGCCTTCCAACGTCCTACTCCCTTTGAAATTTGCCTCTGGGGTGTCCCATTCAAGATCAGTCAATTCTTGAATAGTGTCCATAACAGGGAAAAACAAGAGGCTTTATACAAGGAAACCAAAATGGGATTCTTCTTCGGCTCCGACAAGGAATCCGTACCAGGAACATCCAGCATCTTCATGGTCTGGGAAATCAGGCCTGGCAGTTCATCTCTATGAAAGAACTGTACCATGCTCCGAAACAGTTCCAGCCCTGGAGGAATTTCCCCATCTTCAAGTGAATCAGGATCTGCTTCATCATCGATACCATCTGGGAACTTATCGGGAATACCCACAGTGAACCGAGCTGTGCCCCTCGCTTAAGCATAGGACTGGAAGAGGGAGGGGGCTACAAGCTGAGGGTCTGACCTAACAGGATTGGGTGAAGCTGAGGTCTGTGCTTGAAGAAAGGCTTGTAAACCCTAAAACAAAAACCTCCACACATGAGAGAGAAGCTGGATCCAGTCCAAACTGAGAAGGAACTGGAGCAGGGTCCACTGAACTGAGGATCCAGTCAAGGGGAGTACCAAGGTCTGGTGTACTTCAAGATGGCACCGAAAGCAGGCCATCTTCAGGTTGGAAGGATCCAGGCTTAGCAAAATCTGAAGAAGACAACTCTCCCTGAGCATACAAACAACTCTGACACATTAGAAGACAGGTCAGGCTGAGAAGCCTGAAAATGACTGGCAACACAAAGAGAAAGGCGCTTAGGCTTCTTGTTCACCGGCGCCATCAGCAGCAGTGAATGTGCATCCAAATGGCATGTGCTCAAAAATGTATGCACACAAAAGTTAGGCGTCTCAAAGGTAAGTGCTGCCAAACCACACACAACTTGTGCGCGAAGGCTTGAACGTATCACCACACTAAAAACATGTGCGTACAAAAGGTACACCCAGAACTGAACGCACAACATGTGTGCAGAGCACACCGATGTCCTTAAAGGGCAATAAAGCATGCACAGAAGCGAGCAAAAACGCCGCCGCAGCCTACCACGCAGTGTGCAGGCAAAAAGCCTAACTGCGGGGCCTAGGCCACTGGGGCCGCTTAACCCACCAGGCTGCCCAGTTCCCCTAACCCCAATAGGAGCAGGAACAACGTCAGAATGGCACGCTGAGCATGGAGACCGGAGGAAGTCATTAAAAAAAAAAAAAACCCACTATCTCTGATTCAGAAGGTAAAACATCTTCCTTTTTTTTTTTTTTAAACTTACGCTTACCAATCTCCAGCTGCGGGGGAGAGGGCATCTGCCATCACTGCCGCGCTCTGCCCCCTGCACCCTCAGCCTTTAAGCTGTATAATCAGCTAAGTCCACACCGGGAAACCCAGCTACCGGACCAAGGCACACCTCTGAGTGACCATGAAAATCACTTCAGGAATTCTCAAGTGGGGAAGGGACCACTTGGTATCACCACAGGAGAAGTGGGTCTTTTCTCCATTTAATTTAAAATTCTCCTTCCAAAATCCGAAGCAATCCCCATAGGGAGATGCACGTCTACCATCTGCTGGAGACGGAGAATAACTGGCAGGCTGGGGTCACTGCAGTAGTATAAATGCTGTGATGTCAGCTCACTCTGTCTCCATCTGCTGGCAGGGGAACATAACCCACTGTCCTGAGTCCATCTGTTTACGCACTACGAAATGTATTTTAAACTTCAAATTAGTAGCTTATCAAGAGTACAGGAAGGAAGAATGACCCTCCATAATTATCAGATCAATTACCTCCCAGGAGAAAGTTTGATATAATGGACTCATGACTATGAGATTTTACCATGGAGTCAAGCTGGAATGTTTGCTCTCTCATGTGGTGGATTATTGGAGTTGTTGGAATTCTAACGGCTGTGCTACTGATAAGATTTAGCTTCTGTTTTTCCCAGCCTAAAATTTAGCCAGATAAGTGTTCAAATATTAATGTAACCATATAACTTCTGAGTTATCCAATTAAATGCCTCTGAATATGGATCTCTGTAATGTTTTTTGATTACTGCTGCGGAAGAACAGGCTGGAGAAAGACTTTGTGGTGCGAGACCACCTTTGTGAATCCTAGGGTGTGGGTTTGATAGAGATGAGGCCTTCTTAAGAATGTCGAAAAGTAGTGTTGAAGTTTTACTTTTGGGGGGGGGGGGGGGCACTTAGATGGTTGCAGAGGGGGAAAGTGTTTTAGGATTTTCTTTTCCTTGTTCTGTAGAGAAGTGCTCCTCCTTGTCCTGAGCCATCCAACATCTTACACCCAATTGTTTTTTATTTAATTTTCTGTACTGAATCCAAAGAGCTTGGGCCAGAACAGAAAAACCCCAGCATCAGGACTTTTTAATTTATGTGCTCTAAACAGGGTTTTACATATGCATGTGTCGTTTTAATAGTGGGGGAAAATACATTTTTGTGGATTTCTTTAGGCCAGGGGAGAAAAACAACAGTCTCCAGTGCAGACAACCGCCTTCTGTGGTCTACCCATGATTAACCACCCACCCTCCATTTCCCTCATCCCCAACTGCTTCTATTGCATTTGTAAAAGACAACTGTGTCACACCACCATGTGCAAAGATAATCTTTATTGGATGGATATGGCCACAGCATAGGTGAATGCATACAACAGTTTCCTTACTAAACAGCATTCACTAATTACTAATATTCTCAATCCACAGGGTGACCACACCCTCGCCTGCTAAATTTCAGTTCATCAAATGCTCTATAGAATTATTCTATAGCAATGTAGTGTTGTTGGGAGCCGCAGGGCCGTCAAAGCCTCTTATTATCCTACAGTTCGATCCTTGATCACTGACAAAGATTCTCCCTATGGTGCATCTAGGCCCTGCCCCATAAAAGAGCAGGGGGGTCATTTATTAAGCATGCCAACAGAATTTAGGATGGTGCACAGGTCAATCCCAGCCGTCGCCGAAGACTTGATAGGCAACTCGTTTTGCTTCAACCCACCGATGCAACATAGAAGCAAAATATAACATTTCTTGGTATTCTCTGCCTGGCCAGCTTTCAAACATTGCACATATCATGCATCCCAGGACATGGTCAGCGCTGCCATACCTCACTTCTATGGGCACCCCAACGTAGCTGCAACCATATCATAAAATGAGTGATACTCCTTAAAGCTGCAATGCCCAACAAGATTCCTGGTCAACCACTTGGGACGCCATAATAAACCTATTACTACATATTGCTGTTGAGATGGAAAAAACTGAAGGAGGAAACTGCAGATTGAAGCTAACAAATGCAATTGTCATTTAGGAATAGTATCATCTATTATCATACTACTGCAGAGGTAGCATAGTCCTTCCAAAATCATAGTAGGATAATTGCATATTGACACCAAGATATGCTGTTGCCTCCATTCAGCAAGTGTGATTTGAAAGCTCCATGCTAGGACATGCTTTATTCCCACGTGCCTGTCCAAGCCCCCTCCTAAAACCCAAGGGATGGAATGTGCTGCATGCAGTAATTATTGAAGGGGAATATGGTATCCTTGAATTGTGTGACCCATAAGGTGTCCACCATACACCTTTTTACTAACGTAGCTACACAGTACATTTCCCTAAGGGGCTGAAGTGAACTCGTGCATAAATACATGCACTATGGATATCTTGAAGAAAACTGATAACCCGATGGGGCCATCTTTGAGTGTAAGGTTGCCAAAGTCCCAGGGGATGAGGTCTGATATCCATGGCAGAGAAACCAGACATGAATGGTAGGAAGCCAGACTCTGCGAAGAGGATGCCTTAGCCCAATTGAGATGCAAAATATAACTCCAGTAAAGACAAGCAAGGGGAACTAGACTAAGGGTTAAGGAGGTGAAATGCCTATACAAACTGTTTGGCAAGAATATGTCTGCCACGTTGTATAGCATTGGGTCTATAGATCTTGCAGTAAGACAATAATATGATAGCTATCTTATAAAGCAAGATTGAAGAGCCATGGGATCTCACAGAGAACTTGTAATCACAGTGAACTTGGGAAGATTATGTGCCCACCATATTACTGGGTTGCTTTTGATGACCTTTAATGCTTACCTACATTATGGACTAGAAGAGGGGTGTTTACAATTCACACTTTCATACACCTGCAGAATGAGGAGATTAACCACAAGACAGCACCAATGCTCTGCAATCCATGATGACTCCTAGATGAACACTTGAAGAACTTTCATGCCTGGTAAACAAGGTCATTAGCTGCAGCAACAGCTTGTGAAAGAACTACTAGAACGCTATTAGCAACAACACCCGACCAGCTAGTGCTTCGCTGACCTCATCTGTAGGCATACCCGGAGGCATAATAGCAGGCAGCAATCTTTTTCAATGATAGGATAGACAGTAATCTGCTACAAACATATATGGATGTATGTGGACAACAAATCTTTTAAAATAAATAGTGTAGCTGGTCAACTCACCTGGACCTACAAACCAGAGCCGTAGCGTGCCTATGGCCAGGATGGCCACAGCCATAGGCACCAAGGAGAGCAGTGCAGCCCCATTGAAATAAAGAGCATGGTTGACATGACCCTAGTAAGTGGAAAAGCAGTGCAGCTCTGCTGGCGCACTGCTTTTCCACTTAAAAGGCAGCAGTTACTATGCCGTCTATTTTGGCTGCGCTGCTTCCGAGGAGGAGCACGCCCTGCTGGAAGTAGTCCAATGCCCTGTGATCGGAAGTCGTTCCCTTGGCCACGGGGGCTGAAGAAGACTACTGCTGCCTGCTAAGTCAAGGAGGAAGTGAGTGAGAGCGAGCAATCATGCTTGTGTGTGGGAGAGTGAGAACATGTGAGCATGGTGTGGGAGAGAGAGTGAGAGAGAACATGTGTACTTGCGTGTGGGAGAGAGAGAGAGCATGTGTGTATGTATGTGGGGGAGAGAGTGAGAGAGCAGGTGTACTTGGTTGTGAGAGAGTGAGCATGTGTACTTGCGTGTGGGAGAGAGAGCATGTGTGTATGTATGTGGGGGAGAGAGTGAGAGAGAGCAGGTGTACTTGGTTGTGGGAGAGAGAGAGAGAGCATGTGAGTTTGCGTGTGGGAAAGAGAGTGAGAGAGAGCATGTGTACTTGTGTGGGGGAGAGAGCGCGAGCATGTGTGTGTATGAGAGGGAGCATGTGTGTGCACAACTACCCCAGTTACTCTCTGCCTGCTAATCTATGACAATTTCAGGGCATCTGGAAATCAAAAGTTCCAAGGTATGAATAAAGGGGAATGTTTTAAAATCCTTATTTTAATTGTTGGGTGTTATTTGATGTGTCCATTTTGAAATATTTTATTGAGGTTTGGAAGATTTTTATATGAGTTTAATTATTGAATGTTATTCTATTCATTAATTGTTTTGAAAATTCTTTTTATTGCTATGGTTTTACTAATTTTGTTTTATGAAGAATGGTAATGTTTTTGTTTTTTTACATTGTTGCAGTGCATACAGAATTTGGCTTGTTGCAGTTTCCAGTTCAGTTTTTGTCTGTACATTTCTGTTAGTACTATATGATCTCT
This sequence comes from Rhinatrema bivittatum, assembly GCF_901001135.1. Taxonomy (NCBI): domain Eukaryota; kingdom Metazoa; phylum Chordata; class Amphibia; order Gymnophiona; family Rhinatrematidae; genus Rhinatrema; species Rhinatrema bivittatum. The sequence goes on along the minus strand of NC_042618.1, from coordinate 460,503,433 downwards.
TCATTCTGTATTTGAGGGTCTATTTGTGTTTTGCATGTGTGACCGAAGTGAGTTATTCTGTTAGTGTGTAGTTTCTATGTAGGGATCTATAGCAGCTTGGATTGTTCTGTTTTCCTAATAGGGGATTTATTACTATTTTAGGCCTGGTGTAATATTTATAGTATTAACTTTCATAGGTAGGGTTCTTGCTGCTTGAGTGGCTCTGAGGGTCATGCCCAAGATGATTTACAGTAGGCCTAATACCATATAGGTTCCAAGCGTCTTTTGCTTTTTTTGCATTGTTTTCTGGTTGGCACCTCAGCAGTGCATGTAAATATAATATACATATTGTAAGTGATATTTTTACTTCAGAAGACTGTGCTTTACAGGTTTCATGTAAAATCTATTACTATAAATGCATAATTTTTAATATGTGTGATGGAATGGGGGGTGCAAGGCTGTAACACTTTCCTAGGGCACCTAACACCCTTGCACTGGCCATGGGCATTGCTGTACAAACATTGAACAAAGTCTCCCAACTCGTGGTGTCATGTGTTGTGTAATGTGGCGAGGATGCAGTTTGTCACTTGGCCATAGGTGCCAAATTACCTGGCTACGGCTCTGCTACAAACAGGTATAGTGTGGGGCACTTGGAAACCAAATGCACCAAATAGAGTAAATAATTTGCAGATCAGAAGCTGACCGAGAATTGTATAACACTGCAAATGTATGACCAGACGTGTGTGATGTCTGAAAACTGAGACACCTTTCTTAATGCCAGGGGTGATTCACATCAAGTGACCGCTGCTTGGATGCCACAAATGATATAATATAAAAAGGCAAAGATGCTACACAGAAGGTGCTGACATGCCAGAACTTTCTGACCCAGAAGTCCAATATTGATCGGTCATTAGCTGAGACAGTAAGCAAGAATTGTTCAAGGAATTGCAGATGTTTTATCCTGAGAATTACTGTGGCAGAGAGCGGCATGTTTCTTGCAATCCTGTGAAGAAGAAAATTGGGCTCAACTTAGGAAACGAGGAGCCACCAAAATGAGGCAAGCGCCTCAATAACTGGACGAAAATATTGACTCTGTATTAGATAACGCAGAGGGAAGGGGTGCCTAGCAGCGGCTGGTGATGCATCTACAGCATCACTTTGTTGCTTCACCAGGTTCACTAAAGTGTGACCTACTGCCCAGCAACAATATCAGAAAAGTATAGCTAACCGTACCTAAATATTGTCCACCAGAATAATTATAGAAGGAAAAAATGCAACTGATGATCAGGTAGTGCCACTACCACTCGAGCTACTGCATGTCACTGCGATGAGCCGAGGCACAGGATGTAGAAATGTCCAGTCTGGCAGCTGCCAGTTGCTGTTCCTAGGAGATAAAGCTGACCTGGCAAACAGAAATGCATTCAGTGACATGGAAACGACAGCTTGTCAGGGCTATTGCTGGGGCAGTAAAGAATATGCAATAAATGATGAGCAAAGCACCCTATCTGAGCAAAGCGCAACCTGTCTGTGACCCATCTGAAAAGCCAGAGAGTCGTTGACCTCCTCTGCAACAATACCGGCTCAGCTCGAACAGGTAAATCATGGAAGGGCAGAAGGATGCTTTAGTATCTCACAAAGACAAGAGCTCATAAATGGTTGCCCAGGTCACTCCTAGTGGCAGAGGCAAGTTGCCACATTTAACTGCTGCCGGGATGTCAACAAGGATGTGCAGGAGGGAAACGAAGATGTCATGCAGGAAAGGTACAAATGCCCAGGGGCCACAGGATGACACACAGAAAATGCTGTCATGCAAGTGCTTGTAGTGGAGCCCTTGGTACTACCCAACCTAGACGTCTAGTAGTGCTTGGTCATTAGCTGGGCAAACCAATACAACTAGTAAAGGATTGTTCTAGAAACAGTAAGTGATCTAACATGAGACATTTTTTTGTTGTGGAGTGGCTGGTCTCATCTCTGGCTGCCATGTGGAATTAAGAAAATTGCTATCGCTGTCCTCTGTTGCAAGAAGACAAGCCTGATTGGTATGCCTGAACAGTCTCAAATGGAAAGGGAGGGGGGGGCAAGGAGTATTTAATTACTGAGCCAGCAGATCGATTAACTCAAAGGAATGCACACAGAATAGATCCAAAACTGCCTGTTTCATCTGATGATAAGCAGGCCGTGGATGCAATAAAATAGGAAGTGAAATAAATGAACTTTTAAAATTTCATTTATGCCAATTCTGGAAGTCAATATATGGTTCGCTATAGCCAAGGTTCTTATGTGCTTATGCTACTACCCTTAAACGAACAGTTTGGGGTAATGTGCACAGAGCAGCAGTCACTATCCTTAACAGATTGCATGGGGCAACCAGCAGAGAGCAGCATCTGTTACTCATAACAGAAGGCATGGAGGTAACCTGCCCAGGTCGGCAACTACTACTCTTAACATATAGCATGGGGGTAACCCACACATAGCGGCAGCTACTAACCCTAAGAGAAGGCTTGGGGGAATTTCTAATCAGTCCATACATTCACACACTACAGATACACACAACCCCCAGGGGCCTTGATACCACAATGAACCTGCTTAGTGAGCCCACCCCCATTTCTTATTTATTTATTTATTTATTTAAGACTTTTATATACCGGTATTAGTGGGGACATCATACCGGTTTACATTCAAACATTTAAGCTTGGAAAATACATATTAACAGGGAGGAGAAACCTGGAGGGGGATCAACAAGATGCAGTATAGAAATATATTTCTTAACTAAACAGAAGGGGGGAGGCCAGGTGAGGTCTTTGGGGCCTCTTAATTTTGGCCCAAATGGCACTGGCCCTGCCAACCATATGGCTCCCAAATCCATAGCTGCTGCCATCTGTCTCCTATCTTGATTGCATGAACAACTGAACCTGGGACCTCATTCATGCCCAGCCAAAAATGTCAGAAGGCTCCATAACATCATCTCCGAGACTACAAAGGCATCCATGTGTTGTATCCCCAAATGAGCTGTCACCCATGGTCTGTGGAGATCCAATGTATAATCATGAGGAAGAAGGCACAAATTAGGTCTCGCATGACCGTGGATCCCCTGCCCACCCTAACCTTTATATCACAAAACAAAAGATATGACCACACAACAGATGGTCAGATGCCAGTGGAGCAGGCCACAAGTTTAAGGCCAAACCTGCCCTCTGAGCATGTGCTAACTTAACGCAGCCTGTGCTGACATATTGTGGGCCATGGTAACATACCAGAGCCTGCAGCAATGCCATGTCCCTCATTACCACAGCTTTTATGAGCAGCTTATTTATGCACTGTATTATCCCTATTTATCACGATTTAGTGAACAGGCCCATTCAGAAGGGTAATTTTCAAAGTGTTTTACCCAAAGAAAAAGGAGCAGGCTGCATACCGGCGCCACAAAGGCCCCATAGCAAGGGACATCCCAGGACCCAGCCATAGCTGTTCACCCCCCCGCACCAGAGCCCCACTCTGGCCCAACCCCATTTGCGCTCTTCTGTAATGGGCCCCACAAGGAATACCCGCCCGAGACCTGCCGCATGGCTCATGAGGAGTCAGGCACCCGGGTGGATGGCCTGTACCGTCAGGAGGAACAGGAGCATGCAGCCTTGGGAGAGGCAGATGGGCCTCGAAGCAATGAGAGTCCCGCTGCACCTCACTTAATGGCATTGTCCTGGGGGCTGCCTCTCACACGGACCCTGGGCTGCACCCCCACACCCCCCAATTCAGCCCCTGTGCAGGAAAGTTTCTGGAACACCACCCCGACACCTCGCTGCCATACGCTGGCAGAGGCTGCAAAGAAAGACATCCTCACCCTTGAGCAGGGAGAGAGGGGTATCTCACCAGAGCTTCGTCCGATACTCTGTCACTCCTGTCTGACTCACTCTGTTCCGAGCCAGAAAGCAATGCCACCGGCATCATGCACCTACAGCCCCAGCATACATCGGCTCACGCACGACCCAGGCCCTCCTGTATGGCTGCACACTGCATCCGCTCAGCTTTGGGGGGGGAGGGGAGGCTGAGCGTGCCCCCGCCCACATGCTCCTCCGAGACCTTCCCGTGCTTTTGCATGGCCACCTGCCAACAGGCTCTGCACAACCTGGAGGTAGCAACCATGGGCTGTGCCCTCCCTGGGGAACACTGCTCCCCAGCTAGCTAACCACGGTCAATGCTGCTGTCCTCTGGATCTGCCAACACAGATGCTCTGCTCCTCTCCTTTTTTTTTTTTTTTTTTTTAAATAACAGAGATAGCTGAAAGGCAGGCACTGTACGAGAAAAACCCCATGGTCCAGCTGGGGAGCCGGGAGTCCCCCTCACCGCCGTCTACATGCCGAACGCCCGCTCCGGCAAGCCATGCAATATTTTCTGCCTGCTCCACCCTCACCCTGGCAAATAGGTGCAGAGTATGCAGACTGTGCATGTGACAATTTTCAAAGTATCCCTGTAAAAAGTGCTTGCTGCACGAGTTGCTTAAAATGTCCCCTTTCATAACTTATCGAATGCTTTCATTGCTGTATAGAAAAGCAGAATCCTGATAGATTTATATTTGCCATGAAAATGCTTACACAGAGATAGGAGAGATTTGTGACCCAGTGACGTCCCTGATTTCAGCTCTTCGTGTCCCCCTGTAGTGCCTTCACTACTCCCTGTTTGTGTGCTTCTTGCTACCGGTGCACAAGACAAAGCTTTTCGTTTTGATTTGTCTTTTTTTTTTTTCTGGGATTTGGTTCATTTAATGTTTGTTTTGGTTTGATTTGTTTGGTAAACATTTAATAAACATTCAATGAACATTTCCCCCCCCCTCCCCCAAACACGAAAACCAAAAGAAATGTTCACGTGCATCACCCTCCTGCCCCTGTACCTCTGTCACAACTCTCTGATAGGGACAGGCCTGGGCTCTGCTCTGCTGATTTGTCAAAACGTGGTGCAAGCCTGAGGGCCGGTGGGTGCCAAGCTGTTTTCTGGCTGTATTGTTTTTTGGCCATATTACTTTACAGTTGTAAAGCAGTTCGGTGCTGGTTGGTCCCACGAGAGTGGTTAATGACCCTTAGAGACCTGTGGATGGGCTAACGGGGTGGCAGGGAGCTTTTATTTATTTACTTACTTATTTATTTTTACATTTCATGGCAAATAGTGCGAGCCCTTTGCCACAACCAAAAAACCTGAAAATGTTCATTTTTTTGCACACATCAGGGATTCATTTTGTTTGAAATGAGCTTGAACTGAAAATGGGATTTTTCGGTTTGGCTTGCACGTACATTTCAAACGCATGCACATCTTCTCTGCAGCTACTTTCTATGTCACTAGAAATATGAAACTAAACAAACCACCGACAAAAAGCATTTACTTTACACAGGAACCTAAACACATGAAAACTGCTTGCAGTATGGGTTGGGGGCATCGATTTATGCTTCTGATGTGAGGAAGGAGAGCTTTACCTGTCAAGTTCAAACCCTCTTTCTATGTGCACTGCATGATCTTGTTTGGCGCACAATTTTTGCTTCTTTCTAGACAAAAAAAGCTTACCCTATGTCACCCTCCATTACATAACTCCCCACTGCTTGACTAAGAATCGTCTATATGGCTAAGAATCTATTTCTCAGAAGTCGCCTTACGCCCATCGATTTCGTACTTTGACTCTGCTATTAATGTTCATAGCTATGTATATGGTTTTGATTATACGTACATAGTGATTTGCTATATCTATTTATTGATTTTATGGACTTTGCCCGGCTATCCCCTATCCCTGTTTTAGCCTCATTGTTCTCAGTTACATGTAATGGCCCTGCCCAAAAGTTAACTTGTATTTCTATGTTATATGTAAGGGCTCTGCCCAACTGTTCCTGTTTAATTGTAAACCGATGCGATGTGTGAACGGATGTCGGTATAAAAGAGACTTTAAATAAATAAATAAATGTATGTATGTATGTGCAGATTGTTTAGCATTCAAGGAAGTAAGGAAATTTTGGTTCCAACAGTGAAAAGCTTGTCAGAGGACAATAAATGGTCTTCCTGTAGCAGGCAATATTAGCATTTTTATCTATGGTGTAGTTTTGAATGATAGTGATGTGTAGCTTACTCAATTCTTGCTGTTAACTTATTTACAGTTCTTTCTGTTACATTTTCCAAAATCTGTGTTCCAAATGCAAACAGCTCTTTCTGACTCCATCTCTCCTGCATTTCTCGTAGGAAAAGGAAAGCAATGTTCAGCATGTCTCTGTTTTGCCCTGTGATGGGACTCTCTTGCAGCTGAAAACAGATACTGAGAAGCGCTCTGCAGCAGACGGTGAGAACTGGAGCGGCGTGGAGGAGCTGAAGAGGGCGGAGGAGGAGCTGGAGAGCTTGGCTGACCCGGGCGGTAGATGGAAGGGCCTTTCTTCTGGCTTCTCTGAGGACCTGGAGAAGGGAGGGCAGAAAACTCCGCTCCCCATCTCCCAGACGGGCTCCTGGAGGAGAGGCATGACCGCACAAATCGGGTCCGCGCCGTCCCGGCAGAAATCTGGAGCAAGCACCCTGAAGACTCCTGGTAGGAGAGGGGAGGGGATGGAATTGTGTGGCCCTAGCCCCTTGCATAGGATTACAGAGTTAAGTTTAAACACAGCTCGGGCTGGTAGTGACTGCAAGTTACTGCCATCTGGAGGTGATCCAAGGGAAGTGAGTTGGTGATCTCTGTCCACTTCCCAGTGGAAAGGTGGCCGCATCGCCAAAGCCAGCATCATAGTTTGGCACTAATTGTCACCATTGTTGGCATGCTCTGTAGAGAGGCCAAAGATTGCAAAGGCAGGAGACTTAGATGTCTGAAGTCTTAACTGTGGAATCAAGATTTCTGCCTGGCTCGGGTTTGCTCTACCTATCGGGTTTTCCTCTCCCCCTCAGGTTTTCTGCCAAAATCTGTCTGACTTTTTCCACTCTGGATCCATGTACAATCTACAGTTGATCCACCAAAATCTGAAATGAATCTTCTAATTTACAAAAATCTGCTTCAGATTGCTGCCACAGGTTCATTGAATTGGATGCAAAATCTTTTTTGCAATGATTTACGCATCTCTGCCTCTTAATTCTGGAGGTGGCAAACAATGAGGCATGCTGTAGGTTGTAACTAACATTCCCCATGAGCATCAAGGTGCTAACGTGCATCCTGATACTACCAGGGCTGGCTTTAAAGGGCCTAAGTGACTCAAAAAATCACCCACAAATAGTCTGAAGAGACCCTGCCCATCCCATCCCCTTTCTATCCCTTGAGGTAGCCAAAATGTGCTACAGTTTTATTAATTTATTCTTATATCTGGTGCAGACCTTGCCCCTCCTTCCCAAGCCCTGCCCCCTTTCCAGAAAAAAACTCTGGCTCTCCCCCACCCCTACCCTCCTTGTCTCCTTCCCCAGCCCTAAACTAGATAGCCCTGGTGGTCCAGGGGGGCCTCGAAGCATCCCCTAGGGCTTCGGGCCCAGCATTATTTTCAAAATGACGTCAGCCAGCTGATTTTATTCCTTTGCCCCATCATGCACCAAGCTGGCACCATTTTAAAAATGGCAGCGCAGGGCCCAGAGCCCTAGGAGTTGCCTCAGGCCCCACTGGACCACCAGGACTCTCTAGGTAAAGGCCAGGAGGATGAAGGGGGAGAGATCCAGTTTTTGTTTTCACATTCATGACAACTCAGAATAATTCCTAAATTGAGATTGCAGGCGTTCCCAAGGGCGTGTTTATGCAGGATTGGTAAATAATGTGCTAGCTTTTATTTTCAAATCTACGCATGTTCATTTCCATGAGAAGTTGATCCACACAAAAACAGCAAAACCCGATGGGTCAGAATTGCCCGTGAACTGTGGAGGTCAGTTAGAAAATTGTCCCTCCCCCCCCCAATGTTCAGAATACTCCTGGGTGAAAGCGCAGCTTCATATTTCCAGAAGGATTGCCTTTTCTTTATTGTCATACTTTGGACACGTTTTCAGTAGCCCGCATTGTTTGTGTTGTATGCAGCTGCGTTGCAGATTTCCGCGAGGCATGCTTTTTGAAAATTAAGAGCAAAGCGTATGTACTGAAAGGGCCCGCCCCCTCTGCGCATGCTACAGGGGATTAAAGTAGCACAGGTATCTTTGGGGAAAATATTAAGTCCGCACACTGTTTTCCTCCCCCGGCCTAAACATGCGTCCTTTTCCCCTGCTAAAAGTCCACGCATGGTGGAAGCTGGAGCACACTTTTTGACGGGTGGAGGAGGGCAGTTTACACCTAAGCCGTTCTGTCTGGGTAGGTTGCTTTGAAGATTGCTCTCCCCATGAACAAAATATACCACAGGTGCTGTACATAATGCATGAGAGAAAAAGAAATGTAAATGGAAGGCGAGACAGTTGAATGAAAACAAACCTTTCCCAGCTTTGATCATTAAAAGACCGTATATTTTTCATAAGTCTAAATCTCCCTATAGTGAAGACGATGGTCTCCCGCCACATATCTGCTTTCTGCACTCTTTGTCCAGTCCAGGAACCGTCTTCCAAAACTGGGCAATGAATCAGAGAGAAGATCGTTACTTGAAAGGGCTTTAGAGATTTGATCCCTGCAGTTTATTACGACTGGGTTTGTGTTTTCTTTAGGGAAAACCGATGACGTAAAGGTTTCTGAAAAAACGAAAGCTCCTCCAAAAGGAGGCTCCATCCAGCGCTCCCCATCCGATGCAGGGAAAAGCAGCGGTGACGAGGGGAAGAAACCTCCTTCCGGCATCGCAAGGCCCACTGCTACTGGCTCCTTCGGGTTCAAGAAGGCTGGGGTAGGATCGTCCACCATGATTACCTCAAGCGGGGCCACCATCGCCAGCGGCTCCTCAACCCTGGGCAAGATGCCCAAATCCTCCGGCATTGGTGGGAAAGCCGGTGCAGGGAGAAAAACCAGCCTGGACGGCTCTCAGAACCAGGACGACGGGGTGCTCCTTCTAAGTTCCAAGACCAGCACCCTGCAGTACCGCAGTTTGCCCCGCCCTTCAAAATCCAGCACCAGTGGCATCCCGGGCAGGGGCGGGCACAGGTCCAGCACCAGCAGCATCGATTCTAACGTCAGCAGCAAGTCCGGCAGTGCCACCGGCTCCAAACTAAGAGAGCCCTCCAAGATTGGATCGGGCCGCTCCAGTCCAGTTACCGTCAACCAGACCGACAAGGAGAAGGTGGCCGTGTCCGACTCGGAGAGCGTTTCTCTGTCCAGTTCCCCCAAGTCGAGCCCCACCTCAACCAGTGCCTGTGGGACCCCAGCACTTCGGCAGCCAGGCTCCAAATACCCCGATATTGCCTCACCCACCTTCCGTAGGTAAGTAGCGCAAGGGTAATCCTCATTTGACAGCGTTTAAAACATTTTTTTTTTAAATGCTTTTGAGGGGGTTCAGCCCTGTCAATCTTCAAGCTGGAATTAAATTACAATTCTAGACAGGGAAGGAAATAATGATTATATCAAAGCAATGGAGAACAGCTGCTCTTGCCAGACTTAAGTTGTGGCAACCAAGATGACTTTCACTGTACAATGTATTGAACAGGCTGTTAAAACTGTAGTGGCTGTGTGACTAGGGTGATGACAATATTTCGCCATTGCATTTGAGCTTCAAAGGGACTCCATGGTATTTGCATTATTTTAAGATTCTCTTAGGGGTTTCTGTGGTAAGTAAGAGGGAGCAGTGCACTACATGACAAATGAAACATTGTGGACTGGAATAATTCTCTCTAAAGTATTGCAGTGATAGGAACCCCTGTAATAAAAGTTGACTGAAAAAAGAAAACTTGACGGAACCGCAGGAGATTCCTTTGCAATCAGTCCTGTCGCCAGAGCATTTTGCAAGCCAAGATATTTCTGCTTTGCCGTTGTTGTTTTTTTTTTTTTCACTGTGGATCCACAGTGCAGCATTCTGTTTTGTTTTGATTCCAGGCCAGATTTAGGAATATTAATCCCAAAGTTTTGGCTTTTCTAACACAAATATTGCTATAATATGAATATAATAAACAACATCTAAATAAATCTGAGCTGTAATTAGAAGGTGAATTGAAGGGTAAAACATAGGGTCGGTAGTAAGGAAAGATTCGGAAGTCAATAGTGCCCTCTTGTGGCCATCATCCCGAAAATAATTTCTACTTGTTTCACATTGTAACAGTGGATGATGGCAGAAAAGGACCAAGTGGCTGACTCATGTGCCATTGCAGTAAATCTGTACGGAAAACGGACACTCAGTGTTGAGCACCTGCTTATCTAACGCCGCCCAGCCACCTCTCCTGGGCCCACAACTGAAAATTTAAATGAGGGGTCGTGCTGCCAAGGAGGCGCTAGGGACAAATGTGCACCCCTAGTACCTCCTCGGCAGCAGATGCCCAGGCGATGTCAGCCTCCAGCAGGTTAGAAAAATGGATGCTCAATTTTACCAGCATCTGTTTTCCTAACCTGACCGCCTGCAAAACGTTTTTTAATTTTTAATTAATTTTTTTTTTTTTTTTTAAATCTTTTGGTCCTTTTGGTTCCTCCGACTTAATATCGCCATGATATTAAGTTGGAGGACGTAAAGAAAAGCAGTATTTTCTGCTTTTCTGTACACTTTTTTTGGGCTGCTCTGGGCAGGCGGTAATTTCAGAGCATAAAAATGTGCAGGTCGGGCGCACTTTTTTTTTTTTTTTTTATTTGGGAAGAATAGCTGATAGCCTCATCAACATGTATTTAGCTTCACGGGGGGTTGGATGCACATTTTGGACACACTAATCTCCTTATGGAATAAGGGTTTGTGGACATGTGTCCAACCACGGGTTAAAGAGTGCGCTCGAATGAGCGCTCTGTATTGCATCGGCCCCATAGTCATCCCATTTGTCTTTCTCTCTGAGTCTCTAGCACTTTGAGTAAATGAGCATACAAATTCCTATCACCTCCCACTTAGACTATTGCAACCTGCTCCTCACAAGTTTCCCAGTGAGCCATCTCCCTCCACTACACTCCATTCAGCTATGCGAATCACTACACTCATATAATGCTCCCTACCATTCCCGCATACAGTTCAAGCTCCTCTTACTCATGTACAAGAGCCTTCACTCTGCAGCTCCTCACTCCCTCTCCTCTCTTATCTCTCTCTATATAGCCCTCCTCATGCACTCCGCTTATCAGGCAAGTCCCTCCTGTCTATGCCCTTCTCCTCTACCGCCAATTCCCGTGCGCTTGGAGTGGTCTTCCTGAGCTGGTGCGTCATGCTCCCTCTCTCGCCATGCTTAAATCCCATCTAAAGTCCCACATTTTGGGCTGCTCTTAAATCTTAATCCCTGATTCTCCCACTTAACAACCTTATACATTTTTAACCATAGTATTTAATAAATGAAATTCCACAAGTTTATTTTGCCCTGGGTGTTTATCTTGATTACATTGTAAGCTCCATTGAGCAGGGGCTCTCTCTTCTATGTTTTTGTACAACACTGCGCACATTGGGAAGTGTTAAATAGTAGTAGTACTAACTAAAGCAACATCAGTTCTCCCCTTCCCTCCCAGATCTTTTACCCAGCTTCCCATCCCTGTTCCCTTATCTACTGGAGTGGGTTGTGGATGCATGGCCTAGCTTCCCAGTGTAGTTGGGAGAGGCAAGGACTGTGTCAGAATTCAGGGAAGCATGGCCCAAGCACAGGGGGTCTCTGAGAGAGTGGGAGGGATTGTAGAAGTGAGCAGTTGCTGAGACTAGAAAGGCCATATGGTCTTTTCCTGCCGTCCTGTTTGGGTTTCTAAGTTATTTCAGGTTCAGCCATACAGGGCTTGATTTTTAAGTCTTTTTTTTTTGACCAGGCATAAATGCCTTGCAGAGAGGAAATTGCAACACCTGTTAGGGACAAATCAACTAAAGTGATTCTGCCTTTTCCAGCAGGCAGATCTCCCCCGGCCTACATGCAGCACCATGAAGAGCAGCAGTGACTCTTCTTGACTGCAATGACTACCACCGTCTGTCATCCATGGGCCCCACTATGCATCCATTTTGGATCAGGCCCACTAAGTCTTTTTTCTGATAGACACAAGATCTGACCCCTACGAGATGAAGGAGTCCCTGGAACTGAAGCACTTCTCGGGGCACCTCACTGAGCTGTCAGTATTACCCATGTCGTTACCATGGCAATGAAACGTTATTTATTTTGTGGGACTTTGGTATTTTGCCCAAGGTGTGGTACAGCAGTAAAATCCAACACAAACAACTGCATCATTAACAGCAGCCAACATCAGGACACACAGGTGTAAAATAGACCTGAGATCAATACTGATCCCAGTAATAAATCCCAGAGCTCCCACGTTCTGCAGCCCAACGTTTGACAGTAATGTGTAATTGAACGCTTGCCTTGCTTTAGGGCAGTTAGCGTGGGTGATTTTTATCTTGCCAGCAGTTTCATGTCGGCAGTCTTGCACATAAACAAACCCTGCACAGTTTCTCATCTTGCACAAAATTAAGGTATTTGCACGCCGTTAATTGCCGTTTCTTTACCGCACCTTTTGTTAATTTCTGTTGGCAAGCTTGAAAGTTTTTAGTATCGGAATAAGCGCTGTTACCAGAATTACGTCCACAAGTTCAGCTGATTCAGTAAAAGCAGTTTTCTTTAGAGATCAATATTGATGGTACCAGGAAGATTTCGGACAGTAAAGTCTTGAGAATGGACACGCAAAACATGTATCTGAGTATCGGGAGAAAAGAGAGATTCAGTCCATGCATGGGATAGTGTCTGATAGTACAAAGAGGTGGGATTTAGGCTGGTTTGGCTCCAGATTTCCAGTGGGGAAAATCACTTCAAAACTGGAGCAGTGTTTGGTTTGGAGAGAAGCTTTGATCACTTTCCTGAAAAGCATCCAACATTTTGGCCGATTGCTGCTGATTGCAGCTGCTCAGAATAAGTAAAAAATAGATCATAGAGAAATGTTTAAATAGTGCATAAGTTGTGAAAAAAATTATCATTTTTCAAGTGTGTTAAGACACAGTTTTGGATCAGGTGTTAAAACTGGTTTATGTGGTATTCTAACGCTCTGGCAGCAGGTCCACAAAGGCTTAAATGTGAGGAAGCCTGACCTGATTAAAACAAAGGACATATTTGCTATTCTAGCTCTGTTATGCCTTCCACATGATAAATGAACATGCTTCCGTGTTCCCTACTATGAAAGCAGTGGAAGAAAACCTGAACGGAAAACGGTGAAATGTACAAAGTGAATATTAATGGAGTGAACTAAGCGACATTTTATCAACCGTAATTGTATAGTGTAGAGGGCATCATTATATTATACACCAATGCTAAGCTGTTTGTGACTACAAATATTCTGGGATTTAATGTTTATTTTGTTTCAGATTGTTTGGTGCCAAGGCGGGTAGCAAACCTTCCTCTGCCACTAACACTGACGTTGCAAAAACCACATCAACAATGCCTGGCTCCAATACCACATTAGCTCGACAGGGCAGTCTGGAGTCCCCCTCCTCTGGAACAGGCAGCATGGGCAGCACTGGTGGGCAAAGTGGCAGCAGCAGCCCTCTCTTCAGCAAACCCTCAGACCTCACAACAGATGTGATCAGCCTGAGCCACTCTTTGGCTTCCAGCCCGGCATCCGTGCACTCTTTCGCCTCAGGGGGCCTTGTGTGGGCCGCCAACCTGAGCAGCTCCTCGGCTGGCAGCAAAGACACGCCAAGCTACCAGTCAATGACCAGCCTTCACACAAGCTCCGAGTCCATTGACCTCCCTCTCAGCCACCATGGCTCTCTGTCTGGATTGACCACAAGCACTCAAGAGGTTCAGAGCCTGCTCATGAGGACTGGGAGTGTGAGATCTACCCTTTCAGAAAGGTGAGGATTTTACCTGACACCCATGCAAACCTTAGAGATAAATCTGGGTAACACCGGCCTGTTCTGCCCTAGCCATGCTGTAATGTTTGGTGCTAATATTTTGTCAGACACAGTAACTTGTCAGCAGGTGTGTGAAGATTTTTTTATTATATATGTTCCAACATAAATTCTATTTCATCTGCATGAGTTTGGTATTGGGGACATTCATCTAGGTTCCATGTTACCTGGTAGCGCCTTGTAAAATGGTTGTGGAAATTGAGTAGTTATGGAGGTGGATGACTGGACAATAGCAACAGCTGATGCTTTGCCAGGCCATCTTTGGGCATCTTTGAACAGAATAACTGGAGGGAGCCTCTTAGCAATTGCACTACGCAGGCCTAAATAGATTGCTTCTGAGGCGCAGATGTACGTTTCGGCTGATTCACCAGTTAGGTATACTGCTGACTCTATGCCACTTTACTCAATGCTTCCTCTCCCTTAATCCTGCCCTCTTCTCACTTAGCTTAGATTCTTCCTACTGCTTGCTTTCCTCAATTGGAGGAGTAATTTAAAAAATTGATTGTTATGAGCATATTCTGCTTTAGGGATAACAGAATGCCTTTTTGGTTGGGGTGGCCATACAGATTGCCCCCAACTGTGCTCCCAACTCTTCTTGTGTACAATTAATATCATTCTTTCTTTCATGCGTTCTTTACATAAACCGTATAAAGTATGAATTAGTTGGTGGTTATTATGACAATGAGGAGGTGGGGTAGGGAGAGAGCGAGGCTGGGAAGAGAATGTGACTGAGGGAAGAAGACAGGGCAGGAGGTGACAGCAAGCAATGGTGGGAATAGTGTATGAGAGGAGAGGTTGAAAAGTGAAGAGGGGGATGGGAGGATAGAGGTGGGGTGCTGAAGTGGGGCGAAGAGTGATTGGGGCAGGAATAAAAAGGAGGTGCCAAATGGGAGAAAAGAGAGATCTACCCCCACAAGAAAATCGAAGACTTGGCGATCCCCATATAATACATATTTTTCTCTGGGAGATGAATAGTGGTGGGGGAGATAGAGTAAGAGGGGATGGGAGCAGGAAGAAGATAGAGCAAGAGTTAGGTGAGACAGGGGAAAGGAAGAAAAGGACCGAAGGGAGAGAAGGAGGTGGAGGGAAGAGGAGGTGGGGGCAAAGGAAGAATGGAAGGGTGGAACGAGAAGGGGACTGATGGGAGAGGACAGGGGAGAGGGGTCAAGGGCAAGAGATGGTGGGTGTAGGAGGAGAGAGGAGAGGCTGAAGTGGGGATAGGGAGAGAGGAGAGGGCTAGAAAAAAGGGAATGAGCTAGTGGCTCTTTTACCACAGCTCCTTCCCCTGATCCCTGAGCTTTCCTTTCTCCCCTTCAGTACTCAACCTCTGTCCTCCATCCTTCTCACTTCATCCCTTCCTCTCCCCATCCCCACTTCCCTTCCTCTCTCCCTTGAATCTCTCCCACCTTTCTCCCTGCTCCCACGACTTATTTTCCTTCTCCCTGCTCCCCCCCCCCTTGCCCTCTCTCTTTACTGCCTCCATCCTTTCCTCTTCCTCTCCTCCAGCAAGCCCTCATTCCCAGCTCTCCCAGTCCTCCCCTTCCACTTACCTACCCTAGTGGTGTGACTCCCTCACCCGGGGCACTTTGAAGGGCGATTGAGGAGTAATTCAAGTCTGGCAGTGGCAGCGATAAAGATAAGTCACGCTGCAGTACAGAAGGCCAATCCTGCCAGCCTGGGGCAGTGGCAGTAAAAGAAGGAGTTTCCCGACTGCAGTAAGACAAGAAGGTATGGTGGTGAAAGAGGGCTTGCTCATGGTGGAAGTTAGATCTTTAAGACATAACTTCTACCGCAATCAAGCTGAATGGGAGGGGGAAGATTAGAGCGCTTGGCAATTAGGTAGCAAAAGGGAGTTCGGAGAGCGAGGAGTCTTCATGGCCTGAACAATGCTGGTTAGACACAGTGCTTGCTGGCCAAAAGTTGGTCGTGCCTTGGCCCCGTGGGCCATCCTGTTCTAATGTCTGTTTGGGCACCAAAGTGGTAAGATGTATAACAAATGTCTTAAATAAATAGCATGGGCTGGTGGCAGTTAGAGGGAGATGGGTTGGGCATGCGAATCCTACCTCTTCCCTATACCAGCTCTCCCCCTAAAGATGGCCCAGTTGCCTTGACAGTGGTGTTACCACTCATAACTTTCAAGTTTGTGCCAAGTCAAGTATTTTCTTTTTTTTGCATGTTGTCATGTGCTTTACACTATTATGTAAATGTTTCTTCTTTTTCACAGGCCTCCCTTAACCTTCTTGTAGTCTCTTTCCCAGGACCTGAGTAACCATATTGTGATTTTATATAATTTCAGTATTTTCTATCTGCCTAAGACTGAAAAGCATCTTGATTTAAAGACACTTTGAAAGTACAGACATCTGGTGTTACACAGTTTGGATAAGTTCTTGGAGGAGAAGTCCATTAACAGCTGTTAATCAGGTTTACTAAGGGAATAGCCACTACTATTAATTGCATCAGTAGCATGGGATCTTCTTAGTGTTTGGGTAATTGCCAGGTTCTTGTGGCCTGGTTTGGCCTCTGTTGGAAATAGAATGCTGGCTTGATGGACCCTTGGTCTGACCCAGCATGGCAATTTCTTATGTTCTTATTAGTTATCTTAGTAAAGTATTGTATTGGTTTGGCATAGTGAAATCTTAACTAATGCAAGAATTTTGCATTAGTTAAGTGACTAAATTAAATTGTGTACAAGGAGGCTGATGTTCGGAGAGTTGGGGAGCGGGTATGTTTTCTGGGAAGTGTTATGCACGTGACTTTTCCCTGGATAACTTTAAGACTGCTGCTTTACTGACCATGCTTATGTGTGTAACTTTAATTGGAAAACACTCTTTCTCCGAGGACAAGCAGGATGATAGTCTTCACATATGGATGACATCATTAGATGGAGCTCTGACACAGAAAACTTATGTCAAAGTTTCTAGAACTTTAACTTGATACACTGAGCATGCCCAGCATGCCCTACACCAAGCGTCCACGTAGGGTTCCTCTCCTGTCTCTCTCTTTCTGCGGAGCTACAGCATCACGATTTGAGTGAGCTCACTTTGATTTTTTTGGCCTTTGTGGGAAATCTTTTCTCTTTTTTCTTTTTTCTTGCGGTTTGGGCGGTTTTTCTTAGCGGTGTTTGACACCGGGTCCCTCTCAGGGCTTCCCCATAGTGTTCCTAGTCAGAGTTTGACACTTCTGGTAAGTTTCCTTTTGCAGTTGATTTCCCTCAGCGGTGGTACTTTAGTACCTATCGGCCATTGAGGTCCATCGCCATCGAGTTTGATATTCTTCACGTTTATTTTGTCCTGTCATGGCCACGTCCAGTTTTAGTGGTGCTCGAGGGCCATGTCCATCACAGACTCCCATGATTGTGTCCTCTGCCTGGGGGCATCGCCTGATCTCCAAGATTGCTGCGAATGTGCCTTGATGACCCCTAAAGGATGTCGCCTTCATCTTGACAAGATGGAGCACCCCTTCGGATAGAAGAAGACTGAGCCATTAGCAGCATTGGCCCAGGAGGACCATGAGCCCCACCAATGGACACCAAGCCATCAACATCAGTGGGACCATTGGTGCCATCGGCAGATAAGAGTGCTAGAGACCGGCTATTGATGAGCTCCTCCAGCCCGAGGACATTGGGTTCCTCATCTTCGACCTTGGCACTGGGCAAAGACCATGCTGAGCATCAAGGGAAGCCAAAGAAGCATTGGCATCTGTCTCCTTCAATTCACGGTGCTGGGCACGGGGATGCGCCAGCTCATGCTGTGATGCACCCAAAGCAACCCCACGGCGAGGAAAGCCACTCCTCCAACTGTACCAGGAGTCCACGACAGTCTCCACCAGTCCTGGTGCCAGTCATCGACTATCCTCTTGGTTCCAAAGAGGATCTGACCACCCCTCCTTCCTCCCAGTCAGGGTTGGCATCAGCAATGTTTGAGGAGGAGCTCGAGTAGTGAGTGCAACTTGTGGTCAAGTGGGCATTGTGAAGCATAGGTTTGGTTTCTGAGCTGGCATCAATGCCCGTCTGGGCACCGCAGTCTCCCCCTGCCGAACCGGTGGTCATGGCCAGTTTCTTCAAGGAGGAAGCTCCACTGGGGCCAGCTGAGAGACAGAGTCCTGTAGCCCCCAGCCCAGATCCACCAGTGCCTGCACCTTTGGTCAAAGGCTGGGCGCCCAGGGCCCCATCCCCTGTTCATTCAGTGAGGATGAGGGCCCTTATGACCCTCATCCTCACTAGATCCATCAGTAGAGGATGACACGGAGTCCTCTACTGATGGATCTGATCCCTATCCTCCAGAGGGACTTGACCTTTTCAGGGTTTGTATGGGCGATGGCAGAAGCCATCCCATTTCACTTACTGAGGATGCCAGGCACAAAATGCTTGAAATCCTCCAGTTTGTGGAGCCTCTTAAGAAGATCATGGATATCCTGGTGCATGAGATCTTTAAGAAGTTTCTGCTGAGGATGTGGGAACACGCCCTCACAGTGCCTTCCGTAAACAAGAAGGCGGACAGGGTTAACCTCATCCAGAAGGCTCCTGGATTCGACAAATGACAGTTTCCCCACCAATCGGTGGTAGTTGAATCCACTCTCAAGCGGGCCAAGCAGTCTCAGACCCATTCCTCGGCGCCTCTGGATTGTGTCTCTCTCTTCCCACTTGGTGGGTTTCTCTATATTCCAGTACAATAAAGACTCTTGCTGTTGTGTCCGTCTCAGCTAAGGCCACGCCTATCGGGGTGAGTCCCCACAGGGCCCCTCCCTGTGGGTGGAGTCAGCTCTCACCCTGATCCAGGGTCTACAAACATAACAGTTTATAACAGTAAGTAATTTTCCTGACTCGGAGGGTTGTAGAAGAATTGCTCCAACTCCTAGAGCTGAGGCATCAACTTCCAAAATAAATGGTTTAGTTGGATTAGGACGTTGCAGACACGGATCTCTTATAAATTCCTCTTTCAAACGTTGGAAAGTGTAGAGGGCTTAAAAAGACCAGTTGCAAGTTGGAGCTCCCTTCTTGGTTAGGGCAGTAAGTGGCACCACCAGGGTGGAATATCCGGAGATAAATTGGTGATAGTAGTTGGAGAATCCCAAAAATCAGTGTAAAGCCTTAGGCCCCACTGGTTGGGGCCAATCCATTATAGCTCTGAGTTTCTCAAGGTCCATGCGTAGTCCATCTTGAGATATAGTATATTCTAAAAAAAGTGATTCTCTTTGGTGAAATAGACATTTTTCTAGTTTTGCATATAGCCTATTGTCTCGGAGGCGTTAGAGGACTTGCATAACATGGATCTGATGTTTATTTATTTAAAAGTGTTTGTATACCGCTTTTACAATTGGAAATTAATCAAAACGGTTAACAATTTTAAAACATACATAATATGTATAAAAACAATAATAACCATAAAGGGAACAATAATAACCATAAAGGGAAATAGATTCAAAAAGTTACTTATAAGGGACAAGAGTAACAGATAAGTATGAAAAAAATAAGTGTGAAAGCTTTCTGGGCAGACTGGATGGACCGTTTGGTCGTCTTCTGTCGTCATTTCTATGTTTCTATGTTAAAACTAAATACTTATCACAAAACAAAACTTTACAACACAAATTGATGCTAAAAAGTGCCTTGAGGGTACAGAAGGGAGAATAGGGGAAAAACAAGGAATACTTATCAACAAGTATTGGGGAGAGAGCTAAATGCTTTCTGAAATAAATGGGTTTTTAACGATTTCTTAATTGTTGTTTGGATGGTATAAGACGGAGGAAATCTGGTAGAGAATTCCACAAAATTGGGCCTGCTACAGAGAAGGCTCTTTTACGCATTATATCTAATTTTGCGAATCAAACAGATGGTGTATCTAAGAGGTTTTTTGAAAAGGATCTTAACTGTCTCACTGGTTTGTATATACGGAGTGAAGAACAGAGCCATGTTGAGGAAGCATTATGAATAAGAGCATGAATAATTGACAAAATCTTGTATTGTACTCTGAATTTAATAGGGAGCCAGTGGAGTGAAGATAAGACTGGAGTGATATGATTTCTGCGAGATGTTCCTGAGAGAATACGGGCAGCCGAGTTTTGAATTAGTTGTAGAGGGTGAATTGTGGAATCAGGTAAACCATTGTAAAGCGAATTTCAGTAGTCTAGACCCAAAAATACTAGAGTTTGCAGAACTGTGTGAAAATCTCGGAAGAACAGCAAAGGTCTGAGTCTTTTTAAGATCTGTAATTTATAGAATGATTTTTTAGTAATAGTCGAAATATGTTGGGCCATGGACAAATCTGAATTCATCCTAACACCTAGGCTGGTAGTGTGATTGCCGATGGGGATGGAAATACCATTAAAATGAAGATGGGAAGGGGGACCTATAGTGGAACTAGAAATAGAGGTTAAATATGTTAACTCTGTTTTTGCCGGATTCAATTAACAGATTGTGCGAAAGCCAACTATTAATTGTGTTTAAATATAAGGTAATTGTAGATAGTGTGTCTGACCAAGAGGAATTATAGGAAACTAGTAGTTGGATATCATCTGCATAAATTCTGAATTGAATATTAAGAGCAACAAGAATGTGGCATAACGGGAGTAAGTAGATATTGAAAAGAATGGGAGATAATGAAGAGCCCTGCGGTACGCCAGTAGAAAGTGTGTATTCATTTGAGGATTGGAAAAAATTAAGATGTCATCAAGATAGACAATAACATGAGAATACAGAAAATCTCGAAAAATATCATTAATCATGTTTTGAAAAACTGCCGGGGTGTTACATAATCCGAATGGCATTTCTAGATATTCATAATGTCCATCACGACTATTAAAAGCGGTTTTCCATTAATCCCCTTCTCATATCTGGATTAAATTGTAAGCCCCTCCCCTTAAAAAAAAAATTGTAAGGCCCCCCCCCCCCGGAGATCGAGTTATGTAAATCTTCGAGCTCCTCTTAAGCGATCAAAACGTTCTGAAATTAGTGGAATAGGGTACCGATTCTTCTTGGTGATGGCATTGAGTCCTCTGTAGTCAATGCAAGGCCGCAATGACCCATCTTTCTTTTTGACAAAAAAAAAAAAAAAAACCAGCCCCTGCGGAAGAAGAGGAAGGTCTGATGAATCCCCTGGCCAGATTCTCTTGGATGTATTGGTTCATGGCCTCCAATTCTGGCTCAGACAAGGCATAAACCCTTCCCCTGGGGGGGATCTTTACCAGGAAGTAATTATATTCTGCAGTCTTAGGTCTGGTGTGGTGGCAGCGTCTCAGTTTGTTGCTTACTGAAAACATCAATAAATCTGGCATACTGGAGTGGTAATGCAGATGGAATGACTGCTGTACAAGAGATAGTGGAGCTGCCTGGAAAAACTTTCAACAAACAGTTCTGATGACAGTAAGTACTCCAACTGGCCAGCTATAAATTTCCCCAGTCCACCTGGGGTTGGTGTAATCTTAGCCAAGGTAACCAGAGTATTACCTGGTTGATGGAAGTGGGAAGCAGATATAGTTGAATGGATTCTTGATGGAGTATTCCAGTCATCATCTTGATGGGCTGAGCGATCAGAGAGATTTTGTCTCCCAGTGGCTGTCCCAAGACAGAAGAGACAGTAAGCGGAGTTTTTAGTGGCTCAGTGGGAATGTGATATCGATGGACTAGATCTTCTTCTATGAAGTTACCAGCTGCCCCAGAGTCCAAGAAGGCCTGAAAATAAATAGTGCAGTTATTGATTGTAATTGATTCTGGAATCAGGATTTGTGAAGAGGGGATAATATGACCCAGGGAAGCCTCTCCTACCAGCCCTAGGCCCGGACGTTTCCCGACTTATTAGGACATTTATTCACGAAATGTCCTGTTCCTGCACAATAAAGACAGAGGTTATGTAGTCTTCGATGTTGTCGTTCCTCAGGTTTCAAATGACATCGGTCGATCTGCATGGGTTCTTCCGAAGCTGCTTGTGGTTCAGAAACCTTAGGAAGCATGAGAGGTAGTTGAAAGGCAGGAGCCAGCCGAATGGGTTGTCTCAGGGCGGCCTGCTCGTGAGACCTCTCTTGAAAATGAAGATCTAGTCGAATCGCCAAGCGAATTAACTCCTCTAGAGATTCTGGAGTCTCCCGGCCAGCTAATTCATCCTTGATGTTCTCGGAGAGACCCTGATGAAATATGGCCGTAAGGTTGTCATCACTCCATCGAAGCTCAGCTGCCAGAGTACGGAACTGAATGGCGTATTTCCCAACTGATTGGGATCCTT